>NC_034592.1:155287838-155313315 GCF_900095145.1 Mus pahari
ACCAGGTACATGTAGATCAGGTACATGTAGACCCAGTACACCTAGACCCAGTACACCCAGACCAAGTACATGTAGCACACACAGACCCAGTACACAAAGACTCAGTACAAATCACATGAACGGTATCTACCTAGACCAATGCTGGCTTGCCTCATCCTGGAAGTTAAGTATATTATTCACCATCCCACTTTATGCATGAGGGGGTGGGCGTGCAGGGAGGTTTAATGACTAACTGTCCCATGTCCACAAACTATTAAGCAGTACAGGAGACATAGAATGTACTTCCCATACAGCCTGTGTGCACACTGCCAGGGGAAGGTCTAAGCCAGGTGCTAAATAAAAGCCTCTGGTCATGTCTATGGTGTTAGGATGGCCCCGCACACACGGGACTCTGAAAAATTTTTGGTTGGTTGGTTGGTTGGTTGGTTGGTTGGTTTTTCGAGACAGGGTTTCTCTGTGTAGCCCTGGCTGTCCTGGAACTCACTCTGTAGACCAGGCTGGCCTCGAATTCAGAAATCCGCCTGCCTCTGCCTCCCAAGTGCTAGGATTAAAGGCGTGCGCCACCACGCCCGGCTGAAAATTTTGTTTTGAGAATATTTTAATATGCTGTTGACTTGACTTCCTTGTGAGACATAAAAAATTTTAATTTTCTGTAAATTAAAATGTTTTCTTTAAATTTATACCCAGTACCAATATGCAATAACGTCATTGAATTTTGACAAGCTAAAAAGGAAATATCAAGTTGGAAATATATTTAACCCAAAGAACATCTGGGTTAGGCTATTTTGTCAAAAAATGGAAGGGAAACACAAGTCTACAGTAGTCATGAAAATGTGGAAATAAACTTCAAAATGGCTTGCAAATTCAGTCATCTAATTAAATTATCTAAAATTTATGACTGGAAATTTTCTTAAAATAATTTCCCATGATTTGGGAAATGGCAGATGTGCCACACTGAAGAGTTGGCTCTGCTGCCCACCTTTATTGGATGCACATGAGAGACTGTTTGGGGGACCCTCTAGAGCTCAAGCTCGCAAAACCTGCTTTCAGAAAGCATTACTGCACCGCAGCTCTTTCCAATGGCAGCTGGCAACAGACATGCCCTCAGGGTACCCTGACCCATGTGTAAGAAGACAGGACTGGAATCTGTTTACAGTTAGAGTGGGGAGGAATGAGGACCACAAAAGATGTTCAGAGACTCTGGGTTTTCCTAAGGCTCATAATGACCCTCATTTAAAAGGAAAAAAAAAAAAAAAAGCTGCACATAACATCCCATTTTCTGGGAAACTGAACTGTCGTTCTTGGTGATGCTAAGTGATTTCAGAAGTCATGATTTCATGCGAGGAGACAAACAGTGCATGTCCTACAGACAGAGCAAACCCTCTTGGCTGTCCCTCTTGGCTTTTCTCAGGCCTCCTGGTTGACTGTCAGTGAGACAGGTAAATCTGTCTGGTGCTGCTGGAGAGACCAGACACTCTGAAAACTGTGCCACAGTGTGCATCCACAGAAACACTGGGGTGTCTGCAGAAGGCGCTGTGGAGCAACACTGACTTTGTCAGCGTGGGCTGCCCTCCCCGCCCCCGTGCACACTGCACAATTACAGCTCCCTAAGACAAGTCAGGGCTGCCCTCTGCTGGTGAGGGCTTGCTGGGCACTCAAATCCTTACATTCTTCTGAGTAGTAATTTCCTTAGAATTATTTCCAAGTCACTTTTAAGAGGGCTCGATGGGAAAGCGCAAGACTCCTAAAAGGAAAATGTGGGAGGCCTGGAGACCTCTGGTGAGCACTTCTCAGGCCTCCTGAGCTAACAGGCTCCAGGTGCCCCGAATCCCAAGTCTCCACACTTGGCCTCAAAACTGCTGCAAACCTTAAGTCAGTCTATGAGAAATTTCCAATAAAAGTGTCAAAATTAGGGGGCTGGAGAGATAGCTCAGTGGTTAAGAGCAATGACTGCTCTTCCAGAGGTCCTAAGTTCAATTCCCAGCAACCACATGGTGGCTCACAATCATCTATAATGGAGTCTGATGCCCTCTCCTGGCCTGCAGGTGTACATGCAGATAGAGATGCATACATTAAATAAATAAAAACAAGTAAATAAAATGTCAAAATTAAATATTGTTTAAGTTGAAATATTAACTAGAACAAAAGTTAGAAGCATACCCAGTGAGTTGGAAGAGAATTATAAACTGCAATGCATCCTGAGTTTTCCCTGAAACTCCACCAATAAGGGTAATGTGATATTCACAGCCAAAATTTCAGCATTTTGATTCTTATGTGAGTTTTTACCCATACCGAGTACATAGATGGTTGATCTCCCTTTGGGGTTTAGGCATGGGGAAGAGACAACACTGCCTCTCGTGTTGTCCAGGCTTTGGAGTTACCTTCACTCCACTCGCTCCCTCTGTGGAAGGGAACACGTTATAATCTGGCTTCCAGCTCACAGCCATGACAAGGATGGTAATAGCAATAGGGAAGACCCTAAGGGACCGCCGTGAGGATGAAGTGGGAGTACTCACAGAAAGTCTATGTCTGCATAATGGAGTTTAGAGAGAGTCCCAGAATGGGCACTGCTGTGTTCAGGTAAGCCACTGCCATTATGTACTGATGGGACAGGCAGTGGCAGCCAGGCCCTTCTATCTCCTGAACAGAAGGGATCCTGGCTGTATCTCAGAAATCTCTGGGAAGGTTGAAAGAATAATTTCCTGAGTTCCACCCAAGACCTACTAAATTTGAGTCTTTTGAGTGCAGCCCAGGCATGAAGGTTTTTTAAAAGCTTTCTGACTTTAACAGCCTGGCTGGAATTCCTTGGTGGGGTCTTTGGTCCAAGAACCCTAGCTGAGAAGGTGGTAGAAATGTAGGTCCTCAAGCCTGCCCCAGACCTATCAGGTCTACATTTTACATCACAAATCTAAAGCTCTTTGAGAGAAGGTCATGAGGACCCAGGACACATAAGCAGCCTCACGTGCTCGGTAGTTTCTCAGTAACTAGCAGGCTTTGAGGACACTGGGGCAGGACCCACAGTCCATAGTCCGCAGTCTGTGAGACAAGGGGCTGGAGGAGCTGGATGGTAAAGAATGCTAAAATTAGGGAAGAAAGATGACCTCTCTGCCCAGCATGACCTCCCAGTGGCCTGTGAGGTGGATGACTATCGCAAGCTGGCTGCTTAGGCTTCAACACCACCTGTCTCCATTACGGTTCCTACTGCCATGATTAACACCATGCAAAGCACACTGGGGAGGAAAGGGTTTATCCTGCTTAGGCTTCCACAGCACAGGTCATTAGCAAAGGAAGTCAGGGCAGGAACCTGGAGGCAGGAGCTGAGGTAGAGACCATGGAGGGGTGCTGCTTACTGGCTTGCTTCCCGTGGCTTGCTCAGCCTGCTTTCTGATAGAACCCAGGACCACCAACCCAGGGATGGCACCACCCACTATGAGTTGGGCCCTCCACCATTGATCACTAATTAAGAAATTGCTTTTCTGTCTTGCCCACAGTCTAATCTTATGGAAGCATTTTCTTAATTGAGGTTCCCTCCTCTCAGCTGACTTTAGCTTGTGTCAAGTTGGCATAAAACTATCCAGCACACCCCACAGGACTACAGTGCAGCGCTGCAAGGGCCATGGCCCTAAAGGGAACCGTGCTGTTTGTTGCTTGATGGTTGTGGACGTTAGTGTAAAGCCTCTTTGGCCACTGTCAGCTGCCCTCACTAAGGGTATGCTCTGCTTGCTAGTTAATGAATTCTTTAGACAGGGGTCAATGGCTGGGGAGACAGAGGAACCTGTCTGGACTGGTCCTGGGAAAGTCATAGTAACAATTCCCTGTGAAACCAAGCTAAAGGAGCCCTCCACTCTGGACCCAACTCTTCCCCTGCACCCCAACAGGAGTAGACACGACTACAAACCAAATCCTATGTAACCTAACTAAGACTTGTGTTATTTGACTTTTCAGGGGGTAGGAGTAAATAGATGGCCACCAAGTGTTCCAAGCAGGCCTGTTTCCTCTGTGTTGTACTGAGGTCCCGTAAAACAGGTAACCAGAGGTCAGTTATTATTCCATTGTTCTGTAACCCTGTTCCTGCCTTAATTTTTTGTTTGTTTGTTTTTGTTTTTCGAGACAGGGCTTCTCTGTGTAGCCCTGGCTATCGTGGAACTCACTTTGTAGACCAGGCTGGCCTCGAACTCAGAAATCCGCCTGCCTCTGCCTCCCGAGTGCTGAGATTAAAGGCATGCGCCACCACTCCCGGCTCCTGCCTTAAATTCTTAGAAATCATTTTGGAGACAGAGCCTTACTGTGTAGTTCTGATTGGCCTAGAACTCACAGAGACCCACCGCCTCTGCCTCTACCAGTGGTCGCCCAACAAGGAAACTAACTGTGTAGCGACCAATCACATTTTGTTCTTTCTCATTGGCACTTGTCCTTTCTTTCTCTAAAGCCGCTTTCCCTGATTGGTTCATTGGAACCCCCATTCTGGAACCTAGCTAACTGTGTTGTCATTTTATCGGACGCCTTAAATACTCTATGTGGAATGTTTCGTAGAGCAGGACTTTTGTGTTTCAAACCAGCTTAATACTGATCTACTAGTACACGGGGCTCAATAATTAAGTGTACTTGTTGCTCTTGAAGAGAGCCTTGGGTTGGTTCCCAGCACCCACATGATGGTTCGACTATCTGTAACTCCTGTTCCAGGGGCTCCTACACAGTTTTTTGGCCTCCCCAAGCATGTGGTACATACACATACACACAGGGACAACATCATGCACGGAAATAAATCTTAAACATCCCCGGGAGTAGGCACCATTCCCCTTATCATACCGCTCGGGATGTTCCAAGTAGGCAGCCTCTCAGAGGACAGCGCTGGACTTAAGCTGGGGAACTCATTTTTATTTTATATATGTTGCCTGAAGACGTTTAAGCACCACTGCGTGCAATGCCCAGGAGAGGGCGTCAGTTCTCCAGGAACTGGCGTTGGTTCTCTTGGACCTGGGAGCCGTCCAGTAGGTGTTGGGAATAGAATCTGGATCTTCTCCAAGAAGCCACTGCTCTTGGCCGCTGAGCCATCTCTTCTGCTCCAAGACCATCTTTAGACGTTTAAACAACAATCAATATAACGATACACGCGTGAAAACAACGCCCACTCTCAACTAGTTGCCTGGCAACTGCGCCGGCCAACTTTCCACCAACCCACAAACTGCTGGCATAAACACTTCCTCTCGACCTCAGCAGGGCTTCTGCGCATATGCGCCCGCCTTGCGAGGGGCGGGACGTCGTGCCCTACGCTTTCCGGGCGTTCCCGGAAGTGTCTCGTGGCGCGTGCGCGGTGCTTCTGTGGTAACGGGGCCGTTTCCACCGGCTTGAGGCGGGCGTCTCGGGGGTCTGGGGTCTCCCGGCTGCGCCCCCTCCGCCCCGCGCCCGAGCAGGTCCGTGGCTTCGGGCCCCGCCGCGTGCGCGATCCTCAGGCGGCCGCCGCGCGCGCTCCCTCCGGAAAGCCCGGGCCCGCGTGGGAAGCCCGAGCCCCTCCGTGCCGCCGGACCCCGTGCGCTCCGCTAGGTAGGCCGGGCCTCTCGGCGTGCGCTCGGCGCCCGGGCCGCGGGGCTGGGGAGACGGCGGGGAACACTGCGGGTGGCCGGGGCGCCGCGGCGTGCGCGGATGGGAGGGGCGCGGCCGAGCCGGCGGGCGTGGTCGGGCGCTTGGGAGCAGCCTGAGCTGACCGAGTCAGCCGGGAGAAAGGCCCCTCAGAGGTGCGGGAGCCGGAGAGCCGGCTCCGCTGCCCGCAGAGGTCCGGCCGCCTGCTCAGCCCCGCTGCGGCCGATCCCGCACGCCCTTGCTCTTCTGGCCTCCGTGGACGCCGCGCTCACGTGCACGGACCCGCAGGACCTGAAACTGAAACGAGTCCTCAGCGTGCGAATCCGAGCGCACACTGGGGGTCGTTTCGTTTCCTGACTCCAGGATGGAGGAATTGGTTTTCCCGGTTTAAAGGTGGGGAAAATGAAGCCCAACTCAGGCTCCCGAGCAACCCAGCTGTGCAGCAGCCCTGGCCTTCCTTGCTCATCCCGGCAGGGGACCTGAGTGTCTGTGCATCCCTCTACCTGTACAGACAGCCTTATAGTCCTCAGCCCTGACAGGCGTCTCCCGAGTCGCTTTCTGAGACGTAAATGTGCGCCTTACGGTGTCTCTGACACATCGTGGCTGTTTTGAAGGCAGCAGAAGTCAAATGTGCTCCCAAAGTTCCTTGCAGCTTTCCCTTTCCGTGTTGTTTTAAGGCAGTGGACTGCTCGGGTGTTAGCCTCGCTTTGGAAAGGTTGCTGACTCGGTGGAAGTCTGGGTTTTAAGAATTTGCTTTTTAGTAACAGCTTGAAATGTGGCAAAAGCGAATGGGAGTCTGGAGTCACAGTGCACAGATGGTTTCCTTGGCAAGGACACAGTTGTCTATTACATTCAGTGCTAGACCATGCAAATCCTTTTCTTTTCTTTTTCTTTTTTTTTTTAGATTTATTTATTTATTATAAGTAAGTACACTGTAGCTGTCTTCAGACACTCCAGAAGAGGGAATCAGATCTTGTTAAGGATGGTTGTGAGCCACCATGTGGTTGCTGGGATTTGAACTCTGCACCTTTGGAAGAGCAGTCGGGTGCTCTTACCCACTGAGCCATCTCACCAGCCCCGCAAATCCTTTTCTTTAAATGGTCTTCTGTACAGTCAGGGATGGCCTGTTCCTCCTGAGCCTGCCTCCCAAGTGCAGAGGTCACCTGTGCCAGCTCACCCGACTAACCCTAAAACTTTCTCTGCGGGCTGGTGAGATGGCTCAGCAGTGTACTTACATATAATAAATAAATCTTTAAAAAAAAAAAAACAAAACAAAACTTTCTCTGCATGTTGTGTGTATGACTATGCGTGTCACCGTCCACATGTGGTCAGAGGACAACTTTGAGTTCTCGCCTACTTTTCTGTTGGTTCTGGGGGTCAAACTCGGATTTCCAGGCTAGCACACCAGGTGTCTTTACTACCTGAGCCAACTCACCAGCCACAGAGGAGCCTGGAGAATGTGCACTGTTGTTTCAGCACAGCCGGAAGATGAGGCATGGTGAGGGATGGGAGGGCCCTGTAGACTGCCATGCTCAGGAAAGCAGTGCAGACTCTCAATGTCTCCAAGTCTATACCGTCCCACCAGACACCTTCAGTACTCAGTGGGCCAAAGTCGATTGCTTAGGATTTTTCTTTTCTTTTTTGGTGTTTTGAGACAGGGTCTCTGTGTAGCCCTGGCTATCCTGAAACTCACTCTGTAGACAAGGCTGGCCTCAACTCTCAGAGATCTGCCTGCCTCTGCCTCAAAAATGCTGGGATTTAAAGGCCTGCACCACCACTCTCTGGCATGAACTGCTTTTCTTAAAGCCCTGAGAAATTGTGAAACACCTGCCAGAACTGGTTGTTCTTTCTAGGTAGCTTCATGTAGACATTGACCTAAAATAGAGTATTTAGGACTCCTAAAATAGAGAGGAAGGGGACCCTGGGCCCAGGAGGCCCTCCTGCCCACTGCTGGGTGCCTAGTGTGCAGTTCTGACTCTGGAGAGGGATACCTCTTTCCTAGCTACTGACTGAAATATTGTAATAAGTCTGTTGGTGCCTTAGTGCTAGCAAGGGCATCCTTCCAATAGAGTAGAGAAAAGTGGATGTGGACATAGGAAAGTCTTCCTTCATAGCTTCCAGAGGCTAAAAATGCTCTAAAAATAAGTGTGTGTGTGTGTGTGTGTGTGTGTGTGTGTGTGAGAGAGAGAGAGAGAGAGAGACAGACAGACAGGCTCTGTGTAGCCCTGTCTGGCCTGGAATTCAGTATGTAGACCAGGCTGCCCTCGTCCTCAGATCTACCTGCCTTTGTCCAAGTGTTCTGATTATACTATGCTGGGCAGAACGGCTCCTTTTATTAGGCATTCTGCTTGTGGCATACTTAAATCTCTTCTGAAGAACAAGGCTGGCTTAGCACCACAGTGCTAGTTTCTACTGTGTACTTTGTACCTAAGAGGGGCCTGTCCTTAATGGTTCCCACTTTGTGTTTTCCAGCCAACATGAGTCTGTTTGGATCAACCTCTGGATTTGGAACTGGTGGGACCAGTATGTTTGGGAGCACAACCACGGATAACCACAACCCAATGAAGGTATCACCTGGACCCTCTCCCCTCCCCACAAAACAAAAAAACAGGGCATGCAGAGAGCCAAGGAGCCTCCAATTGGGTGGAGAGAATCGGGTGGGGGGGTCTCTTACGGGGTGAAGCTGAGGAACCCCGGCACACGAAGCTCGTCCTCAGCAGAGCTGGTGACCTGCCCTCACTTGTCCTCGTTACTACTGCCAAGCCACCTGAGAGAGCCAGAGCTTCCCAGGGCCAGCTTGCTGCATAATGTGGTATGGCTCTCACAGCAGCCCTGGAGAATGTCCTGTTCTCTGTTTGTACCGCAGGAAAGCTGGGACTGGGCTGGGCGTGGGGCAGTTTGGCCAGACACGTGGAGCAGGTGGGAGCTGCCTTGTGCAGATGCTGCCTTGCTGCCTCTCTTTTAGCGCATGGTGAAGCCTGCAGCTCTAGTATTTTCCTTGACCTGTGTACTGCTCCTCTGTTTGATCAGAGTAAGGAAAGGTAAGATCCAGTTAGGTCTCAAGGCAAAGAGAGATGAGCTCGAGGTTCTGGATAGAAAGAGAAGTACCTTATGGTGGTGATGTGTGCATTTTAACCCTGACCTTCCCTCCCCCAGGATATTGAAGTAACATCTTCTCCTGATGACAGCATCGGTTGTCTGTCTTTCAGCCCACCAACCTTACCAGGCAACTTCCTTATTGCAGGATCATGGGCTAATGATGTAAGTGCTTCTCAGGCAACTGCCATGTTGGTGAGGCTAGCCTGCCCTTCAGCTCCATTCTGTCTGTGGGTGAACTGAGGCCAAGGCTAATGTTATGCGTGGTCATTTCTAAGACACATTGTAGAAGCTGCATCCTTATGAATGGCAGCACCATAGCCGGGCACTGCCCACAGGTTCCTTGTACCTGACTCACCTGCACTTTCTGCTGCTTGTTAAGAACTTTTCTTGGCACCCAGGAACTGTTCTTCAGATGAAAGTTGAATTTGTTAGACTTTAGCTAATAGGGCAGATTCTTCGCAGACTGTTCATCAGCCCCTGAACAGTACACTCACTGACTGCAGGAAGGGGAGTTTGTAAAGTATGGGCACAGATGTCAGTCAGGAGGCTCCACCCAGCCCAGCAGCTCTAGACCAATCTGGTTTTGTGATCAGAAAGAAATGTATGAGGGGGGAGGGGTATGGGTAACTTTCGGGATAGCATTTGAAATGTAAATAAAGAAAATAATAATAAAAAAAAAAAAAAAAAAGAAATGTATGCTACAACATTTCCCATGAGATTAGAAGACTAAGCGTCTGTGATGGGTCATAGTGTGAGGGACAAGCCAGAGCCTTCCAGTCCTGCAGTAGGCAGGCTAGTTGGAGCAGCTCCTCAGAAGTCTTTCCATTTACCCTTTGTTCTGTTGATTCTGCATGCAGGACTTGGGGGAAGCGCCTGATACTGCCCTTCGCATTCTCAGAGCTTGAGACTGCTCATGTCCATGCTTTGGCACAGTGGCTTCACATGGGTGTCTGAAACTAGGACGCAGATCTGCCAGCTAATCTTGACACCCCCAGGTCCAGGGTTACAGCTCCAGAGTAGAGCACTCACCTGGGGTGTGTGAGGCCCTGGGTTCCATTCCCAGCACCACAGAAAGCCCAGGCTTAAGGTCCATGGTTAGCTTCTGTCTGAACCTGCTGTATAGGACCAGACTCAGCTACACAGACAGACCCTGATCTCACCTGGCCTGCAACAGCGAGCACACAGGGAGCAGTGAGAAGGGGCACGGGAGGGAGGAGCAGGCCTGGTCTCTCCTCACTTGACTTGCTCCTTGGTGTTTAACGAAAGCTAGGTTTGGTGGCACCCTGTTGTCCACTCCCTGGAAAGTGAAGCAGGAGGAGCATATTCAGGGTCGTCTTTGGCTTCTAATGAGTTCAAAGCCAGCCTGGGCTGTGGGAGACCCTGTCTCAGAAAAGAAAATGAGCCATGTTAGAAGCATGATCAGGGCTGGACAGGGTGGGCGTGCAGGGAGGGAAGCGCAGCAGCGGCTGCAGAAGCCGGCCGCAAGTTCCAGTGCTCTCTCTGGTTTGTTGGCTGTAAGATGTGCATTGAAGGAAGACTGGATGCATCCGGAACTTAACTAGTTCTCCCTGGTGGGATTTATTTTCTTGTTATAGTTACAAAATCTGCAAAATGCATTACTTTAACGGGAAAGCGACAGGGGAGAAGTGGGTTTCCTCTTGAGACCTGAGTGACTGCTGACTGAGCAGCTTGACTGCAGCGTAGGTGTGACTGTCCCGTTTGTGGTTCCAGCTGCTTGTGTGTACATGTCACTTAGTTTGTTCTTGAAGCTAGATAATCAGATTGATGCAAGAAGTCTGCAATAAACTGTACTGTGCATGTGCACACCAGAGACTGGGAAACGCCCTGATCTCATTAATCTGTCTTGTTCTTACAGGTTCGCTGCTGGGAAGTGCAAGACAGCGGGCAAACCATTCCAAAGGCCCAGCAGATGCACACGGGGCCAGTGCTTGACGTCTGCTGGAGTGATGTATGTCTTGTTTCCTCTTTTAAGATAGGATTTGTATTCCTTACAAACACAAAAAATTGTTGCTATGGCAAAACACCAAGGCTACTTATGAGAGAGTTTAATTGAGCTTATGGTTTTAGAGGATTAGGGTCCATGATGGCAGAGCAAAGTCATGGCCACAGGAACAGCTGAGAGCTCACATCTTGATCTGCGGGTAGGAAGCCATTGGGAAGCCGCAAACATAAGAGCCCATGGGGCATTCTCACTCAGAGCAACACAGGATCTCACAGTGCAGCCCCGGGTGGGACAGAAATCACAGAATTCTATGACCCGCAACTTTCTGAGCTCCTAATATCTCAGCAAAGAGTTAGTGTTCTGTAACAAAAGGCTTAGGGCCAGAAGTGTCTTAGTTGCCAAAGCTCTTGAATTTAATAAGCAGTTGGTTGTGGTAGCACTTTGGAGCCTGGGGTTTTGGATTAAGGATGTGAACCCTGGGCAGGGCAGTGGTGGCACATGCCTGTAATGGAAGGCAGAGGCAGGCGATTTCTGAGTTTAAGGCCAGCCTGGTCTACAGAGTGAGTTCTAGGACACCCAGGGCTATGCAGAGAAATCCTGTCTCGAAAAAAAAAAAAAAAAACCAAAAAAAAGAAAGAAAGAAAAAAAAGTTTTCTTTTAGGGATATGAGTCTGCACTTCGAGTTGTTCATGTGAGATTTGTTTTCTTTCCTTTCCCTCTTGTGGCTTAGTGGAGTGCTTTTCCCTTTCTGTGCCTGTGCTCTAGATAAGAGTGGCCACCCTGGCTTTCTAAGCCGGTTTTGTTTTGTTTTGAGACTGGGCCTTTTGTTTGTAGGCTAGGATGGCCTTAAACTCAGAGTTTCAACTGCTGCGATACCACCACCCAACTTGTTTTGTTTTTTAAGTAATGTGTGTTATGATTTAAATATAAAGTGACCACAGGTTCTTAGTTTTATTTTTATAGGTGTTATATCTCTCCACCCCCCGCCCCCATGTATGTTTTTTGTGTTGTTTTTGAAGGGTGTAGAACCTTTCAGACATGGGGCTTAGAAAACAGTGTGAGCTATAGAGGCTAAGCTAGATACTTCTTGGTTACAATGCCCTGAAATGTGACAGGTGAGGGTCATGTAGTCAGTCAGTCAGGCTTGGCAGTGACCAGTCCCCACTGAGTGTCTCGCCAGCTGCATTTGGTTTTCATTTGCTAGCTTTCAAAGCCACTCAAATTCTTAGAGATTCTGTTTCCTTTTGTGTTTGTTTGGGTTTTTTGTTTTTGTGTTTGTTTGTTTTGTTTTGTTAACACAGGATTCCTCTGTAGCCCTGGTTGTACAGGAACTCACTCTGTAGAGCAGGCTAGCCTCAATTCAGAGAGCTCCATCTGTCTCTGCCTTCTGAGTGCTGGGATTAAAATCATGCACTACCACCTCCCCTTGAGATCCTGTTTCTCTGTGAGCTCTGAGTGGTCACTTCCAGCTGTAAGTGTGCACTGCCTAGGAGACTGGTTCACAGTGTGCTGGCCTTAAAGAGTACCACAACACAATGCAGAGAAGATGCTTAACCCAACTTTTCGGGCGTGGAGACTTACTTTTGCTCAGCAGACTGTCTTTTTTATTTTAGGATGGGAGCAAAGTATTCACAGCATCGTGTGACAAGACAGCCAAGATGTGGGACCTGAACAGCAACCAGGCCATTCAGATAGCACAGGTGAGAAGCCTTTGTGGGTGGGCTTACTAGACAGCATGGAAAGACTTTTCAGAGTGTTCATAGCGTGTTGTGAGCTCCCACATTTGTGCTAGTATTTCTCAGAGCATTTTGCCACAAATCTCCCATGTACACATAGGTAGTGATGGGAGTAGTGGCATCGAGATCTGTAGACAAGGGGACATAGGTCTTGATACTTCAGGCACCTGTGTGTGATTTGCCTCTGTCAATCACACGTGTTCACTTGTCATTCAGCAGTTGTTGGTCGAGCGTCTGCCATGTGCAGGGTGGTGTCCTTGGGTTAGGACACCGCGCACCCATGGAGCGTTTATCACTTGTCTTAGGGTTCTGTTGTGAAAGATACTGTGACCGTGGAAACTCTTATAAAGGAAGACGTTTAATTGGAGCAGGCTTACAGTTCAGAGGGTTAATGCATCATTCTCATGGCGGGAAGCATGGCAGCACACAGGCAGACATGGTGCTATAGAGGTACCTGAGAGGTCTACATCTGGATCCACAGACAGCAAGAAGAGAAAGTGCCTGGCTTAAGCATTTGAAACCTGAAAGCCCACCCCACCCCACCCCCAGTGACACACTTCCTCCAGCAAAGCTACACCCACTCCCCTCCCCCCATGAGCCTACAGAGGCCATTTTCTTTTCTTTTCTTTTTTTTTTTTTTTAATTATTATTATTTTCTTTATTTACATTTCAAATGCTATCCCGAAAGTTCCCCATACCCTCCCCCGGCCCCTGCTACCCTACCCACCCACTCCCACTTCTTGGCCCTGGCCTTCCCCTGTGCTGGGTCATATAAAGTTTGCAAGAACAATGGGCCTACAGAGGCCATTTTCATTCAAACCACCTCATACCTGAGGGGCAAAAGGCTGGTTCTCAGTGTGAAGACCACTTCTCAGTCACAGAAGCCACCTTAGGTGAGGGGAAGGCTCCTGAGATGGTTTCACAGCAGCACCTGTACTGCAGGCATCCCCCAGTCTCTGATGGATATGCCCTAGTGACAAATGAGCTTTCCCTCCGCTGTCCCCAATGATTCCCTGGGGAAGACCTGGTCATCACCACTGATGATCAGTGAGGGTGAGCCTAGATCAGAGCAGCATGTGGGGCAAGTCCTTGGGCTATGCCCTGGGGTCATGGAAGAACACAACAATGCCCTTTGGTTTTGTTAGTGTTGAATGCAGTGTCTGAGTAAGTCAGTCCAGAACTAGAGCTGTTGTGCTAATTGTTGAACCGTTCCCCTGATTTTTGTCTTGTGGAAAGCATGACGCTCCTGTTAAGACCATACATTGGATCAAAGCCCCAAACTACAGCTGCGTGATGACCGGGAGCTGGGATAAGACTCTGAAGGTACGCATGTGCTTGAGGGGTTGTGCACTCTTGCAGATGGGGATTGCCGGGTCCATGCAGGCTTCAGCCCTCAGTGGTCTCTCACTGCTGCTCTGCTTTGCTTTCAGTTTTGGGATACACGGTCCTCAAATCCTATGATGGTCTTGCAACTCCCTGAACGCTGTTACTGTGCAGATGTGGTAAGGAATCTCACTTCCTTTTCAACAGCCAAGTAAACATGGCTCTGTGTGGCACCGTGCAGTTTGTGGGTAATCTGAATCCTTCAAGTTGAACACTGTTCATACATGGCATTTAGGTCTGTGTGCCCTAAGAGTGCCGCGTGTTAGGTTTTGGGTGTTTTCCTTTGTTGTCTTTGGGTCTGGAGATGAAACTGCTGGACTATTGGCTATTGCTTGAGCATGTGTGCTAGCCACCTGTCGATAGTCCCTCATGGGGAGATAACGTGGTGTAATGGTACAGGGGTGTCGACAGGAGAGATCGCGTGGGTGTAGGTGGGTGTGTGTCCCTGTCCCTGATCTCCGGGACTGCCTCTGAGCGGCGTGGAAACCAAAGTGTTTTCTCAGTGTCTCGACTGAGTCTTAAGGCTTTATAGCAACTGCCCTGGTAATTCCACAGTGAGGAGATCCACCTTGAGAAAAGTTCATGGTGGGAGCTGACACTCACTGCATGTTGGAACATACCTGACCAAGCATGACTGCCCATCCTGTAGCCCCAGGTCGTAAAGCAAAGGCAAGGACAGTCTCTGTAAGTTCTAGGCTAGCCTGGTCTACAGTAGGAATTCCAGGCAAGAGTCACACAGTAAGATCCTGTCTTAACAAAGGAAGGAATGAAAGAGACACCTGGTGTCAAGACAGGAGGAAATCACTGAGATACAGCATATGATAGGGTGGAGGTGATCATCCAGTCTCACTGGTGACTCAGTGTACTTTCCAAATATCCATATTTTATAGTTTAAAAACTGTAAAGCACAGCCGGGCGTGGTAGCGCACGCCTTTAATCCCAGCACTCGGGAGTCTGAGGCAGGTGGATTTCTGAGTTCGAGGCCAGCCCGGTCTACAAAGTGAGTTCCAGGACAGCCAGGGCTACATAGAGGAACCCAGTCTCAAAAAACCAAAAAGAAAAAAAACAAAACTGTAAAGCACATAGTAACCAAAGCCTGGAACTTAGAATGCACCAATAAGAGAAGTCAGGTTCAGGACAAGAGATCACACTTAGCTGTGTAGAAAAACATCACTACCAACAGCATAAACCATCTTAAGTATGGGTGTTCTGCTTACAGGTGGCCTTCTCTAGGTTTTCACAAACACTTCCATATTGCTGAAGTATTAAACTTTTAAAACATTAAAATTTTGTGGCTAAAATGTTGACTGAACACTTTGGTGTGAAAGCCCTGTCTTTACCTCAAGTGCGTCTTCCTTCTCTTCTCCAGATATACCCGATGGCTGTGGTAGCCACTGCAGAGAGGGGCCTGATTGTCTATCAGCTAGAGAATCAGCCCTCTGAGTTCAGGAGAATAGAGTCTCCCCTGAAGCACCAGGTGGGTGCCGCAGCAATGAGACGCACACGTTGAGCGCCTGCTGCGTGCAGGGTGGCTCATGTGGGGGGCACAGGTATGCGGTCTCTCTCTTGAAAAGCTTACTGCTGCGTTCAGAGGAGGTACATTTAAGGAAGTAAACATAGATGACTAAGCCAGGCTTCCCTGTCTCCCAAACATCCCGAGTAGCTTAGTGCTGCCGCTTAGTGCTCCCTGCCCGTCTGGGCAGACTGTGTCTGTCCTCCAGCTCAGTCCTACCCCGGCCACAGGACTGAGTCCTTCCTGCCTCCCTGATCTAAGTCTCCTCCTAGCACACATCTCAGAAAATGGGATCAGTCCTGTTAGAACAGAGGATGGAGGTTCAACCATCATGTCTTCTTCCTGCCACAGCTTTCCCTGCTAGATGCTGGCCAGGGTCTTTGGAGGCTGGTTCCCTGGTGAGGCCTCTTGCCCTGCAGCCTTTGCAGGAACCTGACATAGTCCATCATCAAGACTTCTCTAACACTTCACTCAGGTGTGCTTAGTCTAGTTGATCCTGGGAGACAGCCCATCCTGGCCCCTTCCAGAACTGCCTATGATCCTTTTCCCTCTGGGTCACAGCCCCCACTCTTCGCTCTTTGTCCCCAGTCACTAATAGCACTCAGTGTAAGTCCTACAGCACCGTCAGGAATTCTGCAGAGCACCTCGCTCCTGGTGGTCATCATCTCTGGCCAGGCTCCCTTTGCCCTTGAGACTAGAGGTCACGCTTGAGTCACCTCTCCTACCTACCGCCCCCAGGCTTCCCCGTTCCTTTCTCTGTCTACCTGCCACTCCCGGTCCCAAGTCTTCTTGGAGTTAGAGAAAAACTTCCTGCCATTTGACCTTGCAATGCTGTCTTGCATATGACACCAGAAATAAACAGTAACCCAGCAGGACCACACCAGCCGTGGTCCTCACAGGAAGGAGCAGCCAGCAGTAAAAACCTACCGGAAACAGGCCTGTAGGTGGTAACATGTCGCCTTTTAAAGGGATAAAGTAAAGAACTGTTAGCAAAACTAATGACCCAGTTAAAATCCCTGAAGGTAACAACCTGACCAGCTACCGGTATGTAAAGGCAGTCAGTGTTTCTTTTTATCCCAGGAAACCTAGGAGACAGCATCTCACACATTGTTTTCAGAAACTCAGAACATAGGGTGGGCAGGCAGGCTCTAAGTAATGGTTCCATGGTTGAGAGCATGTGATGCATAGTAACAAAGACCTAAGTTCAGATACCTGATGTTGTAACAAGGTGAGGTGACAAGGTGGGCCTGGTTCAGTGCACTCCTGCAACCTCAGTGCTGTGGGAGTGAGTTGGAGACAGGAGTATCCCTGAGTGACTGCTTTGAGAAAATACACACAAAGTGACAGGGGACACGACCCCTCCTGGTTCCTGTGCATTTGCTCACATGCCTGCACATTCATTCCACACCATTCACATGTGTGAACACACAAGAAATACAAATGAGAAAAAAAGAAAGATAGCAAGTATTGGCGAGAAAGACGAAAGCTCTTCCTGCACCTTGGAAGTGCCCCGACGTACCTAAGGTTCTGACAGTCCAGTAGTACTACCGCCTGGGCAGCAGTTCTGATAATGAAATGGCTTCTCATTGCACCGTGGATGAACGTGGAGTCTGGTATACTAAGTGCAGTGAGCCGGGGCAGAAAGACACAGTGTGGTTGGATCCTTAGACAGGATAGCCAGAATACTGTCCTAGGGTTTTACTGCGGTGAACAGACAGCATGGCCTAGGAAACTCCTACAAGGACAACATTTAATTGGGGCTGGCTTACAGGTTCATTATCATCAAGGTAGGAACATGGCAGCATCCAGGAAGGCATGGTGCAGGAGGAGCTGAGGGTTCTGCATCTTGTTCTGAAGGCAGACAGAAGACTGACTTCCAGGCAGCTAGGAGAAGGGTATTCAAGCCTACGCCCACAGTGACACACCTGCTCCAACAAGGCAAGGCCACACCCCCAAATAATGCTACTCCCAGGCCAAGCGTATACAAGCTGTCATACTGGCTTTGCTATGTGTAGTTTATCCAGCATTCCCTGTGAGCAGGCTGGCTATTACACTGTTTCCAGGCCAGGGAAACGGGACAGACACTGGGTGTCTGATCCGAAGGTACCTGCTGATTAATCCAAGAGGCTGTGCTGAGCAGGACAGCTGCGTTTGTGCACACATGACTCCTGGGGTCCAGGGCTGTGAAAGGTTGGAGAGTAGCACTTGCTGGGAACAAAAATACCTTCGTGTCCGAGTAATGGTTTAGTTCTAAAGCCTAAGAGTAAATAAGGTGACGCTCATGTTCATGTTAACTGCTGATGGTCCCTCCTTTATTTTAACCGTAGCATCGGTGTGTGGCTATTTTTAAAGACAAACAGAACAAGCCGACTGGGTTTGCTCTGGGCAGCATTGAGGGGAGAGTTGCCATTCACTACATCAACCCTCCAAATCCGTAAGTGACTCGGGCCTGGGATGCTCCTTCCAACCGGTTCTGAAAGGAAACTGAGACCCCTTTGCTTTTCAGGGCCAAAGATAACTTCACCTTCAAATGCCATCGATCCAACGGTACCAACACTTCGGCTCCTCAAGACATCTATGCAGTACGTGCTAGCAGCACTCCATCCTGAAAAGAAACCCCCGGAAGCAGGCTTGGAGCTGGCTCTCCAAGTACACTGGAACCAGGAGTCATAGGAGAGCCTGTGTCTGTGTTTGCAGACTTGAGCGCTCGTTTACAAACGCATTGACGAGCTCTTCTCTCATGTGCTCGGTTGGAGTCAAGGTTGCAGCGTGTCTGTGGGTGTCCATAGACACTCTCCACCCAGAGTGGTAGTCAGGAAACTAGTCTGCTAAGAAAAACGCACACTCTTTCCTGACGTTGCTGCTTACTGTGGCAGTGGGTGCAATCATGTGTTCCTCCTCAGGGACCTTCTGAGCTTGGGTTTGGGTGTAAGCTGCTGTACCAGACAGCATGGCTGGGGGGGTGAAGTGTACCTGGGTATGTGTTTTCTGCCTCTCACTGTCCATGCTCCTCTTCACAGGTGAATGGGATTGCCTTCCATCCTGTCCATGGGACCCTTGCCACTGTGGGCTCTGACGGTAGGTTCAGCTTCTGGGACAAAGATGCCAGGACCAAGCTAAAGACCTCAGAGCAGCTAGATCAGCCCATAGCAGCCTGCTGCTTCAATCACAACGGGAACATATTTGCCTATGCTTCCAGCTACGACTGG
This sequence comes from Mus pahari, assembly GCF_900095145.1. Lineage (NCBI taxonomy): Eukaryota > Metazoa > Chordata > Mammalia > Rodentia > Muridae > Mus > Mus pahari. Next base: position 155,306,322 of record NC_034592.1, read on the forward strand.
TCCAAGGTGAGAACTTTCAAGCCAGTTCCGCTCCCTCCCTCTCAGACTCTGGGGCCAAAGGCCTGAGTTGGAGTTGATTCTCTATGGACATGTGTGCCCTTAGCCAGGCTGTTGCCAGCTCCCTGTGGGCAGGGGCCTGAATCTTGGTGTGGGGTTTTACCTTGCATGGGGGAAGGAAGGTGCTATGTCAGGGAGAGCCATCATGAGCTCCTCCCTGTTCTTGGACACAACACACGAACATGGATGTAGGTAGGTCCGGGCCACCAAGGTATTGCTTCAGTGGCATTGGTTGGTTTGAGCAGGGAGGGTAAGGAGCTGACGGTTCTGGCTGAGTCTTGAGGCCTCGAAGGCAGAGTGGGCCTGGGGTCATAACTCGAACCTCCCTGTGGAGTGTGTACTGGGGAGGTGGCTCCAGTTCATTCTTCATGGTTTTCACTTCCTTTTCCCACCCAGCCTTGCTCCCCATGACAGCTTCTCCCTCTGTCTCAACCTTTGCTGCCCCCTCCTACCCCACGTTTCTCACTCCACTTCTCTACACTGTTTTCTCACTGCCACCGGCAGAGTGTGCATGCCCGCCTGCTCAGCCCCATCTCGGCTTCGCCTTCCCGTGTGCACATTCGTACTCACTGTGATCGGAGTGCTGAGATGCACCCAGTCTCCTCCCTGTCTGGTCTGGAAGCCTCCTGTTTGATCTCTGCTTTCGCTCTGCTTCCCACCTCTGCATAAAGCGTCGGTCAGAGGGAGGCAGGCCATTTACACCACTGCTTGCCAGTCGGTCTCCTCCAGTTAAGGGGGGACTGGGCTCCTTCAGCTGTTTCTGTCCTGAGGTGCCAGTCCTGGTGCACAGCCGCTGCCTCCTAGTGGCTCTACTCATTTCTTTAGTGTGTTCCCAGCCATCCCACTCCTGGTACCAACTTCTGTATATACAGTCAGGGTTCTCTAGAGTCACAGAACTAATGGGTAGTCTCTGTATAGTAAGGGAATTTGTTGATGACTTACAGTCTGTAGTCCAACTCCCCAACAATGGTCAGCAGCAGCTGTGAATGGAAGTCCAAGGATCTAGCAGTTGCTCAGTCCCACAAGGCAAGCAGGCAAAGAAGAAAGCAAATCTTCCTTCTTCCAATGTCCTTAAGTAGGTCTCCAGCAGAAGGTGTGGTCCAGATTAAAGGTGTGTGCCACCACCCCTGGATCTGGGACTTGCTTTGTCCTAGATGACCAGAAGGTTTCCCTGCCTTAGTCTTAGGGGATTCATAGCCACTATGCCTCAAGATCTCCATGCCGAGAAACTTGTATCTCCCAGCCTCCAGATTAGGATCACTGGTGAGTCTTCAATTCTGGATTGTAGTTCATTCCAGATATAGTCCAGTTGGCAACCAGGAATAGCTACTACAGCTGGAATAGCACCCTCGTGGCAACTAATAATGTTTGTAGCTCCAGTTGTTGGGGTCTGATGCCCTCTTCTTCCCCTTCCCCCCATGGAGTTCACACACCCTCCACAAATGGGCATGCACATAAACAGCTATAAAACACCTGCATTTTTCTGGGAGTGATGGCTGAGACTGAGGTGGACGGGTCACAAAGCCTGAGTGACTTGGCAAGGCTCCTCTCAAACTTGAAGTGCCTGTGTGTATAGCTCAGTAGCCGCGTGCTTGCCTGGCGTTGTGGCAAGGCCCTTGGTTCAGTCCCCAGCACCACCAAAGAAAAGAAATTTTTAGGGGGAAAAAAAATTCCTGCATCCTCCCGGGAGCCACGGAGCACTTTTGCTCTTGCATCCTGCCCAAAGCCAGAAGTCAAACAGCTGAGCACACTTTAATCCCAGTGCTGGGGAAGCAGAGGCAGGTGGACTCTTGCGTCTAAGACCAGCCTGGTCTTCATAGTGAGACCCTGTCTCAAAAAACCAAAAGTGAAAAACCAATTGAAGTTGTAATTTGTTGAAACTTGTGGGCTCACAGTGTTGTGAGGATAAGTAGAAACAGGCTCAGGAATCCTCTGCTTGGAACAGACAGGAGCAGCTGTCTCCAGTGTGCAGCCTGGACATAGCCGTTCCCTAAAGCTGGACTTTACATCCTGTGATAAGCTACCGTTGACCACTGACACACTCTAGAGCTTTGTAAATGCTGCTGGGGTGAGACTAAAAATAGCAAGAGTGTGCCTCAGCTGTGTCACTTCTCCAGGCCCAACCTTCCCAAGTCTCACCTCCCCTGCTCGGGATGGTGCTGCATTTCCTCCTCACTCTGGGATCCTAATGAGAGAGCAGGCCCAGTGGTCAGAGCCAGTGCAGGCTGGCTGTGTCTCTTGGCCCCACCCACTGATGCCCACAGCCGCTGCTCTCCTGGGAGCTGTTCCTTCTGTGGATTAGGTCCTTCCCCTGACGCAGCATGGATGAGTTCAGCCCTTTGTGAAACCTCTGGTCAGGACTGATGCTAAGCCTGAGACCCTCAGCAGTTGCCTTGGCAGTGAAGTCATCCATTGACGGAATACCACTGACGCCTCTGAGGGTAGAGGCTGTGATAACACAAAGAACTGTTAACTTCTCTCCATTCTTACTCTGCCTTCTCAGACGTGGCTCCAGTTCTCAGAGCAGGACTTGGTTTTTATGTGGCTATTGCTTTTAATACTAAGGTCATTTCTTTGTTTTTCCTTCTTTAGGGACATGAGTTTTATAATCCCCAAAAGAAAAATTACATTTTCTTGCGTAATGCAGCTGAAGAGCTAAAGCCAAGGAATAAGAAGTAGTGGCCTGAAGCTGGGACTGTTGTGGTTTCACCTCCACCCCACCTCATCTCTGCCCAACTTGGGCTCCAGCTCTGGGTGGCCCACAGCCTTGGCTGTGGGTGTCCACCCCTGGAGGGACTGTGTCTTGTTGAGCGTCAGCGCAGCATCCTGGCGACTTGCTGTCTCTCCATTCCACTCCCTGCTGCGGTTTTCCTGAAACTGAGATTCTCAACTGAAGTCAGATCTTGAAGGCACTGTGTCCAGCAGTGTGTATTTGATAGTGTTGGGTGGGAACTGTTGGTGAGCCCTGTGTTGTGTTTTATAATAAAATATTTTGAAGATGGCCCCTCTTCATCCCTTTCCCCAACTCTTCGGGAAATAGCCATCAGCCTCACAGTAATGCTGTGTTCCAAGTCTCCTGAGAAGCTGTGAGCCGCGTGCCACCCCTGCCTCGGTGCTGAGGGAAGGTGCTGATATGATGTCCTGAGAGAGGCCATCTTTCCCAGCACTGGGGGTCTCCCTTCCATGGCTCATTTGTCCCTTAGAAATGGGAGACAGTGGATGCCAGGTGACTGGCCTGGGGTGCCTTTGGAGTCCGGCAGGCAGCTTGGTTTAGACCCTGTCTCAATGTGCTAGGGCTGGGCCAAACCACCACATGAGCACTTTGGCACAAGATGGTGACTGTGGGTCCGCCCTAGGTTCATTACACAATTACCAAGATGTGTTTGACATGCAAAACTATGTGTTTTAAGTATCTGTGCCCTCTGGGGCTAAATATATGCCTGTAAATGGATGCAGGTGCTGGCTATGAAGAGTTGGGGCACCTATGACCTAGTGGAGAACCTTCCCATGGTGACTTGACAGTAGTTGTGTAAAGGGTTGGGCCTTGGCCCCTGGAGGACCAGGAGTGGGGTGGGCAGAGGCAGGCTGGGTGACTGCTGCTGGACCCCCATGATCCTGCCTAGCTAGAAGAGCTGGCAAGAGTGACATGGCTCACGGGACTGGGTGAACATGGGAACTGTCAGTTTCATTTCCTGTTGCTGTGATAAAACACTGCCAAAAGCAACTTAGGGGAGAAAAAGGTATTTTAGCTCACAGTTGCAAGTTACAGCAAATCCTAGCAGGGGCCAGAGTGAGTCAACAGCTACAGGAGCTCAAAAGAGTCCATCACATCACATCTATAATCATAGAAAACAGTACTTCTCTCACAGCTCAAGATCCCCTGCCTAGGGAATGGTGCTGCCCCCACGGACAGGACTTCACATCATTTAACATTACCCCACACAGACATGTTCACAGACAAATTTAATCTAGACAGTCCCTCACTGACACGCTCTTTCCAGGTGATTCTAGATGAGTCAGTCAAAGCCAACCATTGCATCACAGACCAGATTTAGCCAGCTGGATCCTCTCTGTCAACTGGCCTTCTGATTCTATTAGTTTTCAACTCCTGTGCCTTCAGCACACTGAAGAGCCAACAGGTAAAAATACTGAGGAGGCAGGACAGCTTCTCCTCCCCCAACTTGCAGAGTATCCACATTAAGGGACTTGGATATGGCCAACAAGGAGCAGTTGGGTAACCCAGAGGCCCACTAGGGACCAGGACTCATAAGTGGGAGGGAAGCAGATCGGAAAGCAGCAGAGCCTGTGAGAAGCCATGAAACCAGAAAACTTTGATCTGGAGCCAGTGAGCCCATGGGACAGCTCACTGGTCAAGGAATGAGGGCTCTCTGTCCAGAGGTATCTCATCTCTCACGGAGACTCTTGGCCTCCATGATGGTGAGAGGAATAAGCAGTAATGCTTAAGCACTTGGGTGTGTGGCAATTGGTAACCAGCCACAGGAGCAGTATATAGGAGCTTCTTGGGCTCAGACCCATGGGTGTGGTGGGAGAAGAGCCTTGTCTTCCCCAACCAGAGCTCAAGGGACCCAGAATCTTTGTGTGCATGGCACACACACACACACACCAGCACTCTCAGCTGCACCAGTGCCTTGGAGGACACAAGCAAGAGGCTGCATGCCAGTATGCAGCTGTCACCAACATGGTGACATGGTGGTTGCCTCCACTCTGTGATACAATGCAACCACCAGTTGTCCCCATAATAATGCACTAGTATGAGAGCACATACGTGTCTACATCACACATGTAATGAAGTTAATATTCATTATTGTGAACTAGGAATAGTAACATGAAATACAATGTGAGATTAATAATATAGCAACTGAATTTAATTTTTTGAGACACGTAGCCGAGGTTCATCTTGAGCTTGCTATGTGACTGAAGAGAACCTTAAATTTTTTTAATATTATTTTTTCAAATCTTACTATGTTTTCATGTATGTGTGTGCTACACATGTGCAGGTGCATGCAGGGGTCAGAAGAGGATGCTGGTCCCCTGGAGGAGCACCACACTTGAGATGCAGTGCGGGGGCTTGAACTCACGACTTCATGGATGCTAAGCAAGTGCTCTACCCACTCACTGAATCACGTCCCAGCCCTCATGGCCGTGGCTTTAATATGATTGCATGCAGAAGCATTTGCATGCAGAAACTTTTGTCTGAGTCTTTAAGCCATGACTCTGAGAAGGTTCCTCCAGTATCTGCGGATGGCTCCAGGCTCCAGGGCCTAGGAGGACCTGCGAGGGGACACTAGTTGGCAGAATACAAATTAGTAAGTTATTGCTCCTAATGCAGATGAAAATAAGTTAGATGTTCTCTCAGAGCAACCCCAAACCATCTGCAAAAGCCCTGCAAGAGAGTTTTTGATGCTCTGCTCATTAGAGCCTAGAGACAATCCAGTGGTTAGTGGGAAATGTCACCAACAGAAGATGAGGTCCCCTGCTAAGACTCGAGGGGACAGGAGGGACAGATAGGGTCAGGCTCTGCCTCCTCCTGAAAGTCCAAGCTCTGAGGCTCGCAGCGCCCTCTGCTACATGAGTCCAAGCTCTGAGGCTCGCAGCGCCCTCTGCTACATGAGTCCAAGCTCTGAGGCNGCTCTGAGGCTCGCAGCGCCCTCTGCTACATGAGTCCAAGCTCTGAGGCTCGCAGCGCCCTCTGCTACATGAGTCCAAGCTCTGAGGCTCGCAGCACCCTCTGCTACATGAGTCCAAGCTCTGAGGCTCGCAGCACCCTCTGCTAGTTTGCTATTTTACTCCAGGACTCAGGAGCAGGTTGGCTGAGGTTGGGGCAGGTAGTGTGCAGCTAGGGCCATCCTGACTGTCCTCTGGGGAGGAGATTGCAAACTGGTGTCCCATGCCACGGGCCTGAATACTCAGACCCCCACACCTGTTCACGTTACTTCCATCCTCTCCCCACCCCCAACCCCAGAGCAGAAGACAGCACTGCAACCAACCAATCTATTGACCAGTCACTGGAGCCTTGACAGCGCAAGAAACGGGGCTGAGATCCAAGTCCAGGCTGACCCCCAGTCTGTGCCACAGCAGCTGAGGGGCTGTGGGGAGAAGAGCTGGAACCAGTCCCAGAGGCCCTGACCATACCCAAGACAGGGCACCACCCCTGACCTCCACTTCACGATGCAGTGACACCCCTGACCTCTGCCCACAGGTACAGCGGCCGACTCCCACCCCCACCGAGCTGTGACTATAAAGGGTGTCTGTGTTTAGTTAAATCAGTACGATTGTATCTTGCCCTTTGCCTCATGGTCACAAGATGTCTTCAGAGCTTCAAGTGTGGTGATGCAACTCCTGCAAACCCAGTAAGAAGAAGGGAGGTCAAGGTCATCCTTAGCTACTAGCAAAGTCGAGGGTAGCCTGGGCTACACAAGATCCTGCCTTAACAGAAAAGTATGGCAAAAGAAAAAGGAAAAAATTATTGCCAAGGTCTAGTATTGCCTAGTACTTGATCTCATCAGTCAGGAAGTGGAGAGCTACACGGGGGCCCTGACAGACTTCCACTGGGGACTCCCTGGCCACAGACAGTTGGAAGAGTAACTGCATCCTCCCAGCCTCTCCTGTCACAGTGCTCCGGAGAGGAAGAAGGTTGTGGGACGGGGTGATCTGTTGGCTACAGGGTTGCAAGGTTTCACAACAGGTTGTCATGTCCACTGTCTTGGTGCCCGATGCCACCCACATCCTGCCTGAGGTGCCTGAAAAGCAGCAGCAGAGATTCAGTCAGGCTGTCTCTGGAACAGTGTGTGTGTGGGAGGGTGGGGGTGTCTCTTTGCTTTTTTACTGTTTTGTTGTTGGTGGTGGTGATGAAAGCATTGGCCGCAGAAGCCGTGTGTGTGTGTGTGTGTGTGTGTGTGTGTGTGTGTGTGTGTGT
>NC_034592.1:155313345-155347167 GCF_900095145.1 Mus pahari
TGTGTGTGTGTGTGTGTGTGTGTGTACAGATTTGAGTGCAGGTCAGAGGACAACTTTGTCGGGTCAGTTCTCTCCTATCTTTACCTCTGTCCTGGGGATTGAACTTGGGTCTCTAGGCTTCCAGCTAAGCACATTTGACTCCCTGAGTCACCTTGCTGACCCCTAGCTCCAGAAAGGTTTTCAAAAAACCGGCTTGCTCCAAGATGCTATCTCCCACTTCCTTATGGTGTAATCTCTGGTCGCTCGGTCCCCTTGCTGGGTCTCTGGCATTTATCTAGCTTTTGCTGGCTCCCGGGGCAGGATTTCCCCACTGACGCGGGATCCTCCACAGCCCGGGCCAGCATTGACAGCATCACAGGAGTAGTAAGAGCTGATGGTAGTTTCAGGCTTGTGCCCAGGGCTCCTCCCAGAGGTGCTGACCCTGTGAGAGTTATAATTATCCCCTGGTGGCAGGAGGGTTCCAGAGACTGGCCAGCCCCAGTCCCGCCCTTTGTCCTTCTCAGGGCCAGCTAGCTAGGCAGCCCATCTATGCCCACACCATCAAGGCTCCTGACGACCAGCCTTGCCAGCTGGGGAATGGGGCAGCCCAAGCCTGAAGCCTGATTGGCTCTGAGCTTAAGAGTTTCTTCTTGTCAGGTGCCGTTGGCCCAGCACAGACACAGGTTTAATCAACTGACAGACCAGCTGGGTTATGGCCAACAGCACCCGACTCTAGCCCAGAGGATGAGGTGTCAAGGGTTCCCCCCAACTCCTGAGTTCTAATCCTGACTCTGCCCAATCAGGCTGTCTTTTCCTGGACCATGCACCTACCTCTCTGGGATTCTGTGTTCCCACACCTCACAGCAGGGGACCAGGGCAGCTTCTGAAGGAGACTGGGAGGATGAAGTGGGGTCTCAGAGTTGGGTTGGCTCAGGATCCTCCGTGAGTGAGCCTCAGTCCACCCCACCTGAGAGCCAGGCTGACAGGAATGGTGTAAGGCTGCCTCTGGGTTAAGTCACCTAATCTAGGGAACTCCTCAGTGAGCAAGCACCGCAAAGGCCAGATGAAGTTCATGCTTAGTGATGCTTGTGGCAGTTGCCAGCACTCAAAACATGCCACTGAGCCAAGCTCGGAGGTGCAATGCCAGCACATGGGAGACTGAGGCAGGAGGACAGGAAGTGACAGGTTGGCCTGGGCTGTATAATGAGACCCTGAGAGGTGGCAGGGAGGCGGGGATTCGTTAGTAGCTGCAGCTGTCACTTCTGGGCCTTTGCAGTCACCCTTCCCTCTCCCCACTGGTCGCGCTTCTTTCCTGCCCTCTTTGTCCCCTCCTGCGTGCCCACCTGGACAACTGTGCCTAGCGGAGTTGCTTTCTGTGCAGATTTGCTGCCGCTGCACGGTTTGGGAATGGAAGCTTGGCGGGTGTCCGCTTCCCATTCATAGCAACCCTGGCCCGGAGTCGCGGCCGTTAGGGCATATCGACACGCTTGGGAGGTGGAGAGCCTGAACAGGTGCAAAAGTGGATGATACGGAAAGCCCAAAGAGTCAAGGGGAAGCTACGAACAGGGACGGTCTTCCGACAGCCAGAGTTTTCAAACTCGCAGGCTTAGCCAGCCCCCAGGGGTCACGCCCGTGCGCCGCGTTCTCGCAGGTTCTGAGATTCCCCTCCCCCTCCTCCCGCCCAGCACGTGCTTGCAGCGTCCGCCCAGCGAGCTTCTTGGGGCGGGGCCCTTGGGAAGCGGAGGGGCGTGGCTGGGCGGTGGCAGGGGCGGTGCTGGGACTTGTAGGCGAGGAACCCTGACGCTAACAGTCTTTGCCACCAGCTGTAAGTATGCTACACCGGGGAAACTGAGGCCCCAGGAAGGAATCGAGGTGGCTCAAGACTTCAGGGCCAGGATGTCTCGACGCTTTAGGAATAAATAAAAAACACATTTTAACGGGTTTTCAAAAGGCGCTTCTTAAGGGGTCTTTGGTCTGGAGCCCCGCTCCTCTTTACGGTCCACCAGGGATTCACTCAACAGGCATGTCCCGGAGGCGCCTCTCTTGCCAATTCCTACACCCTGAACAACACTTACTAGAGCCCAGTTGCCAGAGAGCTCAGTCAGCAGCAGAAGACCTTAGACCAGAAAGAAGCCCCGGTTGGGTAGGGTCTGGGGGAAACAAACCCTACAGCAAAGGAAACTTGAAGCGAGGAAGGGAAAGCCAAGAAAGTGAGGCGCTGGGCAGGGGTATCCCCAGCAGGCGCGGGGTTCTGCTCTGTGTGAAGGGGACTAGACTGACTGGGGCTGAACCTACCCAGAGGCTGCCTGCCTTACTGTCCCCCTTGACCAGTGGGCCAGGCCAGTTTAACCCCACGAAAAGCTGCAGGTCTTCAGGTCCCAGTGTGATAGCCAGAGATGGGGACATGAGGGATGCTGGATCAGGGCTGCTTCCTGACCCGGAGGCTAAAGCATCGTGCCTACTTCTGTGCTGAAATTCCCATTTTCTTTTGTCTATTTTATGGTTTCCTGTCATGCAGGTTAACTTCTGACTTTCTGTGTAGCAGGGGATGGACCTAGAACCCTCCCACCTCCCAATTCCCAGCACCTCAGTATTAGGATCACCGGTGTATTCCACTAGGTTGTTTGAAATTCATGTCTCTCTAACAAGGGGCCCCACGCTTGCATTTGCGCTGGTGGGCATCCTGGTCCCAGCCTTAGCCCACATTCTACACAGGCCAGTCTATGCCTTCTGCTTGTTCTCCTGCTAAGGGTGACCCCACAGGAGGTCTCATGTCAGTGACACGGGAGCCCAGCCGCCTTTGTCCTCCCCCACAGTATCATGGCTCTTAGCTTTCTCCAAGACTGTAAAAGGTGTATTCACTATCGATTAGCCCTCATTTTCACAGAATACCTAGTGTCCCGGGGTATGCCATTGTTGAAGTCCCAACATAGAGTCCCTGACACCACAGGGCCGCCAAAGTACGTGTGATGTATTATGGTGTGCTTGTGAATTATTTTTATAAACATGGCAAATTCACTTTGCTCTTTATTTTTATTTTTTTGAGACAGGTTATGATTTAGCCCAGCTGGCCTCAAACTTAGTATACAGCCAAGGGTGGCCTTGAACTGATTCTCTTTCTTGAGTGTTGGGTTTACAGGTGTGTGCCACCAGTCAGGTTTTTGTGATGGGGAGATCAAATACAAGGGTTCGCGCACGAGTAGCTGAGGCACTCCTTCGGACCTTTTAACAAGTACGTTTGCACCCACAGTCGCTCGGGTGTAAACCACTGAATCAAGCAGCGCTTGGAATCTACCGGACCGTGCGCCCCGCGAGACAGACAAGCTGATACCCGAGAGCACGTAGGGGCTAAGCCACCTCGTTCGCCGGACCCGCGTCCTGGCACGCGGGACGTCTTTAGAACTACAATTCCCGGCGGCCCCCGCTTTCAAGGGCGTGTCTTAAACGGGAGGGGGCGTGATCGCGGGGCGTGGCTGGCTACAAAGGCGGCCGGCAGCTCGCAGGGCGCGGAGTAGACGCTTCGCGGCGGACAGAGAAGCGGCGCGGGACAGCGTGGGGCACTCGGATTCGGCCTGGGACACCCCCGCATGCGCCGGCCGGCTCGGTAGCGGCGGCCCCGATGCTGCTGCAGCCCGCGTGCTCCCCGAGCGCGTTTCCGCGGCCGTCCGCCGCCCCCAGCGCCATGCACGGCTCACAGAAGGACACCACGTTCACCAAGATCTTCGTGGGCGGCCTGCCCTACCACACCACCGACGCGTCGCTCAGAAAGTACTTCGAGGGCTTCGGAGACATCGAGGAGGCCGTGGTCATCACCGACCGCCAGACCGGCAAGTCCCGCGGCTACGGCTTCGTGAGTGCCCGCGGCGCGCGCACCTGCCGCCGCCCCTCCCCCACCGCCTCCCAGACCCGCCGCGCGCAGCCGGGACTCCGGGGCTTCCCGGGGCCGTCGGCCCTTCCCCCACACTTCCCAGCTGCCCCCAAAGAAGCGTAAGCTTTTAGCGCCAGCGACTTGAAGACGGCTTCCCACTTCCTTCCACTCTAGTGTCCCCAAACTAATTCTCTTGAGAAAGTTAACGGTACTTACTGATGGCCCGGACAGCGGGGGGGGGGGCGGGGAGGACTCCCCTTGGGGTTCCCTTTACGCCACTTCCCAGGGGATTGTCGCTGTCCTTGAAGGCACTCGGCGCTTGAACTTTGGGGAAGGAGCTGCAGCCCTGGAGCCAGAGAAGACAGTGCCCCAAGGGTCCTAAATACCAGATACCCTTCCGGGAGGAAAGACCCAGAGATGACCGGATGCCAGGGCAAAACCCTCTACCCTTCTCTGCCCTGTTTTCCTCAGCCAGCCACCGAAGCCCCTGACCCTCTGTTTTCCTGCAGGTGACCATGGCAGATCGGGCAGCGGCTGATAGGGCTTGCAAAGACCCTAACCCTATCATCGATGGTCGCAAGGCCAACGTGAACCTGGCCTACCTGGGGGCCAAGCCTAGGAGCTTACAGACGGGTGAGAGTTTGAGTTTTCTTTCCAGCCCTCCTTGTTTCTATATTCAGCGTTGGTAACTGTCTGATGGAAAAACGCTGCCCCCGCTGCTCCCCCTTTGTCCCCGAGTGGCAGCCAGCAATCATGTGCCTGCAGAGGCAGCCCAGGGCAGCCACCCCTAGCTTGGGAGCTTGCTCCTCTTACTCGGCAGTTTATGGTCCCAGGGATACTGATTTATTTATTTTTTTCAAAGTCTTCTATTCTTGGGGAGGGAAGAAGTCAGATGCCGACGAGGCAGGGGACATCCAGAGAAGCTGGTACAGCCTGTGGGCTTAATGTGCTTTGACCAGGAGAGTGGCACATGTTGTTTTGCCCTCCCTGTGTGCGGCCCTGGGACCTTACCCATGCAGTGTGCTGTTCCTAACTGCCGTCTTGTTTTAGGCTTCACTGTTGGTGTGCAGCAACTACACCCCACCTTGATCCAGCGCACCTACGGGTGAGTGAATGTAGCTGGGGGTGAGAAGGAAGGCCTTGAGGTGGGACAGCTGTGGGCTTCTCAGCTCTTCTCGGGGCTGGGGAATGACTGTTTTCAGAAATTAGACTGTGTCTTGGGTGTGTGGATTTCTCTAACTCAAAGGGGAGCACATGTCTTCAAGCCTGGTGTGTACCTTGCCTCCAGTTATGCGACACTTCCTCGGCCAGGTGTCCATGGGCATCCACTTCCTTACCTGTGCAGTGAATGAAATGTGGGGACAGCTTTTCTAACTCTTGAGTTGGGGAGTTTGGTACACACCTAGTGCGGGCAGCTCTTCTGAAGTGGATGTTAAGGCTGGACCTGGTAGGCTGTGCTCTTCCTGGGGTGCTCTCTGATGTGGGCAGATGCCACCAAGGTAGCTGCTGTGGGTCTGTACCAGCTGAGGTTTGATGTTTGTGAATGGAGTAGTAGGTGACTGCCACTGGTTGGCTTTTTGTGTGAGTCACTTGCTCTGTGTCCCCCCTCCTTCTGTCTTGAAAAGACTGATAGGACTGGTAGCTGCTTAGGGAAGGACTCACACACTTAAGGGACACAAAAGTTGGACCCTGGTACTTGGTGTGTTTATTCAGTGTAGACTAGCTGTGAATGAGCCGGTGGGTGGGGACTCTGACACGGACCCTACCTTCTGCAGTGGCAATCTTGTCAAATCCTGGCTGCTGGGTTTTGTGTCCCAGGTTGGGGGGTGGGTAGAGTGGGGTGTCTGTGGGGGCCGGAGCTGAGCATGGCCAGCACAGTGGGTCAGATGACTGGAGAGAGAGAGCTGCTTGCTTTCTCTAAATGTACTTGCCCTGTGGGGTGGCACCAGGATTCTCCACAAGCATCCTTGGGGATTGATGGGAGTTGAGTAGGAGCTATGGATGGGGAACTGTGGTCTAGGCCCCAGCCTGTGCTTCCTGCCGTGGGGTTCTCCTGGGGAAGTTCTTGGGGTGCTGCTGTGGCAGATTGTTCCAGACCGATTTTCCCCCTGGGATCTGTTTCCTATGTATAATGGCTGTCCAGATGGAGTGTGGGGACATCCCAGCCTTGGAAGCTTCTCTCCACTGGCTGTGAGGAGAGTGTCTGCTCTCTGGTAGCTCGCTGTTCTCCAGTGACCGAGCTTCAGGCTGGCGCTGGGCTGAGTGAGCTATGTACAGACAGACTGGTACAGGGCCTCCCACTGGTTCAGACGCATAGTTACTGCCTTGGGGTCACTAGTGCTGGCCTCTATGACCCCTCAGATCTGGGTTTACAGGTCTAATCTGTTACTCTGACTGGACCCTCTTGCCTTTTCTTACCTGGAAAATGGGGGACAGCATGCTCTAGTCTCCAGGGAAAGGCTCTCCTCAAAGAGCTAGTGACTTACTCAGGAGTAAGGTTTGAACTCACAGCCACACATGTTGTCTTTGGGGGTGGAAAGATTCTGGAAGTCCTGTTACATCAGGCCATCAGGCCACAGTGATTTGTAATTAGATTAGGGGGCTGGTCATCTAACACTGACTACACGGTGGCCTTACAGTGTTGGTTGGGTTGCCAAGGAGTGTAGTCACAAATGGACAGAAAGGTGAGCACAAGGGACTGGCCAGCCTACATTGCCAGTGATCCTTGGGTTCCTCTGAGGACCATCCCACCTCCTGAGCTCGCCAGACTCTAGGGAGCCCGGGTAGTGTGGTCAGGCCTTGCTGCCTGGGCCAGTTGCTGTTAATGGCCAGCTGGGAGGCAGAGTTGAGCTGTCAGCAGGCAAGCCCCCTTTGTTTTTACAAATGATCTGGCCTGCCTGGCTGGCCTGACTCAGCGGTTGGTTTTGTCAGTCAGCCTGAGGCTGCCCTGGCTGAGGGCCTGGTGGGAGCTGGAACCCTGGCAGCTCAGAGCCTCCAGGCGCCTGGCTGTACATTTTCCTAGGCCTTTGACATGCTGAAGACCCCACAGCCCACCTGTAGGCCAAACCACTGGGCCTCCTCTGTCAGAACCATCCAGCAGCTTAGAAAGACTCTTGAGAGACTATCTGGCTTTGTGTTTGTCTGCGTCCTCACTTGCTTGCTGCATGCCTGCTTGTGGAATAGCCCTGCTGGCTGTACAGCCTGTGCTTGTCCATCATGTAACTGTATCTGGGGGCTAAGGCATAGAATCTGCTGAAGCCTTCTCAGCCATGGCAGTAGCTTTTCCCAGCCTCCAGGCCCGTGTGGTAATCTCTCGTGGGGATGGGTGACCCAGGGCCTTCTGGCAAGGGGGCTCTGCCAGCCCTGGGCACAGTGATGGGGATGAGAAGGGAGACTGTACAGTGGAGATTTCCCCCAATGGGTAAGCGTTGATTGGGTTTGTCTGGGCCTCCCAGGGTCAAGGGTGTCTGTCCACTTTCAGCCTGAGGCTCTTGGGAGCTGAGGTTTGTCTCCAGCCTGGCAGCCATTGGAGCCGCTCTCTGCTCTTAGGGGGAACCTGGCTGTGGCAAGATGCCTGCTTACCCCCATCTCACTTTCTCCCCACGTTGGTCGGGGTCAGGTCCCGGGGGCTGAGGTCAGGTCATGGTCCCCAAGTGCTGGGTGTCATGCTACACCTCTGTAAAGTAGTGATGTGGCCAGGCCACATTTAGGACTAATTGATCGTGGTGTATGGAACATGTTGATCCGAAGGCAGTAGGAAGCTGTGGGGTTTGTGCTGGGGGTTCTTGCTGGCCTAAGCTTGGAGCCACATAGACGAATGGCCTGCCCTCTCCCGAGGGCCACTCAGGCCCATCCCTCCCTTCCTAGGCCTCATGGGACAGTTCTTGGATGACTGTGTTCTGTCACTGAGAACAGCACCATCCAGAGATCCTCTCCCTGGTTTGGGCTTTCCTGCAGGCATTGGTTTAGAGACTATTCTCTGTGGGATGGACCTGGTACGCACATGGAGGTGTCTGTCCTGATGCCACCTCATGAGGAGGCCTATGCCTATGCACAAGGATTGAGGAGAGGAGTTGGGGACTCCGTCCCGCAGAGACTGGGGGAGGGGTGGTGGTGGTGAGAATATGTGTGTTGACTGGATGCTCTAAGTGAGATGGCCATTCTACCCAAGGGCCCAGCGTGGCAAGGACTACATGGTTAAACAGGGTGCCGTTGGGCTGCTCCTCGGGTAAGTGGGCAGAGCTGTGTTGAATCTGACTGGCTAGTTGTGCCACACACTGGCACCATTATAAGCAAATGCCATAGTGTCTAGGTCCCATAGAGCCCCATACTGTACCAGACATTTCCTGCAGAGACACATGGAGTGGGGTGAGGTTGGGGGAGGGGCATTGTTTCTGTGCCTTCAGAGAGGGGAGGTGGGGGAGGGATACTGCTCCTGTGCCTTCAGAGAGAGTTCCTAGTTTCACTGAGCACAGTGAAAAGTGAGGCCTCCTTGGGGCAGGTGTGTGGCACCTCTGTCTCAGGAGGCTTGTCTAGGGCTGCTGGCAGGCACGCGGCCAGACTCGGAGTGGCAGGTGCGAGCACTCTCACCCCAGCACCTCAGGGGTGGCCCTGCTTGCTCCCCCATCATCGCTTCCTGTTTGGCAGCTTGTCTGGAGGCAAGCGTGGGCTGTGTCTTGTATGACCCTCCCAGAGGGCGTGTAGTTTATGCTGCCGCACCTGTTGTTTGTCCCTGTCTGCTGTGATAGAAGCTAGCCTCTGGCGCCCTTAGGTTCCTCTCAGAGTTCAGTTACGGCCAGGTGCCTGAGGGGCCTGCCTATTCTGAAGCCTCAGGCTGAGGAAACGGCTGGAAGAGACTGTTGGTCCTAAAGATGTTTTAGTCCATGGCATGGACTGGCCTTTGGTGGATCTTGGCCCAGGAGTTTAGACGTCCCTTGGGACAGTGGCCTTGCTCCCTGCCCAGCCCTCCTTTGGCTTCATGTCAGCTGGGATTGCGCAGGGAATCCACAGAGTCAGGCCAGACACCCCAGCTCTGCTGCTGTGACCACAGGGCCCCCTCCCTCACCAGGAGGCTTGCAGCAAGGTGCAACAGAACACAGGATGGTAAAGAGGTGTTGGGAGGGGCTGTGGGTGACGTGAGAGCAGGGACCAAAGCCCAGTGACAGCCCCTCTAGAGGAGGAAACGGGTCTGTCTTGATTTTCTTTTCTTTCTGAGACAGGTCTTGGTATGTAGCCCAGGTTGGTCTTGAGCCTCCATCAGCCTCTTTAAGTGGTAGGATCAAAGGCATGTGTGTGACGTGTCACTTTTTTTTTCCTTTTCAAGATGGTCTTACAGCCCAGCCTTCCTTCCACTCCCTGGTTCTCCTGCCTCCACTCTCTTGCTTTCTCTGGATGTGGTTCTTGAACCCAGCCTTATGCACACTAGACAGACGAGCTTCTCCGCCCCTGGGCTACAGAGCAGTCCCCTGCTTCCTGAGGGCTAGACTTTGGACTTGTTTTGAGGGTATCCCTCTAGTTCTGAGTTGAACCAGAAGGCCTTTTCTTGGGACAGCAGCCATCCAGTCTGAGACAGTGGAATCCCCTGGACCCCCAGCCCTGGGGAAGAGGACTAAGATGCCTGAGTAGACAGTAGATGGCCTTGGCCTTGGAGGAGGAGGTCATCACAGAGGACAACTTTGAAAGTAGCTAGGTGATAGAATATAGGCAGGTTCAGATGGGTGGGCCTGCTGCTCCCAGCTGCCTGCCACAGTAGCCTGTCCTCTCCCTGTCTGCAGTCACCTGTCCTCTCCCTGTCTGCAGTCACCTGCCCCAACATTCACCAGCTGTCAGAGAACCTGGTGCCCCCATCACAGGACATTCCCAGGAAGCCTGCCAGTCAGTCTCTTTCTCTCTCTCTCTCTCTCTCTCTCTCTCTCTCTCTCTCTCTCTCTCTCACACACACACACACACACACACACACACACACACCCGCACACTACCACTCCACCCCAAGGCCAGGGCTGCTGGTAAGCTGCCGGGTTGCCTCCAGTACCATGGTATAAGCCCCAGGGAGAAGAAAGAGTGACATGGGCTCATTTGCCTTTTCACTTTTATTTTCAGCAGTGGCTTTGTGTTCGGGAAGTGGCCCCCTGGGCTGCAGCCAATGACATTTTTTTTTTTCCCCTGAGTTTGGCTACTCACAGGGCCAGGGCCTCTACTGACTGCTCACCGTCAGTTCCAGTAGTAGCTGTGGTGGGGAGACAGATGTCTCAAGTGTTACTGCAGAGTTCCCACCCCTCTTCTGGGCAGCCAGGAGTTCAGGGGATGTGCCTGTGGTATCTTAGTTTACTGAGACCAGGGAAGCGGTGGAATCTGGACCCTGAGTCTCTTGTAGGCTGAGTGAGCCAGGAGCTCCTGGCTGCTCATTTGCCACCCTGATCTGGACTTGGTGTAAGGAGAGGCCACCTATTCTACCACTCCAGTGGGTTAGATTCTCGTGGCTCAGCTGTCAGCCCTGGCCAGCACCCATAGCAGCCCACGGTGGGTACATCCCTTCAGCCTGTGGTGGTCTGCGTGCTACCCAGAACCGAGGACCAGTGGGAAACAGAACCTCAGTCATCCTTCCCCTGGTCTCACATGGGTCTCCCTGGCAGAAGGGAGCTCTAGGATTTAGACTCCTTTGGTTGTCTCTGGCCTGGGAACTCTGTTCTGCTGCTGCTACAGAGCCATGGGCTTAATTGTCCTGGGACCACCCTGGCTTTAGAAAGGGCAAAAGGTTCCCTGAAGAGAGTGAGGAAGCAGAGCCTGGGTGTGATGAGGGGACACTGATTTCTGCTCTCAGCCGAGAGCTGATGGCAGAGCCCCCTGAGCTGGGAGGAGTAGCTACCCTGGAGTTTGTGGGTCACCCAGCCTTTAGATTCTAGCCCCCGAGACTTGGGTGTAGAAGGTGTCTGTCCACTTGGCCTTCACCAGGCCCCAATGCTGCCAAGGGTTTGGGGTTCCCACACGGGCCATGATAAGGACATTCTAGGGCTGAACTAGGCAGCTGTTAGGTGGACTAAGGACAGCAGGTCAGACTACCTGTTGGGAACTTGACAAGCAGAACTCAGCCTTCTGTCTCATCACACTGACTGGTGTCTAAGCCTGCTGCCCTCTCTGCTCTCGCATGGCTGGGCCTCTGGCTTGCCCTGGGTGCTCAGGTATCCACAAAGGCTTGTGCTGGACCCTTGGAGACCCCAGATACAAGCAAGCTCTGCCCCGTTAGTCATATAGGTATATACAGAGTAAAAGGTGGGGTGGTTTTGTATGGAAAAGAAAAGCAGGGTCAAGAGGCCCCTCAGGATGGTGTTATGGGAAGAAACCGTCAGGCTGTGTGCCCCAGGTGCCAACACTTTGGTGTGGGTATAGTCCAGGGTAACAGGCATTCAGGTCGAGGTTCAAGTGGAGAGGTAGGTATGGGCTGCCTGCCATGTAGGGGATGCACAGGAGCCATTTGGATTTGCTTCCAGGTCTGGTAGGAAGATGCTAGAAAGTTCTGGTGCACGATCTTGAAATCTTACGGAGACATTTTGAAGCGGTCTGAGAGGCTCAGTGAGCTAGGCGCATGAGTCAGTGGGCCCAGAAGGCTGGAAGGAGGGGAGAGCAAGGCAACATCGGAGCGTTTTCATGTGGGTGGGCACACTGAGATACAGGGACATTGAGTCCTGCAGAGCCCTGTGTTGCTGATGCGTGGTGGGTCAAGAGGCTGAAGCCCGAGTCGGGCGTGGTGGCACACGCCTTTAATCCCAGCACTCGGGAGGCAGAGGCAGGCGGATTTCTGTGTTCAAGGTCAGNCTGGTCTACAAAATGAGTTCCAGGACAGCCAGGGTTATACAGAGAAACCCTGTCTCAAAAAANNAAAAAAAAAAAAAAAAAAAAAAGAGACTAAAGCCCTTGCTGGGCTGGGCATGATGAAGGTCAAGTGTCAAGTGGTGGCTGGCATTCTTACCTCTCAGTCTGAATGAGCGGCACTAGGGAAGTCTGAACGCACACAGCAGTTCCAGGTTTCTTCAGGCAGGTAGGGTTGGGGCTTGCAGTAGTGTGCAGCCTGGGACCAGGGCCAGCCTTGGATTGGGCACAGGGCTAGGACTGAGGTGGGTGTTGAGGGCTTTGAAGTGCAAACTGTGACTTAAGTATAGAATGTGACTGACTGTACAGAGTGTTCTCTGGTGTGAAGGCCCCTTTCCCAGCTGTTGCCACCAATGGACTGAGTACCTGTGGGAGCCATAGTGTGTGGTCTTCGCTGCCCCTCAAGTAGTAGTGTAGCCCTCCAGTGAGCATGCTCTGCACTGTACTGCATGTGGCATTGGAAACTGAATATTCTGTGTTCTATTCTCTACCGGTACCATCCTGCAGAAAAGTGTCCACACGTGACGGTTTAGAGCCATGTTCCATTGGAGTGTGGCATAGGTGGGGGATTCAGTGGGCCACTGAAGCCTCTGAGCCTCCTGCCTGTCAGAACCTCAGAGACCGTACAGGTGACTAGGCAGATGTGGGTGATCCCCAGCATTCAGGGCATGCAGGCAGCCAGGCTCTGCTGTGGGCACACGTCCTTGCAAGGAGCCTCAGTGTTAGCAAACTCCACCCCTAGAGGTATTGGGTAAGGGTGTGTCTCCCTCCCTCTTACTCATGTTTAGGGAAGTTCAGAGCATG
The DNA here is from genome assembly GCF_900095145.1 of Mus pahari. Taxonomy (NCBI): domain Eukaryota; kingdom Metazoa; phylum Chordata; class Mammalia; order Rodentia; family Muridae; genus Mus; species Mus pahari. The sequence continues at coordinate 155,325,863 of NC_034592.1, forward strand.
GCACTCCCAAAGCCTCAACACTGATGAATGCTTCTGGGTCTTAGGGCTGGGGGTGGGGGGACTCCCTCCTCCCCCCACCCCAGTCACACCCAGGTAGGGGCACCAGGATAGTCTGCACTGCTCTGGGAAGGCCTCCGACCTAGTTAGGACCGTGTCGTGACTGCAGACAGGGCATAGGCGGCAGCAGCACTCTGGCATAGCTCTGCTTTCAGGAGGGTCAGGCAGGTCTGTGAGGAGAGCGGGGAGTGGCCCTGGCCCCAGACGTAGGCAGGGGGTCTTGGGTGCTGTGGAGTCTGCTGCTGTGCAGGTTTTGGGATCTCATGGGCCAGTGGTTCTGGGGGGGAGGAGTCTGTCACAGTCCTGCCTGGGCTCCTCCCTGCAGTCCCCTCAGACCTTCCTTCCCTACAGTGTCCCCTGAGCTCTGGTTTCTGTCCTGCAGAGCCATGTGTCTGTTGATGGCTGTGTGCTGGCATGAATCTGAGAGGGTACCATGCATCTCAGAGGTAGTGTTTGCATCCACATCAGTGCCATTCCAATCAAGGGTACCGCAGCCAGCCAAGGAGGGCACACACCTGCCTGGGGCCCCTTCCGTAGGCTGTCTGACCTTAAAGCTGCAGTCAGGTGCCGTGGGATGTGTAGGATGCTAATCACTGCTGGTGCATGTCGTCCTGGCAACACCAGGCCAGCTGCCCGTGCACTTTGAAAATGGAAGGGGAGCTGTGAGGGTGATGGGCACAGAGTGAGGGTCGCAGCCATGTCGGGGTGCTTCTTTGCCTGCAGCCCAGCCTTGCCTCTGTACCTTTGGTAAATGTGCTGTCGGGGGCTGCCCTGGGGCTAGGGAGTTGGCTCGGTATGTACTGTGCTGCACAAGTGTGAGAACCACAGTTCAGAGCCCCAGAACTAGGTATGGCAGCTCAGCTGTAATCTCACCATGCAAAAGGCAAGAGGCAGGGTCCCCAAAGCTAGACTGTAGAATCTGTGAGGGCTGGGTTCAAGTGAGGGACCCCCCACCTCAGAACATATAATATGGAGAAGGTCCAGGATGACCCCAGGCCCCTGTGTGGCCTCCCTGCACACACACTGCTCCAGCGCTCCTGTGTGCCACTTGTTTTTGCCACTCTGCCACCCACACAGGCCACGGGTCACTTGTCTGCTTAGGACAGACAGGTGGGTGCTGGATGCTGCTCTTGTCACTGGTGAGCAGAGATCTTATTTTACATCATGCATGTCATCATGACCTAGGGGGAGACGTCAGACCTCAGCAGGACCACCCCCCCTCCCCTTGCTCTCTGCTGGGTGTCCTCTGCACCATACCTTCCTGGGACGGCCTTGGGCAACCCTCGTCTCTCCACCTGTGTGTTAGGTGTACTTGGCCGGCACTGATCTCACCTGGTATTTCTCTTTAGGCCTGGCCTGGGGTGTGGCACCTGCACCTTGGAGGGTGTAGGATGCCACTGCACTGGTCCCCTGAGTGACCTTGATTACTTATGCTCTCACACAAGCCGCTGGGACTCACCTTGCCACGTCTCTCTAGGAATGATCCCTCCACAGAGATGTGCACATCCTGCTGTGGATGAGGGCTGTGGAGCCGTTTGCTTTTTGTTTTAGAGCACGGCTTCCCTGGAGTTTGACTGAATTCTAGGCCTATCTTAAGATATTAAGGCGCACGCCTTTAATCCCAGCACTGGGGAGGCAGAGGCAGGCGGATTTCTGAGTTCGAGGCCAACCTGGTATACAGAGTGAGTTCCAGGACAGCCAGGGCTACACAGAAAAACCCTGTCTCGAAAAACCAAAAAAAAAAAAAAAAAGATATTAAGGGCAGCTGAGGCCCTGGTAGCTCAGAGGCAGAGCTCGGACAAAGCATGAGAGAAACCTGTGCTGACACTTTGTGGCATCTTGCTGTGACGATGGGACTCTGCTGCTGTCGGTACTGCCTTGGGGTACACACACGGGGTACATGGGGCGGGGGTGCTGCTGGCCCAGAGAGGCCTTTACCCAGGCCTGGGTCACTTCCCCGTGTCAGTCATTCCCCGTTGCCTAGTCTGTTTCCTCCTACAGCAATGCTATGTGCTGCCTGGGGGGAGGCCACAGCCAGGGCAGCAAGTGGCACCCAGTGCATTTCCACAGTGGCTGGGGTGTGGGGAGGCCTCCAGTTATAAGCTGCAGGTCCTGTGGTCTCCTGGCACAGGACACTTGGCCTTCCTGACTTGTGAATGGATGTACTGGCAGGGCAGTAGATGAGGCCTCTAGAGCACCTTGCTACCCAGCAGGGCACAGGCATACCAGCAGCCCTGACTGCAGTGGGTGGCTAAGGTGTGTGAGTGTCTGGGGGGTGGGAGGTACCTGGCATGTGCGCTGTACATTACCCAAGTGGTTTTTTCCACAGGCCTTGAGCTCTGTAGGCCACCCTGCCCTCAGTCTCTCAGTTTAAACAAAGGCCATGTGTTACACATTGGGCAGTAGGTCCTGCGGGAGGTAAATGGGAAAGTGGGGGTCAGGTCTAGGAGGAGGGTGCCGTGAGAGCTGGCGCTAAGTGGCCTGTGGACTGATGGCACTGTCTGTGCAAAGGCCCTGGGGTTGGAGCACACCTGAGGTGTTGCTGCATCTATTTTGTAGATGGGTATACAGGCTCAGGCAGGGCACAGACTTATGCTCTCTGCACCCCGGCCATCCCCACTCTGCCGACAGCCACTGACACTCTGCTTGGCCCACAGGCTGACTCCCCACTACATCTACCCACCAGCCATTGTGCAGCCCAGCGTGGTGATCCCTGCCACCCCTGTCCCGTCACTGTCCTCGCCCTACCTTGAGTATACACCAGCCAGCCCAGCCTACGCCCAGTACCCGCCAGCCACTTACGACCAGTACCCGTACGCTGCCTCGCCTGCCGCAGCCACCAGCTTCATGGGCTACGGCTACCCTGCGGCCATGCCCCAAGCCTTGTCTGCTGCTGCACCTGCAGGCACCACCTTCGTGCAGTACCAGGCGCCTCAGCTACAGCCTGACAGGATGCAGTGATGCGCGTCCTGCCCAGGGCCACAGCTGCCACCTGCCAGCCTCAGGAGCCACCACCACTTGGGTCTCCTCAGGCCCCCGGGCCCACCTGCCCTGAAGGCACCAGCAAGCTTCTTCTGCAGCCCTGCCGTGCTTGAGGAAGGGCTTGAGAAGGAAGGTACACTCACTCTGGGAGCTCTGCCGCCACTCCATGCCAGGTGCCTTACTCTGGGACGTGTTACAGACGTCCTCCCTCCTCTTTGGGAACTGTCCTCTTGGTGGAACCGGGTCCCTTAAACCCCTCCCAGTTGCCCCTCAGTCGAAGCACTGTGCCATGTCCTGCTAGGAATTTTCTACCATGCGGGCAAGACCATCAGCACCGAGAACCCCGAACCTATTTTGTACTTAGAGACTGGCTTTGTTCAGTAGTTCACTGTGGAGACAATGACAGTATTCTCTGTGCCGGTGTCGCTGATGGAGCTCCCCCTCCCCCACAGGGTTGCCATTACCAGACCGCGGCCCTGCAGGGCCCTGGGCTCCTGTCTGCTGATGCTGCCCGCCTCACCTGCAGAGGTGCCCATCAGGGCGAGTTCTCAGGTGTCTGTTGCTGTGCCATGGGGGCCTTCTTCCTGGCCCTGTGCCCCTCAGGCAGGCTCTGTGCCCACCCACCCTCCCGTTGTCACCTGTGCCAGTCTGGGAGCATGACTTAGCTGCACAGAGAGAAGGTCCAGCCCACGTCTGGGAGGGGGGAGTGGGCATCTCTGGCAGCCTGGGCTGCCCGCAGGCTGGGCAGTGGGTCCCTCCACACCTACCTCAGGGAGCCAGTGTGTGGGCCCTCCACAGCATGCCTGTTAGTCAAGGCCTGGAGGATAGAGGGAGTAATGTTATAATAATATTTTTATTAGAATGTTCTGATTATAAAAAATAAAACTTGTTTTCTTTAAAGAAAAAGATGGTTTGGGGTTTTTCTCTCAATGGCAAGGCGGTCCTGTGTCCAGGGTTTGGGCAGCTGTCCGAGGAACCCTTGCCTGCTTCAGCCTCTGCTCACCGCTGGCTTCAGTGACCAGCAGGGCTTGCTCCAGTGTGCCCCATCTGAACTGGAGGCTCCAGCCCTGTAAGGTAGGTACCTGCAGCAACCAGGACTGGGGACAGTCACTGTTGACCTGATGTTCAAGTCTTTAGAAGAGGACCTGCCTGGGTCTGCTTTCTTGCACTGTCCCTTGGTTACATTACACAGGGACTTGTTCCTGGTTTCCCCTTGATTTGACTTTAAGATGTGCCACTTTCTGCTCTTGTGGCCCATGCCCGTTTGGGCTGTCAGGCCTGGGTTTGGTTTCATCCCAGGCCTCTACTTCTGAGTGTCAGTTTGCAAACACTGAAGGGTCAGGAGGTCAATGTGGGGCTCTCAGCCCACAGCTGACATTTGCTGCTGGTGATAAGAGTGTAGGGCCAGGGAGGGGTGGCGGGCACTGCCAGGGTTATCAGGAAGGCCATTCGAAGCCAGTCTACTTCCTGTCTCTTATCAGCTGGTGGCAGCACAAGAACAGGCCCTCAGGAAGCTCCTTGGTCTGGACAGTGCCCTCCTGGGTCCTGACAGAGCAAGCCTAAAAGACTTTGAAGTTGGAGGCGCCTTTTTGAGCCAGGGGCACACTACATTACCATCACTGAGGGTGATGGCACCTGCTGTTCTTGCTACAGGACAGTTGCCCAGCAGAGTCACCATCGACCCTGGTGCAGCTTGGTGAAAGGTCTGGTGTAGGACAGGCCACATTGTCCCAGGACAGGGATTTTCCCAAGGACTTCTCTCATTAGTGTCTCCAGGTGCCAGCACAGACCTGGTGCACAGTGTAATGTAACCAAGGGGACACACATGCCCATGCATGCACATGCTCACCATCCACACAACGGGTTCAGACCCTGGACACGTGCATTTGAACATGGCCGGTGGACATTCACACAGGCTACACACAAACTCCACACACAGCTGTGTGGATACACATAGCTGACTCGGCTCAGGTGCACACTCACAGTTATCCGCAAAGCAACACATGCCCACGCACACTCCATGGCCAGGTAGCCTGGATAACATGAAAAGGACCTGTGCATGTCATCTGTGTTGTATGGTAGATAAGGACTCTGTTTGAGCTGGAGTTACTTGGGGAGGGGACAGATCTGGCTGGGAGAAACAGGGAGGACCCAGGGCCCTGGGCTGGACTTCTCTGTGCGGGGACAGTAGTTGCTACTCTCTACTGGAGCTTTTTCTTCTAGCTAAGTACAAGTGGGCGGCAGGCAAGAGAGGCGAGCTGAGCCCCACTGCTATCCTATATGGAAAGTTCAGTTGGGTGTCATTCGCAGTGCTTGTCCAGAGCCTAGAGCTTAACTAAGGTCCAGTTGCCACATTGGTCAGTCACATAGTCTCCACCTTTCTCCGGGGACCTACCCCTGCTCCCCCGGATCCCCATCCCTGAGCACCCACTGCTATGAGCCTCTCAGGGCTGGAGATGTGTGAGTCACTGTCAGATCCTATTTGTTGTTCAAGCTTCGAGCCTTGGTTCAAGGCATCCAAGCATCGAGACTGTCTCTAGCCAGTGTCTCAAGCTAAGGACTCGGGAGTGGCCTTCTGCAGCCTGAAGACTGGCTAGGGGTGGAAACATGCAGGCTCAGAGAGTCCTGAGACCTGAATTGGGAGCCTATGGCCCTACGTGTCTTCCTTAGCCCTAACTCCTTGGTGTCCTGCACTCCAGTGCAGTCACGGTCCCTAAGGAGGGGAGCCATACAGTGGCTGTGAAACATGTCCTGAGGCCTCACTGGGCTCCCTCTGTCCCCTGGGCTCTTGCATGTGTCCCCTGCACTCTTGCATGTGTGTTCCTAGGTCCTTCCTGGACTCATTCTCCTCTGCACAAGCTAGGCTGACTCCACTCTGCTTAGCAGCTTCAGCCTTCCTGGGCCCAGTGGTTGGGTGGGGTCAAGGGGCCCTCTCTTGCTACCCAGTGTCCCCAGCTGAGCAGTCATTCACGCTCCCTACCCCAGCAATTGGCTCAGGAATGGATGTGGGCCCTGTCTGGGTCACAGGAGCCTTCTGGAGGAAGGGGGGGCTTCTCTGGAGGAAGCAGGCTTGGAACAGATAACCCTGAGTTTCATCAAGGAGGCAGGCAGGGTTTGCTGATTGATGGACAGGCTGATGAGGGAGAGCTGGGAGCCAAATAGGGTCTTGGTAACATCTGTGAGGCTCTCAGGCTCAGTTGTCCTGGAGCTGGCCCTCAGGTGTGTGTTTGTTTGTCTGTCTGTCTGTTTGTTTTACACAAGAGCCAACTGCTCCCCCTTGCACTAGAGGTTGGTCCTCAGACATAAATCTCCCGTGTCCCAGAGGGCAGAGTCCCAGTGTAGGCATTTGTAATCCTGGGCAGGGTTGGGACAGTAGCTGCCCATGGTTCTGCTCCCAGCAGCCTTGGCTCCTCACTGAGCTCCCACCCAGGGAGTGTGATGGGCAGCCCTCTGTTGAAGGGAGCTGGGTTGGGGCAGAGTTGACCTGCCTATACAGTTAGGGTCTACTAGCCAGCTGGCGCCCACGAGTGCCCGGTGGGACATCGTGACCATCCTTCCTCACATCTCCATTTCTCTATCAAGTATACAGACCTACTGCAGTCAGGCTTCAGTGGGAGGGGCCAATGTGCAGGCCATCTCTGGCTCTCTACCACTCTAGAACTTGGACATGATGGCTGGAGTCCTGATGCTTGTGGTTGACCCAGCCATAGTTTTGTCTTCCTCTAAACTGGCTAGTTACCAAGTCCCACCTCCCTGGATCATCACAGGAGCGAGAGGAGACGGCTTAGATAAGTTGCCCCGTAGAGTCTAAGGTAAGGTCGGTGCACATCTCACAGAGCCCCAAGGAAGACTGGACAGTTAGCAGAAGGGAGATTCCCATGAAACCACTTGAGCTTAAGGTCTCTGCTCCCCAGAGAGTAGCCACGGTTCCAGCCATTCACAGCAACACTACCAGCTCCAGCCTCATGTCTCCAGAACTCAGGCTATTCTTGGAGTCTGAGAACTGGTGAGCTCATCTGACATGTCCCCGAGACCCTGGCACCCCACGGGAGGTTGGCCATTCCTGTGCCAGATAGGTGTCCAAGGCAGAGAAGTTCCAGTTGTGTCCAGATGTTGCCAGAGTGCTGGAGGGTGGCTGGGCCTGTTTAGCCCTAGCACCTTGAATCTAGCCATGTAAGACCTCAGGTCTGGGTTCAGGCCACCACCTCACCCACAGCCAGCTGGGTGTTGCCCCCACTCACGGGCCTCCCTGCCTGCTGAGTCACACTGGTGTTTTTCCTCAGACATGTAAACACTGAGCCAGGACCCCAGGAAACAGGTTGGTGTGTCTAGATACAGCTGCCCAGAGCTCTGTGCTCTGGGTGTCTCCTCTGACTGGGGGAGGGGCTGGCACCTGCCCTCCCAGTACCTCCTGGGGCTGCTGATAAAGTGTTGGGCTTTGCCTATCAGCCTGGTATTCTACCTCTGGCTGCGCAGCACGGGGGTTGAGCACAGAGATGGGGAGCTTGTACCGCCCCGCCCCCCAGCTCCTGCGTGACCCAGGACGCAGAAAGGCCACCCAGGACCCTGGGTGCCACCTGCTGGCTCCTGCCTAGTGATAAGGGCATTCTTAGAGAAATTGTAAGAATAGAAATTGGATTTTGCGATTTAAGCCTATAATCTCAGTACTCAGGAGACTGAGGCAGGGGGATTACCTTGAGTTTGGAGCCAGCCTCTTTCACAGTGAGACCCTGTCTCAAAGGGAATGTAAGTAAATAAACGGATACTTGTCACTTGCAGTACAGATAAACATACTGTGATAGAGAATCAGTGTGGTGGCTTTGTGCATGCATGTCTGTGTGCACACAGAGAGATGCGATGGGGGCCGGAGAGATGGCTCAAGGGTTAAGAGCACTGACTGCTGGCTCTTCCAGAGATCTTGAGTTCAAATCCCAGCAACCACATGGTGGCTCACAACCACCTGTAATAGGATCTGATGCCCTCTTCTGGTGTGCCTGAAGACCGCTACAGTGTACTTATATATAATAAATAAATCTTTAAACAAGAGAGAGAGAGAGAAGCGATGGAATGATTTGTGCACGCACGTCTGTGTGCGCACAGGAGATATTGGCTGTTTTCTTAGTTAAAAGTTTGAGACAGGGCTTCAATCTATACCCCAGGTAATAGCCTGGAGCTTGAGATCCTCCTGCTCGGCTTCCCACCACACAGGATACAGGATTCGCACTTGGGGCCAGGCCCTGTGTGGAGACAAAGGAACGTATAACACTAAGCCACAAAGTTTGGGGGAATTCCATATATAACAACTGAAACAGCCCAGGGGCAGAAGAGCACCTTCCAGAATGAGGAAACTGTACACAAAAGTACTTTAGAACCTCACCTTGGAGGGCTGGGGAGGCACCTCAGTGTTAGAGTGGGCATGGGCAAAGCCCAGGATTCTATCCCCAGCAATACACACCCCTCCTGCAGCCAGGTTTACATAGCTGTTCAAGGAAGGTGGGTCATACCCTGTCTCTTACAGCTACACTGACCCCCTGTGAGGCTGGGGGCTGGCTCAGTGCAGTGGTGGACCCCTTTTACCACTGACTGCAGAGCCCCAGAACACCCCAGCTTCTGCAGAGAGGCCTTCACACTTGCCATCGGGAGCAGAGGGCAGCGGATGCCACCTCTGAGCAAACAGTGCATCAGTGTGTCCCAGGTCCCCAACAAACACACCATTTCCACTTGTATGTGAACTGCACTTTCCTGAGCACATGACTCGGACCCTTGTCCTTGAAGGATGAAGAGGGAGTGATGCGATGGTGAATTCACCACCTCTGGGTCTTACCGGGCAGGCCTCCATGAAGAGCCACGGAGAAGTGCACGCTAAGAGCATGCAGCAGAAGGAAGCATACACACGTCCTGGTGGGATGGGTTTGATGTATTGGAGGAACAGGGATGTGTCCACAGTGGCTGGACGGGAGGCCAACTGGAAGCAAAGAGGTCATTTGGGGGTGGCTTTGAAGGGAGAACTGGGCTGGAGAGATGGCTTAGCGTTTAAGAGCACTGGCTGCTCTCCCAGAGGCTCCAGGTTCAATTCCCAGCACCTGCATGGTGGCTCACAACTGTCTGTAACTCCAGTTCCAGGAGATCTGACACCCTCAGACACACATGCAGGCTGAACACCAATATACATGAAACAAAAATAGACATTCATGAAGAAGGAACTGAGGGGCTGAAGAAGGAACTGAGGGGCTAGGTTGATGGATGACTTGGGGTCCAGGAACAACAAAAGGTGATGGGTGACACCTTCTAGCCCTGAGCTGCAGGAATCTAGCTAGCGTGGGGACTTGGGGCCTGGGCATGGCAGGTGGCATGTCACACCCACACCCAGCTTTGTCTGGGAAGCAGGTACTGCCTACTACTGTGTGCCTGGGAGCACCGTGGCGGGGGGGAGCACCTCAGCTTCTCCCACACACAAGTGTCACTATCTGGGGCTATGCAGAGGACCTACAGAGAGATCCTGGCTCAGGGTGGGTGGACGAAGCTTTGTAGAGAATGTCAGGTTTGAGGGGGGGCTGAGGAAGGCCTCAGCCAGGACCCCGTGACCCCAATACAGAGGAACAAGGTTTTGTCATTCCGGAACCCAAATACCATGTCTGGAATACACTTGGTGCTTAATAATGTCTGTGGAGAGAGCAGTCAGGAGGGATGTGCTCCCTGCCAGAGCACCTCTCAACCACAGGACCTTTGCACGTGCACTTTCCTCTGCCCTCACTGCTTAGCAAGCCTCTGGGTTTGACCCCTGATTTAGGTCAGGAGACCCATTAGTTGCTCTCTCTCCACATCCTGAACATTGAGCTCAGAAGAGCTAGAGTGTTTCTGGCCCACCATGACAAGCCAGCCTCCTCTGCCAGCTTCACTTCCTCTGTGAATGAGTCCTGAAGAACTTTATAGGCTGGGGCCGTGGCGCAAGGAAGAGCCTGTCCAGTTCAACCAGGTCCAGTTCCCAGCCCTGTATAAACTGGGCGTGGTGGTATACTTCTGTAATCCTAGCACCCAGGAGGCGGGAGCGTAAGGAGTTCAAGATCATCCTTGGCTACAGTTTGAGTTCAGGGCTAACCTGGGCTAAGTAAGAACCCGTCACAAACAAAATTTAACTTAAAACAATTCTACAGCCATAGAAGTCCCCTGAAGCAGGAACATCTGCTCCGGAACTCCCGCATGAAGACGGATCTCCAAGCCTAGGCATGGGAGATGCAGCTCAGCTGTGGCCCATAGAGCCCGAGTGCAAACCGGCTCTGCTCCCGGGCGAGAGAGGTCAGAGGTGACCCCTGGGAGGTGGAGTGGGCCCCCTGGGCCTGGCTGTCTGTGGACTTGAGTTTTGACCATATTTGTCCAGTGACATATGGCATAAATACCAGTTTATCAGGTTTATTTGCTTTGTCCCCGCAGAGCACAGAGGGAGCCAGCGACCTCCCCGGGTGGTGTCGTTCACTCAGAACACAGCCCTGGCCTGGAGCTTGGGAGCCATCCTTTGGGGTCCTGGGACAATGGAGACATGGCTCAGTCTGCTGAGTATTCTGTCATCTCCAGAAGGCAAAACGGGGTGTGCTCTTCCCCAGCAGATTGTGTTTGTTTGCTTGCTTTTCCAGCCAGGGTTCCTCCTTGAGGCCCTGGCTGGCTTGGGACTCGCTCTGGAGGCCAGGCTGGCCTCTACTCATCTTCCTGAGTTCCAGGCTTGCTTTTCTTTGTCTTCCTTTTTAGTATTTTTGGTTTTGGTTATAGAGACAGGTCTTATGTAGCCCAGGCTGGCCCTGAAACTGTAGCAGAGGATGACCCATGATCTTGAATATTGGCTCCTCCTGTCTCCACCTCCCTGGGGCTAGGATTACAGGTGTAAAGCACGGTACTGGGTTGATACGGCTCTGAGCCTGCTAGATAAGCCCTCAGCTAATTTACCGGCTTGCTTTTCCTGTGCAGCAATGTAGATGATACCCAGGGCCTTCTGCCCACTGGGCAAGTGTTCTGCTACAGGCCATGACACAAGGTAGTCCTGTATAGTCCAGGATGGGTTTTGGTTTTATTTTGGTTTTTGGGTTTTTTTTTTTTAATTTTTTTATTTTTTTGAGATAGGGTGTCTCTGTGTAACAGAGTCCTGGCTGTCCTGGAGTCACCCACCTGCCTCTGCCTCCCAAGTGCTGGGATTAAAGGCATGATGACACTCAGTCTAAGATAGCTTTGAACCAGCAATCCCCTTGCCTCTTAGATAGCTGGGCCTACAGGCCTAAGCCATCACACCTGACCAGTGTGTTGACTTTCTATTTCTAGTTTTATTTTTATTAATTGTGGTGTGTGTGTGTGTGTGTGTGTGTGTGTGTATGTGTGGTGTATGTATATGTGTGTATGGTGTGTGTTGTGTTTGTGTATAGTGTGTCTGTATGGTGTGTGTGTGTGTGTGTGTGGTGTATGCATATGGTGTGTGTATGTGTGGTATGTGGGTATGGTGTGTGTTTATATTTGTTTATGGTGTGTATGTGTCTGGTGTGTTGTGTGTGTCTGGTATGTATGTTGTGTGTGTGTGTGTGTGTGTCCACAGGTGTCCACAGTGGCTAGCAGCAGGCATCAGGTCCCCCAGAGCTGGAGTTTTAGGTAGTGGTGAGCCCCGCAGTGTGAGTGCTGGGATCTGAACTCCAGCCCTCACCACAGAGCACAGCTCTTAGCCTCTGAGCTCTCTCATCCATGGGCCTGCTGTTACAAATTGCCACCAACTGCACATAAAGCAGCTCTCATTTGTTATCACAGTTCAGTGAGGAGAACTCCAACACAGTATGACCAGACCTTGGGCTGCAGCCTGGGCTCCCACGAGGACAAATCAACGAGGCTGTGTCCCTTACAGAGGACTCCAGGCTTAGATCCCATCCTCTGTCTTGTGGACCAAGGTCTAGGCCCGGTCAGCTGTGGGTGCAGCAAGCATCTGCCCGCGGTAGCCTCCCGCCTCCTACCTAACCATTCTAGAAAAAGTGAGCGGAGGCTCTCAAGCTTCCGACCAGCATCTTCCCTCTCTCCCTCAGTGCAGACCGTATCAGTGCCTCCTTCACAGTCAGGGCTGGGACTCCCAGGCCCTGAAGGCTTCGTTACCATCCTGGAATGCAAAGTTTGTACTGTGGATAGGACCATGGGGCAGGTCTGTGTGACTCTGTCCTGGATCTCAGCTGCAATTCCAGTGCGATGTCTGTGACGGAGCATGTGGGCACGCAGGAGCAGGGGGCACATGGAAGCATGGGACACAGGCACTGGGCTGTGCTGACTTCATTCGCACCCCGTTCAAGTTGAACACGACTCTGGGCCTTGGAAACCCCGTGTTGTTATTTTCCAAGCTGCAAACATATGTGATGGGACTCATGGGGTGCCCCTCCCCCCCTGCTCCCTCATGCCTGCGGCTCCGGGCCCAGGACACCTGTGCCAGCGTCTGGCCTGCTTCGTGACCAGAGTTCCTAGCCCTCCCATACCCAGCTCACCGATCCTTCCACTTCCTACTTTTCCTTACCCTGAGGGTACACAGGCTGTGCCCACAGTGGGCAGGAATGCATCTGGGGCCTCACAGGAGAGACGGGTGTTGTCAGTTCCAGGCTGCTATGCACTGGAGATTCATGACATTCAAAATCTGCCTACGACTTAGTGAACAATGTGCGGTCCTAACGGAGAGACAAGAGTGTGTCACTCCTGGAACCAGGAATTAATTGTAGCCCCATAGATGCCACGGTGAGGTGGTCCTCTCCCACAAGCAGATGCCTCTGCCCCAGGACTTTTGCACCCACTGTTCCTGTTTCTGGAATGTTCTTCTGTTGACTAGAGGCTCCCTTTCTTACTTCTTGGGTGCTGACCACATCCAGACTTCCATGTCCCTTACCCCACCCGCTAGCTAACTGCTCAGCAAGTGCCCCCGGAGGGGGATGGGTCACCACGGGTGTCTGGGGCATGCTCCTGTCCAGCTCTCCTGTAGCTTAGCGTTTAGACTCTTTTGGTCAAAAGAACACTGAGTCACACATACACACCGGGGGGCCAGGGTTTGCCCTAAGCAGCCTCAAGCCTGTGTGGGGAACACAGCCCGGCTTCCAAAGGGAACAGCATTCCAGGCAAGGGCTCAGCGCTGAGGGTGTTCTGGGTCACAGGGGCATCGAGAGAGAGAGAGAGAGAGAGAGAGAGAGAGAGAGAGAGAGAGAGAGAGAGAGAGGGGAGGGGTAGGGGTGGTGTTCTCTGTGACTGAAGCTTGGTAAGAGGAGCCAGGAAGACTGGAGACTCAGTGGGGCCCTGCCGGAAGTGATACATGTGACATACATGTGACATATGGAAGTGATACATGTGACATACATTTGATGTACGGTGGCTCTGGTTTCCCAGGGACTCAGGGAGAGAGCCCATGACAGTTCCCAAAAGACTCTGGCCTTGACAGCCAGAGCCTCTCCCCACTTGTGCATGGTCTCCTTCCAGGTGTCGGGAATGTATGGCCTAAGCTTGGGGTTCCTGCTCCCCCTGGCCTCTCCGGGCTGGTGAGGAAAGGCCCCTTCCTTCCCAAGCTTTATTCGGACTCAAAGCACCGAAGACCTGGCTGGGGACCTTCCCTTCCACAAGAGGCCACTGCTCACAAGAGTCTGCGTCACGGGCGGGCGAGACTGGGACGAGTTCTTGGGTATAGGCCAGCCTGCCTGGTTCCGCCCCAAGTGACCTGAGGACACGGGCCAGAAAGCAGCCGCTGAACATGCCAGTCCCCTCCAACCCCCACAAGTCCCTCAGGAAGGACGCCTAGTCCCCAGCTCCCTGGGAGCCTCCTGACCCAGCTGAGGAGAGTTCACTCCTCTCCAGGCAGATGAGCTCGGTGCCAGCCCAGGAGCTCTGTGTGACCCGGCGGGACTCCACGTCCTTTCCCTCAGGCTCTTGAGGCAGCCTCTTCTCACTAGAGGACCAAGAATCAGAGAGGGTGTGTGACATGTGCACGGTGACTCAGTTGGCAGGATTCATGTCTTTCTGTGTGGCAGGCAGACTTTTCAAGGCCATTGTGTTGGCTGGCTCTCTGTTCCATGTACATGTGATCTCATGTGACTTCATGCGACTTCATGTACGTGTCCACATCGCCGGATCATGAGGATAGAGGGTGCAAGCCTGCGGGGTGCGCTGGTGATTCTGCCACGCACCCTTCATGCGGTCAGGGCTCCATTGTGTTTGCCATTCGGACTCTGAAGCATCTCACTTGCCACGGTTGAGTTCCAGGACAGTGAGGGTTACACAGAGAAGCCCCGGCTTGAACAGAAAACAAAAAGAGCAAAACAAAATCAAACAGGGCTGGAGAGATGGCTCAGCGGTTAAGAGCACAGTGCTCTTCCAGAGGTCATGAGTTCAAATCCCAGCAACACAGTGACTCACAACCATCTATGGGGGATCTGATGCCCTCTTCAGGCAGGCGGATGTATATGCAGCAGAGCACTCATACATTAAATAAAGTTTTAAAAAACAAACAAACAAACAAACCAAATTCAAACAAACAAAAGGGCCAGGTGGTGGTGGCTCACGCCTTTAATCCCAGCACTCGGGAGGCAGAGGCAGGTAGATTTCTGAGTTCGAGGCCAGCCTGGTCTACAAAGTGAGTTCCAGGACAGCCAGAGCTACACAGAGAAACCCTGTCTCCAAAAATCAAACAAACAAAAAAAGAAGCAAACTTGGAGTTTATGAAGAGATTTTTACACAGATGTTAGCACAGGTGGTAAGAGCCCCTCGGGAAAAGCAGAATACACCCCCCAGAACGGTGGATGTGTGCTTCTTGAGAGACCCGTGGGATGAAATGTGTATAGTTTCAGTTTTAGGTGTATTTACTTTTATTTATGCGTATGTATGTATGTGTGTGTGCCTGAGGAGTGTGTGTGCACCATGTTGTGCCGTGACCACGGAGGGCAGAAGAGCTCTTGGTCCCCTGGAACTGCGGTGACACACAGTGGGTGCTACGAACAGAACCGAGGCTCTCTGGAAGAACAGCCAGTGCCCTTAACCTCTGAGCCATCTCTCCAGCCCTTGATGTCTTTCCAGTAGCCATGTAGCAGAATTGGGGGCTTTTGAAGCTCCCTCTCAAAGGGTGTTTGAGAGTCCACTGATGGGATTGTGGGGTGAAGCCCTGGTCACAGGAGGATGTGTGCATTGTGAACAGTCTGCCTGTGAGATCCTCAGAGCAGTGTAAGTTTACTCCTTGGAAAGGAGTCAGGTTATACACAAAGGTCATATATACTTAGGCCTTAAGCACAGCTCGTGGCTATTTTAACATTTTTTTTCCCCCGAGACAGGGTTTCTCTCTGACTCCTGAAACTCTCTCTCTGTAGACCAAGCTGGCCTAGAACTCCTGCCTCTGCCTCTCAAGTGCCGGGATTAGAGGTGTGCAGCACCATGCCTAGGTGACTCCGGGAATCCTGGACTCTTGTCCTTCAGAGGCTATAACCTGGTTCCAGAGCGAGGGTCTCCTGCCCCTTCCCACACCTCAGTCTCTCTGTCCTGCCCAGAGCCTCTAAACTGGTCCGGAGCACAGGGACCACTCTGCTCTCCGGGTTCACCCAGGGAACCCTGCTGTCCCCAGGAAGCACCCAGACACCCCTGCACCTCGCAGTGAGCCTCCCCTTTGGAGGGGTTCATTTCTCCATTTTCTTTCCTGGGGCTGAGAGTGTTCACCGCCGAGAGGGCTGAACCTCTGGTAATCAAAGCCGCCACTTCCTTGCACAACCTGTGGCTATATTTAGAGCTACAGCCTCTCAGGCTCAGAGTCCGGGTGTGGCTGGGCCTGTGGCTGCTTCCTGAGCTGAAGGAAGTTCCCACCTGCTTCCTCTCATGCCTAGGCCAGGGGCACCTGCAAGTTGTGCTAGCAGCAGGCTGCACAAAGCACCCAGCCTCCTGTGTCTCCAAGCCTCGGGAATCACAGACGGAAGGAGAGAGTGCAGCCAGGCTATTCCTTCCTCCAGGGACCCCGTGTTTCCTGAGGGTCTTCCAGCCCCACGACATGGCAGACTCAGGGCAGAAGAGTATGGGAGCTAAATAGGGCCCTGACCTTGAGGGTCCAGAGCACAGTTGTGGGGGAAGTGGAAATTGAAACCACAAATAGTAATTTAAGAAAAAGCCAGGGGCTGGGCTGCGGCTCAGTTAGTAGAGTGTCTGCCTAGCATGTGCTTGCCTAGGTTCGATTCCTTATGATGCGTAAACTGGGCATGTTGCAGAACTATAATCAGGACCCTGGGGGTGGGGGTGGCAGGAGGGTCAGAGGCTCAAAAGTCAACTTAGGCCACATAGAAAGTTTGAGGCCATACAGGCTTGACCATTAGGAAACTTTGGAGGTTTTTTTAAGGGGAGGGGACAATATGGCTCTGCCATCAACATAACTTCCTGAGTTTGATCCCAGGACCCACACAGTGAAAGGCAAAAACTGACTTCCAAGAGTTGTCCTCTGACCTCCACGTTCCCAGCATGGCTTGACCTACCTAATAAGTAAGTAAATAAATGTTTTGTTTTGTTTTTTTAAATCGGGGGAGAGGGCAGCAGAGACCTCTGGTCAGTGCCTCTGGAACCCAGGAGTGTGTGGGAGGAAGCTTAGAAAAGTGTGGTGTGGGGAAGCAGGGAGGCAGGGGGCTTCAGCCTAGAGAAGCCTCTGTGGGTCACCAGGACGGGAGTGACTCCGCTCTGCCACCCAGAGAGGCGCCAGTCATGCATGGATGGTCGCTCTGCCTGGTTAGGTTAGGGTGACAGTCGGAGGGCGGAGCAGAGACTGGAGGTGTTTGCAGTGGTCCAGGGCATCTCCCAGGGAGTCAGTCCCTGACACCGGTGAAGTCTGGAGCGTAGTAAGCACAGGTGACCAACTGCTGGAGGCCAGGGACACCAACACCGCAGGGGCCAGGACAGTCCCCAAATGCTGGAAAGCTGGGGTGGAGAAGGCTGGCTTCCGGAGGGAGCTATGGGGGGTGGGGAGGGGTGTGCATGGGTGTGTGGGGGACCCAAGGCAGACAGGGTGGGGAGGAGTGTGCATGGGTGTGTGAGGAGTATGCATGGGTGTGTGAGGAGTGTGCATGGGTGTGTGGGGACCCAAGGCAGGCAGTATGGATGTGAGTGTCTCTCACCCAGGAAAGTGATGCGCTCCATACTCAAGTACTGGTGGCTTCCAGGAGTTTGCCAGCAATCCCATCAGCATGGGCACCAGCAGGGTGCACAGGTGCCCACAGGACCCTGATCTATCTTTAATTCACACCCATGAGGTCGCAGAAAGCTCCGCAGTGGTAGGGTTTGGACTTTGGGGTGGGGGTGGTGAGCCAGGACCTCCTGCCCACGCAGCATCTGTAGATGACTCCGGACAAGAGAAAGGGTTCGGACACTGTAGTGAGCTGGTGGAGTGGTTTGCTCTGATCTCTGGCCTGTGGACTTCCAGGACACGGCTGGGGTGGTGTCCCTGGACAGGAAAAGCACCTGGTACTGCCGTGGCTCTGGATTTGCTGATCCAAGAACAGGAGACAATTCCTTTGTCTCAGCCTTGGTGGCTTTGGTTTGTCACAACCTCTGCCAGTGAAGCACTCACTCAGCCACAGGGTAGGAGGGTCATCTGGATGATGTAGCTGGGGCGGGGACTAGGGCGGGCACTTGGCCTTTCCATAGTCTCAGAGGGTTAAGGTATTTGCCACTAAATGACCTGATAGAACTCTGACTGCTACATGAACTGTGGTGTGTGTGTGTGTGCCCTCCCTACAGAAAGAAAGAAAGGAATGAATGCATAAATAAATGAATGTAATACAAATTCAAAGTTTTTTTCAGGGGCCCTGCCCAGTGACATTGAGAGATGTGACCCCAGAGGTCATACAACCTGCATATCCCCAGGGAATTCTGTTATTCTGTCCCTCAGAAGAGGCACGGCTTGTATCTGGAAAGAATGTCCGACACACACCCTGCCCACCCTGCTTACATCAGAAGTGAAAACAAGGAAAGCCACAGACTTTGCCAAAATGAGCCAGATGTTGAGGCTCAGACCTGTGGATCAGACATGAGCCATGAAGCTTCCCAACTTCTGTGTAGCCAACCCCACGGCCTTGTCCCAGCCAAGGGGACAACTCAGAAGCAACAGTGTCTGAATGGTACTGTAGAAAAACAGGAGGGGCAGGGATGAGGGGACAGCTCGGACTGTAGTGTACTTGCTACACAAGCATGAGGACATGAGTTCAAATCCCCAGACCCCATTGAAAAGCCAGATGTGGTATCACATGAATCCCTGGCTCGAGGCCAGATTGTCTAGCTCCAGGCTCATAGAGACTTTGTCTGCAAAACGAGGTGGAGCATGAAAGGGGAAGATGGCCAACAGCAGTCTCTGTGTCTACACATGTACGCACACACACATGCATGTGTGTGAACACAAGTACACACACACACACACACACATGCACGCACGCACAGGACCAGACAATAAAATCAGCAGAAGTCTGTGAGAAGCTCGGGGCCTTGGCACATGTCCCTGAGGTGCCCACACTGTGCCTCGTAACCACCTGCTATCTTCTTTTTAGCTTTTTGAGACACGGTCTCATATAGCCCAGACTGGCCTTGAACTTGTTAAGTAGCTGAAGATGGCCTTGAACTTCTGACGACCCTGCCTCCTCTCCCACAGTGGTGGGATAAGAGGTGTGTGTGGTACTTAAACCCAGGACTCCCTGCGCCCTAAGCAACACTTTACCAACTGAGCCGCAGCCACGCACGGCTCCGAGCTGAGGTGCCTGTAACTACTCTGCTTTGTGTCTTCTGAGCGCCCCGTTCTGCTGATGACGGGGCGACACGGTGGAGCCAGGGTTCAAACCAAGCAGAGTCCTGTACTCGGGAGATACAGACAGTTTCCAGAGGGTGCTATCACAAGGGGACACCGGCAAACACACAAACAAACAAAGGGCCGTTTTCTTTCCTCTGCTTGGCGGCAAAGGCAAACTATGCTTCTACAGGCATGCCCCAGCTGCAGCTCTGGGGTCCCTGGGGATCTATCTGCCTTTGGTGGTGGGTTCAGAGCGGCTGGGCCCAATCACTGACCCAGGCAGCTCTCTATGCCCTCTATCCTCACAGAACCAACTGAGCACCCTGACCCTGGGGACCGACAGCTGGGGAACTTTCGAACCCCGGGGGCTTTCTCCTTGCCAATGTCTGCACAGTCCACCAGGAGGAGAGCAGGGTGCCAGAGCCCAAGGCCCGAAGGCAACTGTGACTCCAGAGGTGCCCTCTCCCGGAGGACACACTCTCTAGCGGGCTCCCTGTCCTCCTGCAAAGAGGCTAGGAGGGGACAGCTGGCACAGGTGACAGAGAACTTCCTCACAAACACGTGGAGGTCAGACAAAACCAAGGTGAGAGTTTGACCAATCAAGGTTGGTCAAAGCTCTAAAGGTTCCTTCCATGTTCAAGTTTGGGACCAGTGGCTCAAGCCAGCCTCAGGCCCTGGCAGGGCGGCCCTGGCAGTGAGGCTCCCCTCCCCCATTGCCGCACTGCTCCCTGACAGGTTGGAATCCCTTTCTTTGCCCTTTCCTCCTTCCTCTCATCCCTTCCCCCTTCTGCCTTTTCCTGCATTACCCGCTGCACCCTGCCCAGAGCATCAGCTCTGATACCCGCCCCACCCCACCCCCACACACTGTCTCTACTCCCATCTTGCTGGGGGGGGGTCTTTCCTCATGGGGTGGGCTGCCTGGAGTAGGGCCCCCCATTCCCAACTGTTCTAGCACAAGCTGAGAATGAGTGCCTGCCCCGCTGGCCATCTGAGCATCAGGACCTGGCCACTTCCTGCAGGTGCGGCAGAACACTGGGGGAGGGAGCCCCAGGAAGAGGCAGCCTGGACCTTTGTTCTCTCAACTCAACTCTCCCCTGCTCCCCATCACGGCCCCCAGCAATCCCCTCTGCTTTAGTGGTTCTGACATTAGGAGGTGGAGCTCACAGTCTATGTTTTGGCCCTAGGCAGGTCTGCAGGGCCATAGGTCATGGGAACGGGAGGGGGACTTGGGATGACAGTGTTAGCCTCTCCACTATGGTGACCTGTGACCTGTGGGCCAGATGCTACTGCCACAATTAGTACTGATAAAACCGCTGTAGGACATGTGGGCTGGGCTGGGGCCAGCTGCGCTCCCACAAGCTTTACCTACGAATTCACTCGCAGAGATTTCCAGGGTGGCTGGAAGGCAGAGTCCCCTGATGGGCAGCGGGGATTGTGTTTAGATAGGCCTGGTTCCGGGGACCCTTAGTGGATGGAACCCTTGGGGGACTACTAAACCCATGATGCTCCCTGCTGGGTGGTGTCTAAAGCTGGAGGCCCCAATCCTCACTCTATGTGACCCAGGGCAGCTGTGTCAGCCCCTCTGGGCTTTGTTCTCTATGTGTTCATGATAGAAGTCCCTTCTGACCAAGATGCACAGGGACTCCAGGAGGCTGCCAAGGTGCCTGGTATCCAGCAAGCCCAGCTTCTCACCTCTATGCCTATGCCCTTCTGAAGATGGCCTACGACCCAGTGGGCACAAGTATCCTTTAAGCCATGGAGGCTTTGGGTCTCAAAAACAAGCTTAGGGTACTGACTCTGCTTGGGGACATCTGCTGGGCCTGCGCCAGTTACACAGCAGTTCATTGTCACCGTGGGGCAGCTACTTGATCGTCCTTTCTTTCCCAGGCCAGGCAAGTTCGCAGGGCAGGGGCAGGGCTCTGGCAGAGGGCACCTGGCTGTCCCCTCCCTTCCCCTAAACTCCAGCTGGGGCAGGATTTTGTTTGCCAAGAGGCAGGTTGTCAGACAGTTGAAGGAGGAAGGATGAAGAGGTAGTCAGCAGGTGGGAGAAGACCCCGCCCCCCACATGCCGCCGGCTGTTGGACACAGCCACCACCAGCAGCCTCTGTACCCGGTCTTGGCACCAGACGAAGCAGACAAAAGTATCCCTACCCCATCCCATCCCTTCTGTGACCTCAAGTTCCTCTGCCCCTCCTAGAGATGGGGGGGGGGGGAATCACAATCCAGAACCCCGAAGACTGAAGACACAGAATGCATGACCCGGTGATGTTATTAGGTTCCCTGTTTCAAGCCCAGCTCCCTACGGCTCCTGCAGGGACCCCATGGCTCCAGAGCCTCTGTCTGCCTGTTCCCAGCTCCTCTTTACACTGCTCCAGTCGCACGGGGCTCCAGACTGGACCAGGCTCCTTCAGAGGCTCCAGAAGAGGGCATCAGATTTCGTTATGGATGGTTGTGAGCCACCATGTGGTTGCTGGGATTTGAACTC
>NC_034592.1:155347253-155358879 GCF_900095145.1 Mus pahari
ACTGAGCCATCTCACCAGCCCCCTGCTGGCCTTCTTTGAAGCAGTGTCTGTCCAGGCTGGTTTGCTGCGGTGTCCCAGGCTTATAATGGGGCCTGACGCGAGCACAAGACACTCCATATAAGTAAGTGGTCAGAAAGTAAGTAAATCAAGGGCCTTGGCAACCATGTGCAAGGCCCTGGGTTCAATTTTTCAAGCCAAACAATGAAAACAAATCCCCTTTCTTCTGAATCCCAGCCCCCCTTTATCAGGGCCCTGGGGAGCCCCGAGCTCCAGATCTTTCTGAGACAGGAACAAGGTGACAGAGACGTCCGCTGGTATAGCCATCTAGTCCTCAGACCCAGGGTTCAGAAGCTCAGCCACACCCACCATGTGGTTCTCCTGCATCCTTGGGAACTCCCTTTCCTCACAGACAGAGGCACAACCCCCTCCACCTCACAAGAGGGTCCTGGTAACCACAGCTGTACCTGTGCCTTCTGTCTGGTACTGCGTTTGCTGGGGCTCCTCTCTCTAGGAGAGGAGACTCCAGCACACTGTCAAAACTGTCAAACAATTTCCCTGCCAGGTCTTTACAAGAATCCAAGGCCTCAGTGCCCAGTGCCAAGCACCCACTTAAGACAATACCTCCAGGGCTGTGGGTCTGCACGGCGCCCGTGTCTCTCCTCAGCCTTATATAGGCAAAGGCCGGGGAGTCCCTGTCCAGGTCTGGGATGGAGTCCCAAGGGACCCACTGATCCTGGATATCCCACCTCTGACTCTGCCAGCCCCTGGTCAGGTGGGTGGGGGTGGCTGCCCATCTGGTAGCCCTGGGGTGAGTCCAGGGCCTTCTGGAGTCCCAGTGACCAGGGCAGCGCAGGCTCTTACCAAATAAGGCCCGGGCAGTGGGGCTTGGCCAGGCTCTGCAGCCGCTCACCCTGCCTCCAGCGCTCACCCAGCAGAGATTTGCTCACACTGGTTCCAAGAGCCCCCATTGCAGTAGCACCCAGCACTGTTTTGTATCCCTTCTTAGAGTTGGACGTTTTGCAATGTTCCATTAGAGCCCTGTGAGCAGGGACGTGCAAGGGCCCCGGGGTCCTGGCTACAGCAGGGACCGTAAAAATGGCTGAGGCATGACCCCCCGCCCCCCTCCAAGGACAGGAAGGCCTCTGCTCCCACATGTCCTGGGGTAGGAATGGGCCAGTTCCAATGTCTTCTCCGTAGGGCATAGGGGCAAGGTTCGCCAAAGGGTGAGTACAGGTAGCTGGGGGTCGGGCAAACCGGGGTCTCTGTGTCTGCCGTGTGGCATAGCTGGGGACTTCTGCCATCAAGCCACCTTGGAGCGAGGAGACCCTCAGGTTGCCCCAGTGGGGGAAGACCCAACCAGAGGACCTAGGTGAGGCCAGGTGTGGGTCGAGAGTTCCTGTGGGCATGGAATTTCCTGCCCAAAGCCGCTCTGCCTCCTGGAGCCTCAGTTTACCATCCTCGCAATGGTTAGATCTAAAACCAGTTAGGAGCTGTCGGAGGGAGGGATGCACTCTTCCTGAGAGTTGGGAATGAGAGCGGAGACTCTCCTGCTCCACATCACCCCCCCCAACCTCCTCAACACCCTCCAACTTTCTCATGGTCACAGGGTGTTAGAGAGGTATGTCACATCTCTCTGAAACCCCCAGAACAGGAAGTGTGTGGGAGGAGGCGGTCCTGCAGCCAGCCCTATTGCCTGTGTGAACCAACCTGTGTGTGAGTGTGTGTGTGTGTGTGTGTGTGTGTGTGTGTGTGCGCGCGCGCATGTGCATGAATGCGTGTGTGTGTGTGTGTGTGAGTGCGTGTGTGAGTGTGTGTATATGAACCTGTGTGAGCCTGTGAGTGTGTCTCTGTGCCCATAGGTGAACCTTTGTGAATATGTATGAGAAACTACGTACATGTGTGTCTATGTGAACCTGTGTGTGTGAACCTGTGTGTGTGCGCACGAATGTATGAACCTGTGTGAGCCTGTGAGAGTGTCTCTGTGCCCAAAAGTGAACCTTTGTGAATGTGTGTGCGAAACTACGTACATGTGTGTCTATGTGAACCTGTAAAATGACTCTGTGCCACCTAGCTGAAAGTAGTCGGGCCACCCAGCCCTTGCCAAGAGTGTCCTGGCCACTCTGTCCAGTGCAGAAAGGCCAGCAGCTTTTTGAAGGCTTTGACTCCAGCCAAGGAGCTGGGTGCTGTATTGTGGGTGAGTGCGATGGACTGGGAGCATTGGCATAGCCTGATGCATCAGCTTGGGTAGAGCTGAGCTCTAGAGACCAGGAGGGGCAGGGGGCATTGTGGACTTATCAGGGCAGTGGACCCCGGTAGCCCTAACAAGCCAGGTCCAGACACAGGGCCTTACCAGGATCATTAGAGAGACAGATCATAATGAAACACAGAGAAGTGGGATTTATTCAGTGTGGCCATACTGAGAAGAACAAGCAAAGAGGTCCAGTGACCCCCAAGTCTGTCTTCAGGGACCTGTCATGGGGTTTAGGTTCAAACACAGGGCAGAGGGTGCACAGCTAAGGAGTCTGGTCAAGGTGTGTCCTGCCTGTCACTGACCCATCGTTGCCCACTCCAGTCTCTCCTGCAGGGCGGGCTGACAAGCTGCCTGACATGGACTCTTCCTGGGGACAGGTTCCTGCTCTGACTGCACTGGGCCCCAGCCTTCCCCTCCCCACCATGGATCCTGGAGACAATTCCAGTTTCTCGGGGTGCATTGTCTCAACAGTCTTGTAGCCCAGAGGAGAGGCTCTCTGCGTCATCCTTGTAGGACACCATGACTGAATGTGACTGGGTTACAGGTTCTAGTGCTTGGGGAGCACAAGCCTGGAGAAGCTGGAGGACGGACAGCAGGACACACACCACCAGTGGGACAAGCTCTGGGGTGTGGCTCCTGCCAAGCCCCTGCTGAAGCTAAGGTCTGCTCTCTGGGTTTCACTGGGGAGCAAGCTACCATGCAGCCATTCACTCTGGTTTTTACATAGGAGAAAGATCCGTGAGTGGGCTTGGGGATTTGTGGATGCTGGCCCTGTGCTTTGCAGAAGCACCGGCCAGTGTGTCTGCCTGCCACCGTTCCAGCATCTTTCTAAAGAGGGATGGGAATGGAATGGAGAAAAGTAATGTGATTCCTCAGACCGTGGGCCCCGGGGCCTCTGAATGAACTCCCGAGTTCTCAAATAAACTTGTCCTTTCAAGTAATGAGCCAGACAAGACATATCTAAGTGAGGGCCCAGAGCCAGAGCTTCCCAGCACTGGGAGGGAGCTAGGAGTGGGGGCTGGGTGGGCAGCAGGTAAGTGGGGATTGGATAGGTGGAGGCACCTGTGCCCACGTGCAAGCAGGTCTGTTTTCTGTTTTATAGACATGGACACCAAGGCTCAGAGTGGCTGTGTAAGTTATATCAGGCCACACGTTATATGATAGCCTTTGGTCTGTGAGGCTACTGAGCAGAGATAGGAGCCCTGTGAAACTGGGTTCAGGCATTGCCTCTGACCATGGGTGGGACCTTTCACCCAAACTTGGGTTCCTTCTAGATCCAAGAATTGAACTCTGACCCTTTCCAGCTAGCCTCAGTTTAATGTCTGTCAAATGGGAACAATTACTACTGGCTCTTTCAGTTGCTTAAGGAGTATTTGCCAAACACCTACTGTGTGCTGCTGACATGTGTGCACGATGTTCTAGATGGCTGACATGTGGCTATTCATTAGAAACTCACCATGGGGTGAGTTTGGGGTTGGGGGCTGGTAGTAACTCTTCATTCAGCTCTGCTGTGAGCAGGGGCACCTCTGCAACACAGGTCTTGGCTCTGTCTCCACCATCTGCCCTTATATGGGGGGGAGGGGGAGGAACGCATTGCTGAGGGAGCAGAGAGAGAAAGAGATGATGCAGAGGGCAGAGCAGTAGAGGGTTGGGGTTGGGGGGGAAGGGCCAGAGCTTCCCTCCCTCCCATTCATTTTAAAGAAGACAGGAAGAGGCTGGGAATATGGCTTGGTTGGTAGAGTGGTTGCTTAGCATGCATGAGCCTCTGTGTCAGACCCTCAGTGCCACATAAAATTGGCTGTGGTTGCATGTCCTAACGTCCGGAGATGGAGGCAGGAGGTTCAGAAGTTCAAAGTCACCTTCTGCTACACAACAAGGCCAGCTTGGGCTACACAACACTGGCTAAAACAACAACAACAACAACAACAACAACAAACCTTTAAGCCCCACAAACAAGATGAAAAAGGGCTGTGAGGAAGGAGGAACACATTTAGTTAAGGTACACCCACTGTATACTGCAGAGGGATGTGTCTCCGCCCACTGTATACAGTGGAGGGATGTGTCTCCACCCAGTGTATACTGCAGAGTGATGATGTGTCTCCGCCCGTTGTACAAGGGCAGAGGGATGTGTCTCCGTCCACTGTACAAGGGCGGAGGGATGTGTCTTGACCTATAACCCACTAGTGAAGTGAGAACAGTGATTGTCACTCCCTTGGAATCCAGGCACCTGGGGAGTCTGTGGCCAGTCAGAGGTTCACAGGCTTTCTTTCCAGTGTCGATGGGGGGGAGAGAGAACTAGGTAGGCTGCTGCGGGTGGGTATGGCCTGGTCAACCCTTAGCTTAAAACAGCTCAGTAGTTAAGAGCACTGTCAGCTCTTCCAGAGGACCTGAGTTCAATTCCCAGCAACCACATGGTGGCTCACAGCCATGTGTGATGGGATCCGATGCTCTCTTCTGGTGTGTCTGTGTATTAAAACAAACAAATGAAAATCAAAAATAAAAGAACCTAACAGAGGCAGCACAGATGCAATTGCCATGGTTGCTATCGCTGACAACCTGTAGACCCTCGGTTGACAGATGGGGAAACTGAGGCTCTGGAGTTGAGATCACTAGCCTATGGTCACAGGGTCACAGCTTATGAGTGGTGTTCTTCAGCCCAGGGGAGGTGGGAAGGGACAGGAGGGGGGGAGAGGAGAGGGGGCAGCCCCTTGTCTGGCCTTGCTTCTAGCTCTATCTGATTTCCTATCAGCTGCCAATGAGCCCAAGGCAGGCCAGGAGTCCTTTGCCCCTGCCTGAGGACTTTGAGCACTTGAGGACAGCTGCTCTCAGGAACGATGGTGGCCCCACCTTGGTGTGGGATTCTCCTCTCTGAGCCAAGGATCTGATATCTTTGGTTGCCTGAGGGGACTATTTTTAAACCCCACAGCTGGCTTTGGTAGCAGTGGCTGGCATGTGTGTGTCAAAGCCCTGGGTTCTGTGTGGACAGACTTTGCACGGGAGCAGGGATGAATGGTTGGGAGTGGAGGCTGGGGTCTATTCCCACTGTCTCTAAGAGGGAGGGGGACAGAGGGCCAGCCTCAAGCAGGGACAGGAGGTCAGGGGTTGGACATGGTCACAGATGATGCAGGCTGAAGCCAGGAGAGACGCGCAGGATTTTTTACTGGAGTCATTAGAGTCGAAATCTGGACCCTGGCAGCCTGACGAGGCAGGCTAGCCCACTCATCCTCAACACACCAATTAAAGAAGCAACTAACAAAAAGCAGAGAGGAGAGTTATTCAGCATGGTCCCGTTGGGTAGAGGAACTAACAGCGATGCTCTGCGGCCCCCTCAAGTTCATCTGCAAACTTCTCACACGAGGTTTAGGTTCAGAGGAAGAGGTCTGCGCAGCTTAACCACCCTGGTCAAGGTGTGTTCCCGCCCGTCGCTGGCCCAGTCTCTCCCGCAAGGCTCTCTGATCAGCTGTGTGGGATCTTCCCCTGGGCGACAAGTTCCCCTTCTGGTTGGCCGCAGGCGGCAGCTTTCTCCTCTCCAGCGTGAGATTCCGGAGGTAATCCCAGTTTCTATGGATGCATTGTTCCAAAAGTCCGAAAGACCAGGGGAGGGACACTGTCTCTTTAGACAGTCTACAGTCCTGCCGGGATAGCTAGAGCCCCGGGACTCCGCGGCGGCCTGCCCTCTACAGGGGGTGATGACTGTGGACAGCCCTTAGCATCTGTGAGACATGGGTGGACCACTGGCTACTGCAGTGTCTGGGGCATGTATCCTCACAAGGATGTCAACATTGTGGAGACTCCTGGGCCACCCATGTGACTCAGACATAGGGTCTCTCAGTACCAGGGTCAGAGTGGGTGGGTGGGGACTGCATGAGGCCCAGTCTCACAGCCCCACCCCCTCACTGCTGCAGTGTAAGTCACCATGAGTGCTGAGCTCTTGGGGGTTCTGGGTTCATCCGAGATGAGCCGGCATCTGCCTCTGCGTGGCTATGCTTGTCCATTGTCTCAGTCTGGGTGGAAAGCTGGCTGCAGAGTGAGGCAGTGGTCTGGGAGTGAGAGGGAGGAGTAGAGACCATGGCATTCCTGGTGAAGTGTCGATGTGTAGCTTAAAATAATGGAAATTGAGATCTACAGTCTAGGTGTAGATAGGACTGGTTCTTTCCGCCTTTCTAGTTGTGTGGCTTGCTGGTGTCCTGTGCATTCCATGGCTTGTGGGCAGCATCTCTTCCTGCTTGGTGGTCACCAGGGTTCTCCTTCCCCGCCCCCCACCCCCTATGTTTCTGGGTCTCTGACCTCCGACCTCATTAAACCAGCATCAGATTTAGAGTTAATTCCACCCACGCAGATCCATATGTTTCCATATGAAGTCTCCTTCTGGCCTGGGTGAACATGAATTTGGGGGGCAGGGCTTGATCTAGTCAGATGCACCAGGAATTGTGGTAAGGCCACATACATCTGCCCATACAGACATGCTTAGGTGGAAATCAAGACACCTGGGGGTGTCTCACCCAGAGCAGTATTCTGAGTTTTCACACTCTCTGGGAGCAAAGGGGACACACCATGTGTGACCTGTGGTCCTTGTGTTAGATGACAGTGCAGTCTCACATTCAAGACAATTAGGAGATTCCAGGCTTCCCAAACCGCAGGAACTTCAGTAGGCAAGAATGCTTGCCCAGGAGTGGGAGGGCCTGGGTTTGATCCCATCACCACAGGGTGAGGGGTCACAAACCTCTAACTGGAGCACTTGGGAGGTGGCGGTAGAAGGATTAGGAGTTCAAGGTTATCCTCAGCTCATACCGACTTTGAAGCCAGCTTGGGCCACTTGAGACCCTGTCTCAAAAAGCAATCAAAAAAACCCAAATTAGCAATAAGACTTATTTATTTATTCTGGATAGACAAAGAGCGTTGAACAGAGGCGGTTGCTTCGGGCTTAGGGCGTGCACCACCTCGAGAGGCTGCTGGCCTTCAGTCAGGGCCAAGCCTCAGTTTCCCTTTAAGAAACTGAAGGTCCTTTGATGTAGAACACGAAGTGAGTCTGTGCAGTAGTGCTGTGTGCTCTTTTGCTGGGTCCATGTGACCCAGGCACCTCTTTGGGGGCCGAGCCCCATCTCCCCACCAGCCACGAGGGCTGCAGCCCAGGTCCTAAACAGAACTCTACCCAAAGCCCTCCAGGGACCTGAGTGACCCGAGCTTGTGCCCATTACCTTTTAGCAGCTGACTGAGCCCAGGGAGAAGGCTCCTGTCTGACCCCTTCTATAGATCTCCAGGCACAGATGTATCATGTCACAGACCAAGCCTAAGGATTAGCTCAGGTGGAGCAGTGTAGAGACCGCTCCTGACTGGTCACAGTGACTGTTGGAGTTTTGCATGATCTGGAAGGCAGGTGACCAGTGGCCCATCTGTCTGGGTGTCATGTAAATAAGCCACCTCAGGAAGTTCAGGCGTGAGGTGACAAGTTTGGCTCTGGCTTCCTGTTCCCTTGTCTCCTTGCCAACCTATCTCCTGCCCTCTCCAGTGACGGTCCCCTGTTGCTCTGTTCTGAGGGACTCAATCCCAGGGTAATCCTAGGCTACTCCTAAACTCCTAGTGTTGCCCAGTTCTCGGCTTCATCCTGAGGTACAGTCTGGTGAGTGAAGAATGCAGACAGCTCACCAACCAACGGTCCAAGTGACTCCCCAGGCCATGGGGACCAGAGCAGTGCTGTGGAGTGTCACAGTCAGCATCTGGCTGCTGGCTAATGACTGCTTTATCTCCAGTAGCTGACTGATGACAACTTGACTGTCCCCAGAGCCCCTCCCCTCCCCCCCCCTCCTTCCACACTGCTGTGGGGCACTCTAACCTCTAAGTTGAGTTACACTTTGACCCAGGGAAGGCTGAGGGCTAGGCTGCTGGTGAAGACATCTGCGGGGCTCTTTAGATTCTGAAAGGACAGGCCTGTGTTGGGGGGAATTCGTGTCCTCTGAAGAGACTCGGAGCTTCTGCCCTGATGTGAATATTGTCACTTCTCTTGAACAGAGACCTTCAGTTTTGCTTCTCACCAGGACCTGAAAGGCACGAAGGGACTCAGCACCAAGCTTGCCCCCCAGACCCTGGCAGAGAGGAGCACAGAGTATCATGAGGTATTCAGGACCCCTTGCAACTCCCAATAGATGTCCCTGTAGAGCGGTGTCCCTGGGATAGCTCGTTCATTCTAGCCTCTCCTCTAGCCACCTTGGATCTCTCAACACCGCATCTCTCACCATCACCGTAGTTCAAATCTAAATGTCACCCGTGGGCGTGATCACCCATGAAAAAAATTGGTCATCAGATGTGACAGGGTTCTGGAAACTTGTGTGGGACCTGGCTAGAGGAAGTAGGTTACTGGAGGTGTGTGTAGACCTTCCCATTTCTTGTCTGCCATGAGTCTCTGGACCTTCCCTCCCTCCCTCCCTCCCTCCCTCCCTCTCTCCCTCCCTCCTCTCTCTGCTTCCTGTCAGCCCCCTCTACTGCCAGCTTCCTCTCCACAATGTGCAGCCTTCATAAACTGTACTTCCTGAAACCAGAAGCCTAAATAAACCTCCAGAGCAGTCTCCGTCTCCCACGGCCTGGGAAGAGAGTGGCCCACAGTCAGGGAGCTCCGCTTTGAGTTGTTTTAGCACATATTTTGGTCACATGATGAGAAAGGTCGTTCATACTGCCACATGCTCTGGTCGTGCTCTGGGCCATCTTCCCAGCAGCTTGGGTGGCAGCAGCTATCGGCTGTACAGAGCCCAGGAGGCAGGTACATGCATCAGTGTGCCACTGCCAGGGTTGCAAGAGGCAGAGATACCTATACTTCAGCTGCAAAGCTGGATCCTTACGGGTCCTGCCGTGGTGGAGAGTCCTCAGCCACAACTCGCCCTGTGCTTGCTTTGTGCCCAAGAAAGCAGAAGTCCTGAGTTCAGGAGGAAAGGGGGCCCCCGTGGGACCACTTGTGGTTGGGGCTGGGATTGGCCAGGCCTCAGCACAGTGACTTCTGGGATCTCCAAGGGCTGGTAAGGCCAGGCTGGGCTCCAAGGTGGCTGCCTAAGGTCACTTCCAGGCTACAAGAAGAAGAGGTCTCCCAGGTACACAGAAGAGGCCAAAGGCCTAGAAGCCTTGGTAATGGGCTTTGTGGCTGGTTCTGCCTGGCCCATCCTTGTCCTCTGGAGTTTCATTTGTCACAGGACAGTGTGGCCATCTACTCCCAGATCTCCTTTTAATGCGGTTGGCTCTGAGGCCGTGCCTTCCTCACTCACTCCCCGGTGGCGCCTGTGGTCCTTGCTGCTTTGGCATTTTGAGAGACGAGTCTGTCCAAGCTGAGCTTCCATGTCCTGTAGACAGAGCTCGGAGGCTTGTTTCGGCAGATTCCCAGGTTGTGCCTGATCTCTGGGAACAGGGTCTGCCAACTTCTCCAGCCAGCCTCCTGGGACGGACTGTGTGCTTGCCCAGGGGTGCCCTTGACATTAATCTGGTGTCACAGTGCTGACCGAGCACAGGAACACTGAGGTGGTACTGTTGACTCAGTGTGAGGAAAGAAGGCTTTTGAGCCCTGCTTCAGATACCAATGGTTGCCACCAAGGTCCTCGAAGCCTCCACTGGTTTAACCTCACCCCCATTCCCTGAGACAGGGTCTAGCTATGGAATCAAGGTTGTTTCATACATAGCCCAGGCTGGCCTCAAGCTCCTGGCGATTCTCTTGCCTCTTCCTCTCTAATTCTGGGATCCCAGGCTTAAGTCATCGTGCCCGGCTCGGTCTAAGTTCCCACTTGCTGGGATAGTGTGAGGGGAGAGGAGCTGGGACCAGGATGCTCAGGGCAGTGGTGTCATGGGGCTCTCGGGAGAATTCCCGGTGCCAGTGTAGGACTTCTTCTCAGAGATGGTCTTCTCTTCCAGCACCAGGAAAAGTCCTTTCAAAACACATCTAAAACACATCTTACAAGGTGTTTCCATAGATAGATGGTAGGGCTTCCAGGCTCAGGGATACTCTCTCTCTTTCTCCCTCCTGTCTCCCCACCCCTTCTGTGTTCCTGTGCTCTTGAACTTTGAAAGTTTCATCACCAGCAGAGGAAACTGCAGAGAGCCCCACCCTGGGCTGGCTGTTCATCTTCTAATGATATCTTCCTGTGTGACTGACTAGGTATATTTGTCCCAGCCATGAGCTCATGACTGGATGTGGATTTCCAGGGCCATCAAGATGGCTCAGAGGATAAGGGCACTTACTCATAGCTCAACAACCTGAGTTTGGTTCCTAGGACCGGTGTATCAGTCAGGGTTCTCTAGAGTCACAGAACTTATGGAACGTTTCTCTATACTGAGGGAATTTATTGTGATGACTTACAGTCTGTAGTCCAACTCCCCAACAATGGTCAGCTGTGAATTGGAAGTCCAAGGATCTAGTAGTTACTCAGTCCCACAAGGCTGGTTGTTTCAGCTGGTCTTCTGCAGAAGTAGATTCCAACAGATGTGCTGGCAAGTAAGTGCAAGCAGGTGAAGAAGAGCGAATCTCCCTTCTTCCAATGTCCTTATGTAAGTTTCCAGCAGAAGGTATTGCCCAGATTAAAGATACGTACCACTATGCCTGGAAATTGGACTTGCTTTGTCCCAGGCTGACCTTGAATTCAGTCTCCTGGGATTAAAGGTGTGTACTACCTTGCTTGGGCCTACGATTTTCATGGCCACTATGCCTCAAGATCTCCATGCCAAGATCCAGGTCAGAAACTTGTGTCTTCCAGCCTCAAGATCTGGATCACAGGTGAGCCCTCCGATTCTGGATTGTAGTTCATTCCAGATAGAGTCAAGTTGACAACCAGGAATAGCCACTACAACCCACATGGTGGGAAGAGAGGGCTGACTCCTACACGTTGTCCTTTGATCTTTACACCATCAAAGGCCCTTGAGAATCCACTCACACCGGGCCTGGTGGCGCACGCCTTTAATCCCAGCACTCAGGAGGCAGAGGCAGCCAGATTTCTGAGTTCGAGGCCAGCCTGGTCTACAGAGTGAGTTCCAGGACAGAGAAACTCTGTCTCGAAAAAACAAACAAAAAAGAGAATCCACTCACACATCACACACACAACGAAGTGTAATCATAACTTAAGGACAAGAAAGATGGAGTTCCAGTCTGTCTTCCATGAATTTCTGTATCCTGAGCAGTTCTATGATGGCCAATGTTGATTGTCACCTGAGAGGATCGAGACTCAGGTAAGAGATGAGTTCTGGGTGTGCATGTCTAGGTTGTTTTAATTAAGGTAGGACGACCCACCCTGAATGCAGGCAGAGGTTTGTGGGGAGCCGCCCTCACATTCGCCATTACAAGATAGCGCTGATGTCCTGTGCTCTAACAAACAAACAAGGCAGCTGCGCATGTGCTGGGTAGATTTC
>NC_034592.1:155358890-155360036 GCF_900095145.1 Mus pahari
TTTTCCCCCTTCTCTTCTCTCTCTTCTCTTCTCCCCTCTCTTCTCCCCGCCCTTTGCCTGTTGGAAGCTTATGCTCTCCCTCTCAAGAGCATTAAAGCGTTGCTGNAGAAGGATCCTGTTTGTGTGCCGCGTCATTTCTTGCTGGCGGGAAGGTAGCGCGGGACAGAGGTTCCCAACAGAAGAAAAAGGAGAGAGTGAGCAGAGCACCAGCATCTCTCTCTCAGCTTCCTGAGTGTGGATACAATGTGACCAGCTGCCTCCAGCTCCTGCTGCCCTGCCTTCACTGCCATGATGGACTGGACCCTCAACCTGTGAGCCAGAACCAGCCCTCCCTCCCCTAAGTTACCTGTGTCAGCCGGCTGTCACCTGTCGCACCTCTCTGGGTCTCACCACACTCACGACAAAGGGGTGACATTGCGGCTGGCTGCATGGGCACTGGAAAGAGCCAATGAGCTGCTGCTGGTGGTGTGGACACCAGTGTTGGGACCCTGGAGTTGGGCAGGACAAGTTTCTCAAGCATTTTGTTGCAACAATCAGGAAGTAGGTACCTCAGGGTCATGCCCGAGATTCTGCATCTACCACAGCCACCACAGCCGCCACGCCTCCACAGGCTCTCCAGTCTGCAGTGACTTTCCCATTGCCTCTGGCTTGTAGTGACTTTGACCATTTTGGGGAGCACAGCTAAGGGGTTTGTGACATGCTCTACAGCACAGGCCTGTCTAATGCATTGGGGGGGGGGGGTCAGGGAGTCCTAGAAGGCTGTGGGATTTGGAAAGTAGGGAGAGGTGAGGGTCCAACTTCACCTAATGAGGTTGTAAACGTTAAATGTGTGTGCATGTTTACACGACTGTCACAGGCCATGTGTAGAGGTTAGATGCTAACTAGTGAGAGACATTTGGCTCCTACCACAGTGAGGATTCCAGAATATTTAGGTCATTAGACCTGGTGGCAAGTGCCTTTACCAGCTAAGTCATCCCCTCAGCTGTGTCTCCTCCTGCCCCATTTCTCTCTCTCTCTGTGTGTGTGTGTGTGTGTGTGTGTGTGTGTGAGAGAGAGAGAGAGAGAGAGAGAGAGAGAGAGAGAGAGAGAGAGAGAGAGAGGTCTGTTCTGTGTGTCCCGGCTGACATCAACCTTAAATCAACCTTA
>NC_034592.1:155365363-155410894 GCF_900095145.1 Mus pahari
GACGAAGCCAATTAATGCCACCTAGCAAAATCATTTAAAGTTTTTAAGCTGTCTCTGCGAATAACTACTTTCTGGGGGAGAACAGCCTGGTCTGTGAGTCTAAAACCTAGATAATTATAAGGATCCTGAGTCTGTACCTTTTCAGGAGCTAATTGTAGCCCTTTAGCAGCTAAGGCCTGTTGCAAGTCGCTAAAACATAAAAGTAATTCCTGAGGATCTTTTCCCGCCATTAAGACATCATCTGTGTAATTAATTATGTAAATCATAGGCCATTGATGTCTAACGGGCTGAATGGCTTGGGCCACGAACTTCTGGCATAAGCAAGGGCTGTTAGCCATGCCCTGAGGAAGAACAGTCCACTGATATCTTTTCATGGGTTCTTTAAAATTTACGGAAGGAATAATGAACACAAATCTTTCACAATCATCAGGGTGCAAAGCGATAGTAAAGAAGCAATCTTTTAAGTCTATCATAATCTTATAATATCCTTTGGGAATGGCTCTCGGAGATGGAAGCCCAGGTTGTAAGGTTCCCATATGTACCATGGTTTCATTAACCTTTCTTAAGTCTTGTAGTAATCTCCATTTACCAGATTTTTTCTTAATAACGAATATAGGAGTATTCCAAGGAGACTGAGATTCCACTAAATGTCCTGCCTCTAATTGCTCCTGCACTAGCAATGAAGCAGCCTCCAGTTTTTCTTTAGGTAACGACCACTG
Organism: Mus pahari; assembly: GCF_900095145.1. NCBI lineage: Eukaryota > Metazoa > Chordata > Mammalia > Rodentia > Muridae > Mus > Mus pahari. Next base: position 155,366,083 of record NC_034592.1, read on the forward strand.
ATCAACCCACACTGGACTATCACTAAGCCATTTAATTTTATCAGCATGGGATGCAGGCAAGATAGTGGCCGCTAGCGAAAATGTTCCAAGCCTCGTTTATTAGAGTGAGATTTACGACCCTTAAAAGTCTTAATACCTTGCCCTTTCTTTCCTAGCTCTTGACCAGGCAAAAATCCTTGAATTAGCATCTGCTTAGTTACTGTCTCACTAGGACTGCACATTAAAATGCCCATCTGCGACAAGAGATCTCTTCCCCATAGAGTAACAGGCAATTGAGACATAACATAAGGCTGAATTTGTCCTGAATTTCCCTCCTCATCTTTCCAGGTCAGTAGCTTGGAGCTTTGTTTTGGGTTATTGGCGTAACCAATTCCTTGAAGGTGAGTAAGTGTCTCAGACAAAGGCCATGTTAAAGGCCAATCTTATTCTCGAATTATTGTAACATCAGCTCCAGTATCCATTAATCCTACAAAGCTCTTACCTTCAATTATTAATTTGAGATTAGGTCTTTGACTAGTAATAAGTTGAACCCAATACACCGTAGAGGAATTAAGGTCACTCTGTCCACTCTTATACTTAACAATATTGGATGGTGGGGGATGGAAGGGAACTAAAATAAGTCGAGCAATTTTTTGATTAGCAGGTACAGTTATAATACCATGAGGGGAAGCAACCATGATTTGAATTTCTCCCTCATAATTATTATTTAAGACACCTGGATAAATCTGCAGACCTTTTACAACAGAACTATTATGTCCTACAAGAAAACCCCAAGTTTCTGCAGGTAAATGTCCAAAGACTCCTGTAGGGAGAGTCTGAACTCCCATTTCTGGGGTTAATACTGGGCGTCTCTCAGAGCTTTTCCAATTCTCTCCCAGGTTCTCTTGTTTAAAGTTTTTTCCTCTCTGAACCATGGGCAGTAAGAATCTATTTGTTCCACAAAATTTTGTAACTCTTGCTCTTCAAACCCAATTCCTTTCGCCTGGAGTTCTTGAAGACTGCGGACATAAACCTGCCTAGAAGTTCCTATCCCCATTGTACGCTGCCACCGTGAGAGATGAGGGTGTTGGGTTAACACTTCATCACTCAAACTGTCATCGTGCCTGTAATAAGTTAAAGAGGTTTAGAACCTATGCTAGCATGAATACCTTTTTTCCCCGGGATGCACGATACGATACTTGCTACGCGTGGAGCTCCACCGGCAGCGTCTATCTTGGATTTTTCCGCCGTCTTCAGGCCCCAGGCCACATTGGGTGCCACTTGAGTGTTCCCGCCCATGGAAACACTCTGGTCTAGGTTTATCCTGAAGGGCAGCAATATCCTAAAAGGGAATAGGCTGTGAAAGGAAAATGAAGCCTAGACAATTTCTACTTATCAAAGCTCGAAGTTTAATAACCGAACTCTGTTTAAATAACATGGAAAAATTCCCAGCCCCCTCCTCAGTCTTTGAAGTTGCCAGCGGTCCGATCGTAGGCGGGTCCAAGGATCGAGGTGGGGATGAGTGTCTGTTGGTGTAGGCGGTCCAAGGATGCTGCATTCTGGGAGATCTGGGGTGCTGCATTCTGGGAGATCCGGGGGTTCCTCTCAGTAGGCGGTGGAGACACAGCAACTCTCTGGTGGGTCTCAGCGCCTGTAGGGGGCTGGTGTTTTGAAGGATAGTGATTAGTGTAACAGCAAGGTAGGCTTGGCAGCAACAAGGAGGTGGGAAACCCCAACAGGTCACAACCCTGAGCTGCACACTGTGGTCTGACTTCCTTGGTGTTCCTCTTCCACAGGACCATGTAGAAAGACGCCAAGTTCAGATGGGTGAGCCATCCTGCGAGTTTGGTCTGACTGCCTCCTTGGAGACAACAACCCCTCTCTGAGGCAGGAGAAAACAACAGAGAATGTGAGAAGAGACTGTTCCAGGAGGATTCTGCTGTGGGAGGGAAGAAGGCAGGTTAGGAACTGCTCAGTGGGCGACAGACCCGGTATGAACTCCCCCTGTATGTTGACCACTGATCTTGAACAGGCTGCCACCTGTCCCACCTCTCTGGGTCTCACCACACTCACAACAAAGGGGTGACATGGTGGCTGGCTGAATGGGCACTGGAAAGAGCCAATGAGGTGGTGGTGTGGACACCAGTGTTGGGACCTTGGTGCTGGGCAGGGCAATTTTCTCCAGACAAGCCTTTGCCTTGGAGAATGACTAGGAGTCACCTCCTAGAGCTCCCTGTGGGGAGGTTTGGTGGCCCTACCTGCCCGGTTCAGCATGGCCTTTGTGGGGACAGAATGACATGGTTCCTGCCCTTGGGACTGGGCCAGCAGATGTGGGCCTCCAGGAGTGTGGATGGCAGACATGGATGTAAGACTTGTTTGCATAATAATCTACGTATTTTACATTCCTCTCTCAAGGAATGTCCTTGTTAATGTTAATGACTCTATGTTGATAAGAGACGGCACAAGTCAAGGAGCTGAACGTCTAATGTAAATGTAAATGTAAAGAGGTAAATTCTGCAACCTTCAGGACAACCCTAAGGCTGTGGAAAAGAACTCTAAAAAGATGAGTTTGAAAATACATAATTTCCCAACTACCCGAACAATTAGGATTTGATACGAATTACATGAGGGGCTTCACGAGTCTAAAGGAACAAAAGCAGCTGCCCTGTGAGCCAACTTGCCAGGAAGACACTAAGGAAGGAGATAAAGAGATTTAGGGAGTGGCCATGGCAGGAGATCCCACCCAGCTAAAGTTTTTTGTTTGTGCTTACAGGGGCCTGGACCCACGATTTGACTTTGAGTCCTTTGAGTCTTTTGCTTTTGCTGCTCCCAGACACCCCTTCTCTCAGAACCCCTCCCCAAACCAAGGCTGGTCCTTGGCACCTCCCTCTCCTGGAAGACTCTGCAGCTGTGCCATCTAGAGATATCCTAGGTGAGGCCCAGGGTCCTGGCTTCAAAGACTGCATCAGAAGCTGGATCTCCCTCAGCTGTCCACCACTGGCTTTGTCCCTCCTGTGACTTCAGATCTTGCGCTCAGTACTTTCTTCTGAGTTTCTTCTTGGAGGCCATCCTGAGCCCTCGAGTCCCTCTAGGCCTGGACCCCTAGAAGTTCACGTTTTCTCTCCAAGTATTGCACAATGTCATTTGTGACTCAGTTATGATCAGAATGCCCTCTTCCTTTACTCTTGGTGTGACACATGGGGGAACTGTCCCCAGCAGGGCCCAGTGTTAGTCCCAGGTGTCCACCCAGGTCTCAGTGACTTCGAACTCTAGTTTGTACACACTGAGCTCCGGTTGTGAGTTCTCACCTTGCCTCAGGGCAGTGCTCTGGGTCCCGGCCTCCTCCATCGGGCTTGCCCCCTGAGCTCCGCACTCTAAGGCACCCTTCTTCAGAGAAGGCCTGTCCAGGTCTCACAGGTGGGATTTCAGTGAACTGTCTCACCTTTGTCACCTCTGCCTGTATCTCCTTGGCCTCTGTGGCATTGACTGGAACTTAGCTCTGTTCTCCAATCGGAGATAATTAGTGCTTGCAAGTCCCATGTATTATCTCCCTTAAATCTAATGGCATCCTTGCCAGATGGTTGTGTCAGCGTTACTGAGACCCACCGTCCAGAGGACACTGGGCCCGGTGTGGAGAGATTGCCTAAACTCACAAACCAGTGCAGTTAATAATGGTGGTTTTAGAAACTTAATATTTTCTTTGATATTTTCTTTGAGACAGGGTTTCACTATATAGCTTTGGGTGTCCTTTAGACCAGACTGATTTTTGACTCACAGAGATCGGCTCATCTGTCTCCTGAGTGCTGGGATCAAAGCAGTTCACCACCATGGCCTGCTTTATATGAATAGTTCTCTCTCTCTCTCTCTCTCTCTCTCTCTCTCTCTCTGAGACAGGGTCTTCTGTGTAGCCCAGGCTAGCATCTCACAGAGATCTCCTGCTTCTGCCTCCTGAGTGCTGGGATTGAAAGCATGTGTCACACATGCATCACAGATGCCCAGCACAGGGCCCTTTTTTTAAATTAATATTTTTATTTATGCTTTGAGAATTTTATACTTGCATACAATGTATTTTGATAAATTTCACTCCCCACTCCTTCTAACTCCTGGGTTCATCCTACATACCATTCCCAAATTCATTCTCTCTCTCTCTCTCTCTCTCTCATTTCACTGTCTCTCTCTCTCTTTCTTCCTTTCTAACAGCCCACTGAATCCAATTAGCTCTGCCATTATGCGCACTAGTGCGAGCCACCCACAGGAGCATGGTCAAGCCACCAGTGGCAACACCCCTAAAGAAAGCTGGCTCTTCCTCCTCTAGCACCCACCAACTCTCCATAGCTCCTCCACTCGAGGTAGGGGCTTGTGTGACCCTTCTCCATCCAGGCAGGCATTAACAGCTGCTACGAGTTTATGAGTTCCTGTCATTTCAGTAGATACTGTCCTCCCTGTCCTTCTCGATAGATCTCTGGCTCTGATCTTTCCTGGATGTCCCTGAGTCTTGCAGGATTGGGAGGTGACACAGTGTCTCACTTGTGACTGAGTACTAAAGTCACAGCCTAGGCTGGCCTCCTGCTTCTGCCTCTTCAAGCACATCCCACCAGCGTGTAGCGTTACGTACGTTCCAGTGGTTTCCCACAACTCAGATAAGGCCTTGCCTATATCTCAGGCTGGCCTTAAACTAGCAAGTAGCTGAAAATGGTCTTGAACTTCAACTCCTTACCTTACCTCTGAGAGCTTGTGCTCCCGTGATCATGTGGTGCCAGAGAACAGACCTAGGTTTTAATGTACACTGGACAAGCACACACTCTGCCAAGCGAGTGACATCCCCAGCCCGGAAAAGGGACTTGGGTGTCCTATGCTGTCTTTCTGAGTCAGGGTCCACAGGTTACATCAGGTCCACAGCCTTTCTTCATCTCTCAGGAGGAGTTGGGAGAAGGCGAGGCTGCTCCCTTAGCTGCTATAGATCAACTATACTATTTGAATTAAAAGGCAAAGCAAATAGCAGCTTGGTAAGATGGCTCAGTGGGTGACATTGCTTGGAGCCGAGTTCCCGGTTTGAATCTCCTGATGACCCAGAGCGGAAGGAGAAAATTGGCTCCATACCTAACAATACATTAAAAACAACAACAACAAAAAACAGTAGGGTGTGGTGCTGTCAGCCCATAACCTTCACGCCTGGGAGGCTGAGGCAGTAGGATTGTTGTGAGTTCAAGGTCTGTTGGGAGCCGACTCCTAGCAGAAAGCGGCTCTCCTCTCTGCAGCCATCTCGGGCTATTTACTTACAGGTGGTACTTTTCCACCCTGACGAGAGACTTGTTTTCCTAGCATGATGTTTTTGCAAGAAGCCCACCACAGCTGAGCACATGCTGATAGCATCTTGTTTCTTTCCTATCCATCCTGGGCCTATGGCTAAGTGTCTTCAGCTGCACTCCCCAGCAAGTACACACATCCCCATAGTCGCCTTTCAATAAACGAGACTCGATCCTTGAGCAGATAGCCTGTGTTGTCGCCATTCTTCGTGTCTCTTGCCCCTCAGTCCCCACTTTCTCTCCTGCAGACCCTGTTGACTGACCCGTGGAGCGGGTCAAAGGTCCACTTGGACTGCTTAGTAAGATCCTGTCTCTAAAAACCAAACCAAAACAAAGCAAATAAAACACTGGCATGAAATTTTCAAAAGTTCTGAGCACAAACCAGTAGATGTTAAAGACAGCCCAGAGCCCGCAGTGCGTGCTGGGAAGCCCGGCCTGAGTCCCCCCCTGTCCCCAGCTTGGCTCCCACAGAAAGCTGTTTATCAGAGCAGACGGTTGCCCTGAGCTGGAAATCAGGTTATTTGACTTTCAAATCCAAGATGCATGCTGTTCTCCCCGACTTCCTGTGTGCCAGAAAGCTGGCAGATGAGGCCAACACACACCTGTCAGTGGAGCTCAGTGCACCAGAGGAGCACCAGGGGAGCACCACAGCCCGCCAGGGGAGCATCACAATGCACAAAGGGAGGATCCCTGCGCAAGGGGAGGACGCTTGTACATACAAGGGAGCATAACAGCGCTCAAGGGGAGGACCACAGAGTATCACTCCTTGGCCTACATGACAAATCTCATATATCATATCCCCTGCAGTTCTATGGAGTGCCTGAGACAGGCTTCCACGCACCAGGCTGCACCATCAGTCGGAGAGCTCAGGTCTAGAGTCCAAGGTGCTCATCAGTAAGCACCCAGAACTGCCAGTCTTCAGGTTCACAAAGAAATTCATGTGAGGCTTTCAGCAACCTAGTGGTGGCTGTCAGCGACTGCTTTTGTTCCCAGGGGACACTTGGTAGCACTGGCAATATTTGGGACATGTTTCCACTAAGTAGTCAACATTTATGTGAAATACATTTTTTTCTTTTTTTCTTTTTCCCACTGAAACAAGTCTAATCTTAGCCCAGGATTGCCTTAAACTCACTATGTAGCTGAAGATTGCCTAGAACTCCTGATCCAGTGAGCTGGGATTCCAGGTGTATGCCTGCACTCCTGGTTTTATGTAGGGCTCTGGATTAAACCCAAGCCTTTGTGTGTGCTAGGTAGGCACTCTACCAACTCAACCACATGCCTGGCTCAATAGGTTTTTTTTTTTTTTTGGCTTAACTCAAGTTTAACTGAGAGGCCACTACAATACTTACAACCTATAACCTGTTAAATGTTACTTATAACCTATATAAAGAGACACATTCCCTTCTCTCTCCAGCATTATTACTTTAAAATTATTCTCTTTCTCTTCTCCTTCTGTTCTTCCTCCCTCCTCCCTCTCTCTCTCTCTCTCTCTCTCTCTCTCTCTCTCNCACACACACACACACACACATACACACATACATACACATATATACATATGTGTGTATATTTGAGTGCATGTGAATGGGCATGGGCATGCTATGGTGTGCATGTGTCACAGCACATGTGTGAAGGTCAGAGAATACCTTGGGGAGTTCTGGTCTCCCCTCCCACCATGTGTGTCCAGAGAATCGAACCCAGGTTGTTAGGCTTGGCAGCAAGCACCCTTACTCAGTGAGCCTTATGGCTTTATGCCTAGCCTACTGAAGTGTAAAACAAACCGAAGAGTGTGTAATACTTGGACGAATTTTGGCAAAGTGAGCGTGCCCAGGCATCCAGAGCCCAGACTGAAAGGTAGAGACAAACTGCAACCCTGAAGACATCATGCCCCGCCAATCCTCACCGTCCACTTAAGGGCAACCGTGAATCTCCATTCCAACCCTCAGTTGGCTTCAGATGCCCACGTGTGGGAGGAGTGTCACAGAACATTCTGCAGTCATGCAGACTATGAAGCGCCATTCCTTCTCGTCTCTGTGCTCATTGGTCTCATGCAGACCCTGCTAGTGAACACCTGATCGAGGCTTTGCCAGGTGTACCGGTAAGCACGTCCTGGAACAATCCTCCTCTAAGCACTGTCCCAGCACTCGATGCTGTCCTCGTCACTGTGGACAGACACCTACGTGTTTCACGTTGGCCTGGCACTGAAGCAGGCATAAAACCTGAGTCCTGAACGGGGCAGTGGTGATGCGCGCCTTTAGTCTTGTCACTTGAGAGGCACAGGCAGGCAGATGAGACTAGCCTGGTCTACAGAGTGAGCTCTAGGATAGCCAGGCTACACAGAGAGACCCTATCTTAACCACCCCCCCCCCCACAAGACCATAGTTCTGTCACCTAGGCACTCGGCCCTGAACATTGCCTGTCCACGGTAGGCGCCATCAGAGAGGAGACTCAGCTCCTTCCTGGCTGTCTTCACCGGGACTCTTTATGGCCTTGTTATCGAGGATTGATCCCAGACGGACGACTCGTCTTTGCATGTGCTTTGGCTAAGACTTAAACAGCAGCCAGGCAAATGTTAGGGAAATGGGCTCTGAGCTTGAGGACCAAGCCATTGTTGGGGGCGACCTAGAGGGGTTGCTTCCTCCCTGAGACCGCCTGCCCTGCCCATCACCTGCATGGGATGTGCTAATTATAGCTCCCGGGCTGCCCTGACTGGCAAGAGGCAGCTGCCCGGAAGGGCATTCCTGGGGTGTTTCAAAAGCCTCCAGTCCCTCTCTGCAGGGCTCTGGGCCGGCTACTGAGGGATTCCAGGGATGCTCCGACTCCTCGAGCCTTACTGTCAACCCTACAAGAATAGACACGTAAGACAGGCTGTCCTGAAGGCGAAGAGAGGACCGAGAACAGCCAGTCCAGAAGGGGAGACTGAGGCCAACAGCAGCCACAGAAAGGGCTTTCGGCAAACATGGCCTGCCTGTTAACACAGGATTCCATGTCACCTTTCCTGTTCGGATAGCGGGCAGCCAGCACGTGCCAAAGCAGTGCCCTTCCCAGCCTTGGTCAATCTCAGGCCCAATGCTTGGTCTCAAGGGCCAAGCGTTTGAGTTGTGGTCTGGGGTGTGTGTCTTGGCAGGGACATGTGGTTCTAGATGGACAGACGTCTCACATGTGGGATGAAGTTTCAATGTGATGCAGGCCATCGAGTTTCCTCAGGCTCAGCCTTGTTCTCCATTTTTAAGGGAGGGGGTCCATTCTCACAGAACAGCATGCTCATTGCCCAGGTTCTCCCAGTGTCTCGACGGGCACAGGCCTGAGCTGCACATGGCAGCCGCACACACCTGATCCACACTGCTCCTGGCTCTGCTGACTGTGGAGGGGCTCCATCACAGCCTGTCCTCAGTTTCTCCATCTGTGGACCAGGGTGACGACCTCCCTCCCAGGTGGCTGTGCAGATCCCATCAGAAGTCACAGAGTAGAATGGGGTCTCCAGTGTCCCAGGCTGGCCTAGAACTCCGTGTAGCCAGGAATGACCTTGATTGGACTCCTCAATCTCCTCCTGTACCCATCGTCCGTGTTAGTGCTGTGCTGTGGTTACAGGGCCTCGTGCATGCCGGGCAAGCACCCTACCGGTGACACACATGCCCAACTCTAAGACGCTCACTTCTCAGGTCCTCTTAAATATTGTTTTGTAATGGTGAGAGAGCCACATACCTGGCCTCTCCCCCTCCCCCTGCACTTTCCCTGTTCCTCCCTCCCTCCTTTCTTGGATCCCTTTCCATCCTTCTCTCTCCTTCCCTCTGGCGCCATCTACCTGCCGTCAACTGCAGGGCAGTTGCAGCTGACCCTAGGACTCTGCCCTTTCGGGAGTGGACACCCCTGAACTCTCATCCACAGGTGGAGTGGGCGAATTTGGACTCTTTCCCACAGGGGGAGTCAGGGTACCCGGACTGAGCCACGGGTGGAGTGGAGTCAGGGTGAATGGCACCGTGACAAAGACTCTCGTTTGTGACTAACCTTGGCATCCGTTATTTGCACAGTAAGTGGCCAGGGCTGGCCATCAGGTCAGTGGATAGAACTGGACTGTGCAGCCTGGCTGTGGTCACCATCTCTCTGCTTATCACTAGAGGGACTCCAGGTTGGGGTGGAAGGGGACACCCCAGCTTCCCACCAGAGTCAACCATCCAGGTTTTGAGGCAGAGGGGAACAACACCCACACATCCCAGTACTCAGAATGCCCTCTGTGGGAGGCTCTGGGCCAGGTGGCTAACTGGACATCTGGGAACTCAGATGACCGTCCCTCTTAATGGCTAAGCCTGGTGGCCTAGCCAGGCTCCTAATCTCCTCTTCCCAGAAAGTAGCCCCTACATCCCTCTACCATGGGTATGGAGCTGGTGGGAAGCCAGGGCTCTACAGAGGGGCAGGGCGAGCACTGTTAGCCCATGGGGGGGGGGCCTGGCTACCCTTGGGCAGGGATGAGATGAAACCCTTGTGGCCTGGGTCTTGGCTCCTGTTTCAGACTGTAATCTCCTGAGCAGCGCGAGTTACTCAGCCCCCGAGTCTCCTCATTTGTGAGTCCAAACATCACCCACCCTTGACCTCGGGGTGCTGTGAGAACCCCACCCATTCCCACCCACGCCTCAGGGCCCCCCCACCTGGAGATTCTCTTTTCTACGACACCCATTCCATTTCTCCCCAAGCCTTCCCTCTGCTGCTAGCTGCCACAGATGCATATGTCATCTTTAGGTCTTGCATCTGTCAGGAGGGTGGTTTGGACCGAAGGCCAGCTCTGTGTCCTACTCACCTGTTCCTTAGAATGTCACCAACGCTGTCTCCGTCTGTACTGGCTGGTTTTGTGTGTCAACTTGACCCAAGCTAAGGAGTCATCACAGAGAAAGGAGCCTCAGTTGAGGAAATGTCTTCATGAGATCCAGACACAGGAGGCTTTCTCAATTAGTGATTAATGTGGGGAGGACCAGCCCATGGTGGGTGGGGCTATCCCTGGGCTGGTGGTCCTGGGTTCTATAAGAGAACAGGCTGAGCAAGCCAGGGAAAGCAAGCCAGTAAGCAGCACCCCTCCATGGCCTCGGCATTAGCTCCTGCCTCCAGGGTCCTGTTCTGTGTGAGTTCCTATCCTGACTCCCTCCAATGTTAGACAATGATATGGAAGTGTAAGCCAAGTGAATAAACCCTTCCTCCCCAAGTTGCTTTTTGGCCATGATGTTTCATCCCAGGGATTGAAACCCTGGCTAAGGCACTGCCCACAGCACCTGGTTCTATTGAACCCACGCACACAGTCACTGGCTGCATGGCTTATGCTCACTGTTAGCAATGGAACCTAATTGTAAGTTCTAGAGTGTCCACAGAACAGAAAGGAATGAGGCCAGTTGGAGGAGCCACAGAGGTGTGTCCCTTTGCTCTGTGAAGCTGAGAGTCTACAGAGAGGAGAGTACGGTATGTTCCCCATGGTGACTGAGGAAGCCCTTGCTTGTTACTGAACAGTCTGGTCTGTGTTCTGAAAGCTTGGGGGTTGGGGGGATCTAGCAGACCTCAGTCACCTGCTGCAGGAAGCAGATGCTCGAACTGTCACCAGTGAGTGTCACTGATGGTTTTGCAATGTCTGGGTTTGCCCGTTTCTCTGTGCAGGGGAGGTGGGTTCACAGCCTGGTGAGCCTCTCTCTGTGCCTCTCTCTCTCTCTCCTTCCCCCTCTGTTGCTCCCTCCCTTTCCTCTCTTCCTTCCCCCTTCCCCACTCCTCTTGGGGGTTCTGGTAGCCCTGAGCCAGGCCCCACCCCATGTTCTAGAATAGCTGGTCCAGGAGCTGGACACTGGGGTTCTTCAAAGTTCCCAGAGTGGTGCACACCTGTAATTGCAGCAGTCAGGAGAGGCACGTTGGAGGACCAGGGGTTCAAGGATAGCCTTGGCCACGTAGGATGTTTGAGGCCAGCATGATCCACAAGAGACTCTATTTCAGAAAACCCAAACCACACGATGACAAGATGTTTCAGTAAGTAAAGGCCCTTGGTGCCAAGACTTGTGACCCGAGGAGTTCTGTACCTGCGACCCACGTGATGCACGAAGAGCGCCCAAGCCGGGCATAGAGGCGCACACCTTTAATCCTAGCGCAGAGGAGGCAGAGGCAGGCGGAGCTCTGTAATTCTGAGGCCAGTCCAGTCTATACAGCGAGTTCCAGGACAGCCAGGGCTGAAGGGGGAAAAGGACCCACACATTCTTTTTCTTTAACCTTCCCTGGGGACTTCTAGCACCTAGCCAAGCTCGCAGATGGCTGGGGTTTGTAGACGCGGGGTGCTCTTGGAAGGCTGACATTATCAGAAGCCCTTCATCAGACAGCTTTTACTGGCTGGGAGCTCCCTCCAGGGGCCAGGAAGGGCAGGTCACTGAGAGAGCAGAGTGGGGAGCCCTTCTGAGGTGGGGTTGCTCTTTCCCATTCACCAGCTCCTCTGACCCTGTGCACTGCCTGCTGCCTCTGACTGATTCATTCATTCTGTGAATGAGACCATCCCCTCCCCTGCCAGGCAGGGTCCCTAGTTGTTAGAACTGTTTTTGGTGTGGCCTTTGTTGGAGTAGGTGTGGCCTTGTAGGAGGAAGGGTGGAGGTGGAGGTGGAAGTGGTGGGCGGTGGGAGGGGTATGGGTGGAATTTGAAGTTTCAAAAGCCCACACAGTCTCAGTCTCTCTCTGTCTCTGTCTGTCTGTCTGTCTGCCTCCTTCTCTTCTCTTCTCTTCTCTCTTCTCTTCTCTTCTCTTCTCTCTTCTCTTCTCTTCTCTTCTCTTCTCTTCTCTTCTCTTCTCTTCTCTTCTCTTCTCTTCTCTTCTCTTCTCTTCCTCCCCTCCCCTCCCCCTCCTCTCTCTCTTTCTCTCCTCTCTTCTTCTTCTTCTTCTTCTTCTTTTCTTCTTCTTCTTCTTCTTCTTCTTCCTCCTCCTCCTCCTCCTCCTACGTACTCTCTTGTCGTGTGACAACAGAGGCTCAAGAGGATATGGCCAAGATGAGGTCACCTGTCCAGTCCTGATATGCCCAGGGAAACGCCTCCTCCCAACCCCCACCCACCCTGAGCCTGGCAGACGACCCAGGCTGTCTGTGCTCATCTCCTGAATTTGCTGGCTTCCTCCATTCACCTACTCCATCGTTCATTGGTTCAACAAGTGTTCAGTTGCACCAACATTGTCCCCCATGCTGAGGTCGAGGCATCTGTCTGTCCCTGCCCTCCTCAGTGGTGGCTGCAGCCTCATTGGTTGGTAGGTCTTGTAGGTGTGGATTGGGCACCATGGGTAGGAGTGTTCGGTCGAGTCTTGGATCTCCCTCAAAAGGCTTATGGAGTTAGTGGTAGATGATAAAACCTTCAGAAGGTAGGGTCCACCCATGGTGACTCATGCTTTTAGATCCAGCACTTGGGAGGCAGAGCCGGGGTGATCTCTGTGAGTTCAAGGCCAGCCTTGTCTATATAGCAAGTTCTAGGCCAGCTAGAGCCACTCAACAAATACCCTGTCTTAAATATGGGTGCGACCTGGAAGGGATGTGGGCCCTACCTACGGTCCCGTTTCTCTTCCTTTCTTGGGAGGCAGCGAGAGCAGGGTCTTCTATGGCTCAGGCTAGCCTCAAACTCCCTATGGAGCTGATGATGACCTAGAATTTGTGGTTCACCTGTGTCTACCTCCCCAGAGCTGTGTGTGTCACCACACCTGATTTTATGAGGTGTTAGGGAGCAAACCCAGTGTGTCCTGAATGATGGGCAAACAGGCTACCAAGTTGCCCACATCCCCAGCCCCGATTTTCCTATTCAAGATGAAAGCTGGGTTAACATCACACATTAAGGAGATGGAAGTTTGTCTAATGTAGTGCGAAGACTGGAACCGGCAACTGGATGTAGGGGACACAGGAAGCAAGTTCAGGCTGAGCCACCTGGAGTGGGGGTGGGGGCTTTCCCGAGGCGTACCAGCGTGGAGTGGGTGGGCCCATCCTCACCACATCCTGAGCCTCTGCTGTCTGAAGACTCAGTTATCCCACAGTGTCGATGCCATCTAGCTAGACCAGGCTGTGGAAGAGAACAGGACACTTTGTCTGCATTCCTGAGATCCCCTCACCGTCCCCCACCCGTGCTGTGCTGTGAGCGGCTTCCACCCCGGACCTGGCTGGTATTTTAAGCTTGCAGCGAGCGGCACCCTGCACAGCCCTGAACACTGACCAAATTTAGAAATCTCAGGAGTCTCAGCTGGAAGGCGCGATGAATGAACAGGCTCTGGCGAGTGAGCTGCTGCTGACAGGGCTCTGCTTCGGCTGGGGAAGCCTGGGGATGCCCAGCAGACAGAGAGAATCAAGACTCCGGCACCCCTGAGCTCCAGCCAGCCCTGGGAACAGCAAAGCTAACACAATGTGCATGTCCACCAGAGCCTGGCGGGTGACCAGACAGGGGTGGGGTGAGGGTGAAGATGAGGCTGCAGGACAGTGTGGGGAGGATGGGGGACATGTCACATTTATGTTCACTTGCCAAAGTTAGTGTGTATTTCATCTGAAATTGGAACACTGGAGACAGAAAAAGTTCAAATATCCCAAGACCATAAACTAATTTATTATTATTGTCATTATTATCATTATTATTTCTCTGTCTCTGTCTCTCTGTCTGTCTGTCTGTCTGTCTCTGTCTGTCTGTTTCTTCTCTCCTCCCTCTCCCTCCCCCCTCCCCGTCTTTCTCTCCTAGACAGATAATAGACAAATTATCTGACTACATAGTCCTTTTCCAACTGGTAGATATCTTTAACCTCCACATTGTCAATATTCACAGACACATGTTGAATATTCAGACACAGCCCCCATTTGGGGAAGGGGCTTTCCGCCCAGCGAGAGGTTCAAGGGTCCAGGAGTCCCCAGGGGAGGCCTTGGCTCCTCTCAATGTTTATGCCCGTGGGTCTTATTGTCACTGGTGCTAGGGATGGGCATAGCTTAAGTTAAGCTAAGCAGGCATGCGCTCTACCACTGAGCTACCCACACTCCCGGGTCTATGTTACTGCTTTTCACAGTTCAGGCCTTAGAATAGAATCAGTTTGAGAAATCTTAATCACGTTTGGATCGCTCTGCGCGCTGGCAGCCATTAACCAGAAATGACAAGCACAGCGGGGCACCCTCTAAGCTCAGTTGCCTCTAAGAGAACTATTTTAAATTTTTTTTTTTTTAGATTTATTTTTATTTTATGGGTGCATTTTGCTTGCCTGGATGTCTATTCACTATGCGCGTGCCTGGTGCCTGTGGAAGTCGGAGGAGGGGCCTCAGATCCCTCGGAACTGGAGCTACAGGCACTTGTGAGCTGCTATGTGGGTGCTGGGAATTGAACCTGGGTTCTCTGGAAGGACAGCCAATGCTCTAAACAACGGAGACATCTCTCCAGTCCCAGGAGAGCTATTTCACTAGAGCTGTTTGTATGCCGTCTCTTGGTCAGTTCTTGACCACAGGAGATTTTTGTGGCTCTTTCCGCAGTGTCCAGCACTGTGAGCCTCCTGTTCTGCCCTCTGACGTGAGTGGAAACAGGCAGACACCTTTTGAAACACTAAGTTGTGCAGGTTTCAGGGATGATTGGCGGTGACCGTGTTTGTGACAGCTGCGCCTTGGGAATGTGGTGCGGCTGGTGCAAGCATCTCACACCAGGCACTCGGCTACAAATCAACTTCCACGAAAGGCTGGGGCGAGAAAGCGTGAGTGGAGATGAGCCCCACACGCCAAGCCATTGGCCGTCGGTATGTTTCACTCACTTTAGAGACAACACCAGGACCACTGATAGAGCCAGCCCCGAGGCCTGTCATGGACATCAGAAGAGATGAACGTTCATCCTGGAGACAAGACCTAGAAAAAAACCTGTTCTTGCCACTTTCCAAAATTGAGCCATCTCGGTGTGGATGCCACCAATGGACCTATCCACCACCCTCACCGACAAGTTCTTGGGTACAGCACAAGGTAAGCTGCTAAGATTGAGTCGGGACTTTGTGCGCTTATTGTTTGAGAAGGAGACGCCTGCCCTCTGGCGGGCACTAGGTGCACTGCAGCTGTGTTAGAGCCCAGCGCGCTGGAATCCGAATCCACACTTCAGCACCTGTGTGCTGCGCTCTTCTCCAGGATGGGGTTTGGCATAGAACAGAGTCAATATTCCAGCCAAACCTTGCTGTCCGATCCAAAAGTCTGCTTATAAGGAGATTTTGACCGCTCTTTAGAGACCTACTAGGCTTGTTTATTTTTTATTTATTTATTTATTATTATTATTATTATTATTATTATTATTATTTTGGTTTTTCCAGACAGGGTTTATCTGTATAGCCCTGGCTGTCCTGGAACTCACTCTGTAGACCAGGCTGGCCTCGAACTCAGAAATCCGCCTGCCTCTGCCTCCCGAGTGCTGGGATTAAAGGCATGTGCCACCACGCCCGGCTCTTTTATTTTATTTTGAGACAAGGTCTCATATAGTCCAAGTTGGCTTTGAACTCACTACGTAGCTAAGGATGACTGTGAACTCCCACGCCTCTTGTTTCCCCAGGATTACAAACCCTGCACCACTGCACCCAGTTTATTCTGTGCTGGGATCAAACACAGGGCTTCATGTTAGACAATCACTTTCCTGCCTGAGGGACGGATGGCCTCGCCCCAGCCTCTTAGGTTAGAATCCTAAGAACATGTTTTTTGTCTTGCATGCTCTTTAAAAAGGTTTATTTTTATTTCATGTGTGAGTGTTTTGTCTGCGTGGTTGTGTGCGTACACTGTCCCCGGAGGCAAGACGCCCTGGAATTGGAGTTAATCACAGTTGTGAGCTGCCGTGTGCCTGCTGGAAGCTGGGCCTGGGTCCTCTGCATGAGCCAATAGTGCTCTACAACCACCGAGCAACCTCTCCTGCCTCATTTGTTCTTAAACTAAGAACGTTAAACTGTTGTGAAGTAGCCGGGCATGGTGGCACACACCCTTAATCCCAGCACTCGGGAGGCAGAGGCAGGCAGATATCTGAGTTCGAGGCCAGCCTGCTCTACAAAGTGAGCTCCAGGACAGCCAGGGCTATACAGAGAAACCTTGTCTCAAAAAACCACCCCCTCCCCCGGGCTGGTGAGATGGCTCAGTGGATAAGAGCACCTGACTGTTCTTCCGAAGGTCCAGAGTTCAAATCCCAGCAACCACAGGGTGGTTCATAACCACCCGTAACAAGATCTGACTCCCTCTTCTGGAGTGTCTGAAGACAGCTACGGTGTACTTACATATAATAAATAAATCTTTGAAAAAAAAAAAAACCAACCCCCCCAACAACAACAACAGAACCCCCCCCCCAAAAAAAACTGCTGTGAAGTGCACAGAAAAGTTCCCACTGTGGTACTTCTTTTTTTAAAAGATCTATTTATTTAAAGTATGTGAGTACACTGTCACTGTCTTCAGACACACCAGAAGAGGGCATTGGATCCCATTCCAGATGGTGTGAGCCACCAGGTGGTTGCTGGGAATTGAACTCAGGACCTCTGGAAGAGAAGCCAGTGCTCTTAACCTCTGAGCCATCTCCCCAGTTACCATGGTACTCTTTAAAATTACAATGATTTGTGTGCACGTATAACACTCACGTGTGTCAAGGGATGCGTGTGTGCTTGGAGGACAACTGGCAGGATGGCTTCAGGTCTCTCCTGGGGATTGAACTCAAGTCATTAAGGCTTGGCAGTGAGCACCTTTACCTGATGCACCATATTGCTGGCCCCACCATGGCTAAATATACAGTTTAGAGATGTTCACAGTGTCACACTGTTGAGTAGCCTTCATGCCTTTCTAAGTCTTCATGCTGAATAACGGTTCAGTGGGTGTTGCAATGTCCTCATTAAACACCGTTCCTCTGTGCTCCTGCCCCTGCTGACCTCCGTTCTCCTGCCCTTCCCTA
Source organism: Mus pahari (assembly GCF_900095145.1). Classification (NCBI taxonomy): domain Eukaryota; kingdom Metazoa; phylum Chordata; class Mammalia; order Rodentia; family Muridae; genus Mus; species Mus pahari. The sequence goes on from NC_034592.1 coordinate 155,383,259, forward strand.
GGATGCTGACTCCCCTGGGGGCTCCCATCACAGAGCTCAGTGCTCACCTAGCTAATGTGCACCTGCTCTTTTAGGGCTGTGTAGTGAGCCATTACATGTATGGACCACATTCTGCTTTCCCCCTCACCCGCTGATGGGGTTGTACTGGCTAGTTTTGTGTCACCTTGACACAACTGGAGTTCTCACAGAGAAAGGAGCTTTAGTTGAGGAAGTGCCTACATTCGATCCAGCTGTAAGGTATTTTCTCAATTAGTGATCAAGGGGGAGAGGCCCCTTGTGGGTGGTGCCATCTCTGGGCTGGTAGTCTTGGGTTCTATAAGAGAGCAGGCTGAGCAAGCCAGGGGAGGCAAGCCAGCAAAGAACATCCATCCATGGCTTCTGCATCAGCTCCTGCTTTCTGACCTGCTTGAGTTCCAGTCCTGCATCCTTTGGTGATCAACAGCAGTATGGAAATGTAAGCCGAATAAACCCTTTCCTCCCCAACTTGCTTCTTTGGTCATGATGTTTGTGCAGGAATAGAAATCCTGACTAAGACAGGGGTCCTGCTTCAAATGAGGGCATACACGTCTCTCTCAGAAACCCCAGTTCCCAGTTTGGTTGGGAGCCCAGCAGTGAGCTGCGGAACCATGTTGGAATTTCACTTTAATGTTCTGGGGGGGGGGGGAATGTGTCTTCACAAGACACAGCCTAGATGTTTCCACCCACAGAACACAGGACACCAGGTCCTCCGAATTCCTCACTACACAGAGGTGACACCTTGTGTGCGCATGCCTCTGCACGTGCACGAGTGTGGAGGTCAGAGGTCGGTATAGTGCCTAACCCAACCGCTCTATACCTTAGGTTTTCAACACAGGATCAAGTACTGAACCCGGGGCCCGCAGATGCAGCCATGTCAGATCCGACTGTCTCTGCCCCGAGGTACAGATTACAGATGCCTGCTGGCACACCTTGCCTTCCACTTGGGTACCAGGAAGCCAAGGTCCTCCTGCTTGTGCAGAAGACATGATACTACCCTCCTCACTCAAGATATTAAAGTGTTCAAAAAATTGTGTGTGTGTTTGTGTGTGTGTATGTGTTGTACAAGTGTGTGTGTGAGTGTATTGTGTGGTATGAATGGATGGATTCGGAGGACCTGGTGTCCTGTGTTCTATGGGTGGAAACATCTAGGTTGTGTTTTGTGAAGACACATTTCCCCAGGACATTAAAGTGAAATTCCAACGTGGTTCCACAGCTCACTGCTGGGCTCCCGACCAAACTGGGACTGGGGGTTCTGAGAGAGACGTGTATGCCCACATTGAAGCAGGACCCCATCAGCGGGTGAGGAGAAAAACAGAATGTGGTCCATATGTGTAATGGCTCACTACGCAGCCCCAAAAGAACAAGTGTGTTCCAACCTAGGTGAACACATAGGTGTATGAATGTGTCTGTGTGTGTGTGAATGTGTGTGAATTTACGTGTGTGGTATGTATGAATGTGTGTCTGTGTGTGAGAGTGTATATGTGTGTATGAGTGTGTGTATGAATGTGTCTGTGTGTGTGTGAATGTGTGTGAATTTACGTGTGTGGTATGTATGAATGTGTGTCTGTGTGTGAGAGTGTATATGTGTGTATGAGTGTGTGTATGAATGTGTCTGTGTGTTTGTGTGTGAGTGTATGTGTGTGGTGTGTATGAATTGTGTCTGTGTGTATGCTTGTGTGTAGTGTGTGGAATGTATGAACATGTGTGTATCTGTGTGTGTATGAGTATATGTGTGTATGAATGTGTGTCTGTNTGTTTGTGAGTGTGTGGTGTGTATAAATATGTGTGTGTGTGTCTGTGTGTGTATGAGTGTGAGTGTATGTGCGGTGCGTATGAATGTATGTGTGTTTGTGTGTGTATGAGTATATATGTGTATGAGTGTGTGTATGAATGTGTGTTTGTGTGTCTCTGTGTGTGAATGTTTTGTTTTGTTATTTTTCTGTTTTTGTTTTTTAAAACTAGTTGGTCATGATAGCACATGCCTTTAACTTCAGCACTTGGGAAGCAAAGGCAGGTGGATCTCCTGAGTTAGAGGCCAGCCTGGTGTACACAGTGAGTTCTAGGACAGCTAGGGCTGCCCAGAGAAATCCTGCCTTAAAAACCAATAATAACAATGTATAGCAACAGCAATAATAAGTTAAGCTATACTTGTGTGTATACGTCTGTGCAGTGGGTTTATACATGCAGTGTGGTACCTGAACCCAGAAGAGGGTGTCAGACGTCCTGGTCATGAGCTGCCCAACGTGTGTGCTGGGAGCCCAACTCAGGTCTTCTGCAAGAGTGGCATGTACTCTGAACTGCTGAGCCATCTCTCCAGCCCCCCACCCCGGACATTTTAAAGACCGTAATTAGCTGGGTTTCTGCTGGTGCAGGTGTAACTGCAGTTACTCAAGGGCGTTAGGACTGAATTCCAGATCTGCCTGATCTATCCAGAGTCAGATCTAGAGAACAGAAAGCCTAAGGATGTCTGTGGTCTCCTGCGAGGTGGCGCCCTGCCTAGCATGCCTGAGGCCCTGGGTTTAGTCTTCAGGACAGCAAGAATGAAAAAGACTACCATTTGCACATCGCAAAGATGGATTTTTGAAAACCATTTCATTTTTATTGAAATATGCAAAAATTCTTTCAACAGTCCAAAAAAAAAAAAAAAAAGAAAATATAAAAATCAAGTCACAATGACAACAGATGACAGGTCACAGAGTAACCCCTCTTTCATGTCAGTGTAAGTGGAATTTGTTTTCAGCAGGAGAGGACACTGCCCGTCTGCTGGGGACTGTTCCTGTGCCCGCACCACAATGGCTTCACGTGTGGGGTGCTTTGAACAGATCAACATTTTAAGCTATGAGCTTGGGGCCTATGGGGCCTATGGGGAATTCAGAGACGTGGCGATGTAGGGCCAACGGCAGAAGTGCACTAAGCAAAGATCGGGACTCTGGTCCCTGTGACAGACCCCGGCTAATCTCAGCTGTGCGATACGTCAGGCACCGAGTGCCAGTGCAAGGACTGGGAAAAGATATTCTCTCTAGATAATGAGAATTTAAAAAAAAAATCAAATTCTTCACAAATGCACGTTTCATTATCGAACCTTCAGGTCTCTTCTCATAGCCAATCATTTTTAAAATGTTAATAAAATACTTTTTTAGCAAAAGGATCAGAAACTGAAATACTGAGAAATCATATAGATATATTATTATTATTATTATTATTATTTTTTGAGAGACAGTCTCATGTAGCCCAGGCTGGCCTGGAGTTTGCTATGTAGCTGAGGATGAGCTTGAACTCCCCACCCTCCAGTCTCTACCCCCTGAGTTCTGGGAAGACGGGTGTGACCCACATCACACCCAGCTAAGGAACAAAGCCAATGCTTGCAACAATGCCAGTGTAATTTTGTAGCTGGCAAAGACTATAATTAAGGAGAAGACAAGCCCAGCCTGGTGGTAAAGGCTAGTCATTCCAGCTACCTGCAAGACGGAGGCAGGAGAATGGACAGTTTAGAGTGCGGCTAGGGTACAAAATGAGTTCAAATCCAGCCTGGATAATTAAAAAAATTTTTTTAAAAGTTGTGTGGGGGGCTGGGGATATGGCCTGGTAGTGGGGCACTTGTCTAACTTGTGCCAAGCCCTGGGTTCAACCCACAGGCCTACAAAATGGGGGAGGAGGGGCAAAAACTAAAGGTGAGCCTTGCTCTAGGCCAAAGTAAGAGCTATGATATATATATATATATTTTTTTTTTTTCTAGTTAAATGAGCGATTCATTGTTTCTACTAATTCATCTTTCCACAGCATTAAGATCCGTGGGTTGAATTTAGAATTCATTGAAAGCATCATGGTAACTTTGTCCTGGAAAACTCATTGGCTTTTTTTTTTAATATACAATTCATTTTAGTGCTTAAAATCATAGTATCAGAAATATCGAGGGTGGGTACAACAACTCAAAAGATTTTCTGCTCTGACCACGATGGTGTTAACTGGTCTGAGCCTCCAGGGACATAAGTATCACCTAGAATCTGTCCCTGACTCACTCTGGGCACCGGCCTGGGCCCAGAGACGTGCGCCTTCACTTCAAGTTCTGACTCAAGTCTTGGGAAATAGCGGCAGGGTTTTGTTTTTTTCTCTCTCAAACATTTCTACACACTACCTTAAACTCTGGGGCACTGCGCTGTGTCTGGGAACTTATTTCTAACTGGTTTCTTCCCGCAGAGGCCGCGGCCCAGAGCGGCGGCTCACTTATCCATCATGTTAAAGATCATCTCGCAGGTGAGGCCATGGTCTGGGCTCTGGCTCCCCACTGCGAGTTCTCCTTGGTGGCCCAGAGCTTGCTCCCCGGGGCACTGAGGTTCCCCTGAGGGGGTCCTCTCCTGGGTGGCAACATCTTGGGGAAAAGAGACCGAGAGAGAAAATGTGAGAGAGAGAGAGAGAGAGAGACAAGGTATGCAGATGGGGGAACCAGAATGAATATATATATCGAAGACAGTCGCTGCTGTCGGAGCCCAGCTGTAGGCAACCCAGAAACACAACCGGATTCTCAAACTCTGGCGGTCAAGTCTCCCTGCTTCTAAGCAGGGCTTTCTTGTGGGAGCACTGCAGGTACCAAAGACCAGCGGCTTCTCATCCATGAGATGCCTGTGGCACACTTCTCTTTAGATGTGACAAGCAAGAATATCCCAGACATGACCCCGGAAATGGCTCAGCAGGCCAGTTCTTGATCCGAGTTTGAGGGGTGAGTGTGTGCAGAGCTATGACTGTCATGAAGGCATTTTGATTAAGGTAGCCAAGCCCTCCAGTGACCCCCTCCCCCATTGTCACTGACTCTCTGGATGGGGTTAATAGCAGGGGTTGGGGGTGATGGGGGTGGCCCTAAGGGACATACCTTCCTCATGTCCTGCTCCTCTCTCCGAGGCCTGTGTCCTCCTGTCCTTGTTGGGGGCTAACGTCTCATGCTCCGGGTCGCACTTCTTTCTGTGTCTCTGCAGGTTACTCTGTGGAAGGTGACAGAGTCCCCCAGTGAACATCAGTGTCCCCATGTGCAGTCTGCACAAGGCAACTCAGCAGGGAGAGAGAGGTACTTGTCTGCTGCCCCCGAGTCGGTGCCTGAGGACCCACGTGATGGGAGGAGGTGTCCCTCCTGTAAGTCCTGCTCTGAGCTCTGCATGTGTGCCCCATGGCATGCTGCACCCTCTGATTCACCACAAGGTACATCGGTAATTACATATATTTTAAATGGTGACCTTCAGAAAGACAGTGGGCAAAGTGCACACAAACACAAACAACCTTTACAGTGTGTGTGTGTATGTGTGTGTGTATGTATGTGTATGTGTGTATGTGTGTGTATGTGTATGTGTGTGTGTATGCGTGTGTGTATGTATGTGTGTGTGTGTGTGTGTGTGTGTGTGTGTGTATAGGTATTTGTACCTGGATGAAGGTGTCTCTGGAGGCCAGAAGTGGGCATCAGATACCCTGGAGCTGAAGTAGCATATGGCTGTGAGCCATCTGATGTGGGTACTGGGAACCAAAGGTAGGTCCTTTACAAAGTAATACATGCTCTTCACTGCCGAATATATATATATAGTGTGTGTGTGTGTGTGTGTGTGCGCGCGCACGCGTGCGCACTGCTGGTTTGCCTGCTTGTGTGTCTGTCAAAGTGCCAGGTCCCCTGGAATTGGAGCTACAGCCAGGTGTGAGCTGCCATGTGGGTGCTGGGAATTGAATTCTGGTCCTTTGAAAGAATAGACAGTGCTCTTAACCACTGAGCCATCCCCCCCACCCCCCAGTGATTTTTTTTTAAGGGTAACCTCTCTCTTGTAACTAAGTCTAGCCAAAAGCTAGCTTGTTTTAATTTTTAAAATAAGAGCCATCAAATAGAAGACAAAGATAAATTTAACCTTCCCATGATGCTTACACTCAGTAAAACGAGGCCTGCCAGTAAACCAGAAACTCAACGCCCCATGGGTTTCTAGGCTATAGAGGCCTCTCGCCTGGTTGCTGTCCTACACTATGTCCTAAGTGCAGGACATAGGCCTCGTGTTTGAACCACACTCAGAAAGGATGGCTGGGCGTGGTGATGGATCATGTCTGTCATCCCAGCTAAGTGGGAGGCAGCGCTAAGACAGGTATAAGGGACAGAGCCCATTTTGGCTGAATGGGCTTGCTAGCCCAGCTTGGGTTCGAGTTCATGCTTTGTACAAAAGGACTTGCCCTGCCAAACTGCTTTCAGTTTGTGTGTCCTTGTGTGACACAGAGGACATTTACCGGCTCGTCTAGGACTTCAAATCTACCTAGGGGAGTGTCTCGATCCCCTGTTGTGGGGAAAGTGCACCCCACTCTCACTGCAATGACACCCGGGGTCTCAGGTGAACAACACTCTTTTAGATAATGATCCCAGGATTTTCTCAGCAACAGATGGAGGCGGGAGAAAATGCCATGGTGACCAGGAAATTCTTGTTCCCAAGACCCAGGTAAGAAGTACAAAGAGTGTCGATGTGTTCCTTGGTGTCTGGGGTGGGTGGTCTTTGGGGTGGAGTAAGAGAGTGAATGAGACTCAATGTTGACCCCCTGTAAAAGGAACAGTTGGACTCCCAGCTCCACAGGTGCCCCTGTGGATTCTGATTGTCGAGAAGCATCTACCATGGGCGCTGCGGCGTAGTGGGGGAGTCGGCTGAAGAAGAAACCAAATGCAGACCACAAGGGTCCTCCATCCCCAGAGGCTGAGATGCAGGAGCTTCTATATCTGGGGTTGAAACATGCCAGGAACGCAGGACAGGAAGCAGCTAGGTTAAAAGCCCGGCTCCCAGAGGCCTCCAGTTGTTCAGGAGTCACAGATCCACCTGATCCAGCTCACACCAAGGTCACTTCTCTTTCCCAGTTTCCCCCTGTGCTTCCCAGATCACAGCGCCACCTAGGGGCTCCACTTCTTCATGAGCTCACTCCTTTCTCAGTACCAGCATGTGCCTAAGAGCTGTAGGGAGATTACCACAAGGCGCAAGGCCTGGAGAACACTGCCTAGCAACCCACTCAGTTACAGTTTGCGTTCCTTGCCGTGAGAGTGTGGAATGCCTTCTTTGCTTAATTGCTTTTTTTTTTTTCTCCAATGCCTGGGTCACATGTACTGCCTCTCCCTCCCTAAAGCCATGCTGCCCTAACTTGGTATCTGTCTTATGGTTTTTATTGCTGCCATACATAACATGACCAAAAGCAACCTGGGGAACTTTGCTGGGATGTCCCCGAGGGGGACACTGAGATCATTCTTTCCCTAGCAGAAACAGATTCGTTCATAAGTGGCCTCCCCATGTCCGCTGTGAAGCCGTAGCAGACGCTGCCTGAGAAGCTGTGAGTTCTCACTCTGTTGACAGAGAAAATGAGCGGCTCCCGGTTTTGCATAGTTGTTTTCAGTCATGTACACGGTGTGTTCAGGACTCCTCTGAGCACCCGAGACAAGCCATAGGCTGCTCCCCCAAGCAATGTAGGAAGCAGCGACTGACCTGCCTGCCATGAATAAAGATTAGGGCTGGGAACCCCTGATGTAGTATATACTGAGTTAATAACACAAATTCAGGCCTGCCAGCCTCCAAAAGGATCACGCCAAGGATGCTAAGTGCAGCATATTTAGACTCTTCAGGACACAGAGACAGTGGCACATGACAAATCTCTGAGCTGGGATAGAAGGGACATCGGAGGTATCCCCTGGGTCAGCACTAGGGCCACCACTGGAAGGGGAGTCATGCTGCTGACCGGTGACATTCAGGTACGGAGACAAACTGATGTGTGTGTTAGTGAGCAGATACTTGTGAATATGCTTAGGTTGACAGATTGGGACAAATCGGGGCACACTTGCCTGCAGTCTCCCACCCCTCACTAGCATCCTACCAGAGAGCAAGTGTGTGCATCTGTAACAGGCTCCCGGTGCCAGGACTCCAGAAAGAAGAAACGTTAGATTCCAGATCAGGCAGTGACTTAAGTTGCTGATCTGTAGTCCTAGTTGATCTTGAAACTCCCTGCTGCCACAGAGACAGACACCCTCCAGAGAGCTTGACACCAAAGGACCACCAGTGTGCGTGTGGGACACTGATTAGACACGCCCCTCCCCTCCACATCAGAGAAACCTGGTCGAAGGCTCCTATTGTGAAACCTCCTCTTTCTCGGAGACCTATAAAGGACCCTATTCTTCCTTATCAGATCCCATGCCGCTGTCTGTCTGACCATGACCTTGAGGAACCTCTTATCCGCCCCTTCATCGCCCTTGAGGCACACACCTCAACCTAAAAGCTAAACTGGATTCAAGTGCCCAGCTGCACTTTAATTTTTAACAGCCAGAGCCACTCAGACACCCTGCTCCACCATTCCAGACTTACACACTCCGTGATGTGATACACGTTTGTTAAGCCCTGACATTTGGAAGTAATTTGTTATGCAGAAATGGAAAAATGAATACACCAACCGACAGAATCTAAAACGAATGTGAATGCCTCGCCTGATTTTGCACCCTGGAAACGCCTGAGAATGGGATCACTCCGTGAAGACATCTGCGTTTAGCTCACAGACAGTTGTCAACTGTCATACTTCACCCAGCCTGTGGCACACAAACCTTTAATCCCCACCTTTAGGAGGCAGAGGCAGGTGGATCTCTATGAGTTTGGAGCCAGCCTGGTCTATACTGAAGCTACCCGGGGCTACATCGTGATTTCCTATTTCAAAAATCGAAAACAAAGAGCTCGGTTCTCTCAGGAGTCGGAGAACTCCCTGAACGGTTTTCAGCAAGTTTGGACAATCTGCCCCAGTCCCCCAGAGCTGGACCGGATGGGACGGCAGTTGTACCAAAATGAAAGAGGTTAGAAACAGAAAGGACACTAGTAAGAAACCATGGGGTACTTTCTACCCCACAAAGAACATCACCAGCAGGCCATGTGAGCCTGGCCTGGCGGGCTACCCCAGCTCCTCCAGAGACTGCTCCAGGAGGGGCACAAGTTTAAGGCCAGAATGGACAATTTAGCTAGAGCTGATCTCAAAATAAAAGATGGGGGCCCGGCGCAGTGCTTGCCTGGTACAGTACCTGGCTCAGGTTCCATCCCCCAAAGGCTGTGTGTATGGGGTTCCCTTTGGCCCTTGGAGGGAGAGTGTGTATTTATAAAATGAGTGAGTTTTCCCAATCCAAAGACTAGTGGAAACTGTCCGCAGAGGAGGTGGTCACTGTTTGGAGTCCTGGCAGCCTCTGGGGCCGATGGATGCTCACCCAGCGGGAGAAGCGTTTATCACACTTGAGGCACAGGTGCAGGTTGGGGACGAAGCTTGGGTCATGGTCCTTCCTCAGGTGCGCCGTAAGTAGCTGCTTCTGTTGGAAGCGCTTGTTGCAGGCCAGGCAGGAGAAGGGCGTCTCTCCTGTGTGCATGCGCATGTGCGCCTTCAAGCATCGCTCCTGCAGGAGAGCGGGGACATAGCTGACACAGGGTGGAAGAGTTCCTTAGAACCATCTGTCGTTATCATGTGTCCCCCTCAGGAGTGCTGTGGCCCTCCTCAGAGCCAGGTCCTGCTGCATGCAAGGGGATCGGGGTCATCCTTCCCTACACGTGCAGTTTGAAGCCAGCCTGGTTTACAAGAGACCCGCTCAGGAACCCCCCCCCCCCAAATTCTCTGTGGTCCATACTTTGAAGATTTATTTTATTTCCTAATTGTTAATTAATTAATTAATTAATTAGTATTATTGTGTGTGAGTGTGTATGTGTGTGCACGTAGACCTAGGTCGGGCTACCAGAGGAGGCTAGAAGAAGGTGTCAGAGTCCCTGAAGCCAGAGTTATGGGCAACTGTGAGTCACGTAGCCTACACTTGGAAAGATAGAGAGTGGAAAATCCTGCCGCTGGTGTCCACTGGTGAGATAGTGACCAAGCATCGAGCCACACTGAGATCGCCACACACTCCGAAGTGCTTTTGTGTATGTGGGTGGGGTGTAGCAGTGATCACTGTGAGAAACCCAAAGCGAGGAACTAACAAACACTCTGAAAAGGTCAAACAAAGTCAGCACATTTAAAACTAACTCCTCATCCTAAGGTTCCAATGCCGGCCGGAGGGTTTGGGGCGCCATCCTTTTCCTGCTGGGTCTGAAACCCTCTTCAGGGAACCAAGGAGAAGCCTGCCTCTGTTCTCCCTGATCTGTGGGGTGTGTGTTCAGTATATGAGAACCCAGGAGTGCAGACATGTTAAAAATAAAAGACTCAGAGGGAGCTGGGGGGCTGGGGGGCTGGAGAGCTGGGGAGCTGGGAGCTGTGGGGCTGTGGGCTGGGAGCTGTGGGGGTAGGGAGCTGGGAGACTGTGGTCTGGGAGCTGGAGAGCTGGGGAGCTGGGGGTGGAGAGCTTGGGGGCTGGGGAGCTGGGGGGCTGAGGGTCTGGGGGTCTGGGGAGCTGGGGGTCTGGGAGCTGGCTCAGTGGGTATAATGCTTTCCGTCCAAGCATGAGACTCTGGTGTTTGGATCCCCAAGGCCCCTGTAAAAGCTGTGGTGATGTGTCCCTGTAAGCTCAGGCCTGGGAGGAGAGAGACGGGTGCTTGGGTGCTTCCGGCTAAATCTAATCACAGAACTATAGGATCCCCAAGTCTATCTCAAAGTGTACAGTGGGGAAACCAGAGACCCAGTACTGAGCTCGGGACTCGGGCACTGCTCATCCCACAGTCAGATGAGAGCCTGCTTCCTAGACATCGCGCCATGTGACTGGGAGACTCAAGGGTCAGAAAGCTACCAAGTTCAGCGCAGTGATGGCAACGTTTCCAAAATCTGAACTCTAGTTTTCTTTTTGAGAGGCAAAGTTTTATCGATGGCAACAGGAGTCCCCTGAACTTCCCACTGTGCCGTCCAGTTGTCAAGAAAACGGCGCCCGAGTGCTTATCACCGCATGCAGAGTCTGCCTGCCAAGGACTTGTTCAAAATGGAAAAAAACGGCAACCATGAAAAAGTGGGAAGAGGGCTGGAGATGGCTCAGCGGTTCAGAGCACTGACTTCTGTTCCAGAGGTCCTGAGTTCAAATCCCAGCAACCACATGGTGGCTCACAACCATCTGTAATGAGATCTGATGCCCTGTTCTCGTGTGTCTGAAGACAGCCACAGCGTACTCTAATAAATAGATAGATAGATAAAAAAATAAATAAAAAAATCTTTAAAAAACAAAGAAAAGGTTGGTAGAGCTGGCAACTCAAAACTTTCCCACTCCCTGGGCTGCAGAAGGCAGGGGAGGTGCTGTTCAGGGCCTCTTTCTCCCCCCACAGGATATTACAGACTGTTGGGTCAAGATCTACTAAGGGAACAACCTTGAGAGTACCGCTGAGGACATCTGGCGTTATGTATCATCGTGTGTGCATGGTGTGTGAGGGCAGCGCGCGTGTGGAGTCAGAGGATATCTCTGTGGAGTCGGCTCTCCCTTCCCACCCTTGCATGGGTGGGACCCAGGACATCAAGCTTGCTGGCACACCTCACTGGCTGAGAGGACACTTACTTGCCAAGCCATCTCACCACCCTTTAGACATTCTTGAGTGACATGCGCTTTGATTTGGCTTCCAGGCATGAAGGACCACATCCATGCCCATTCCGATCTTGTAGGGTGTCACTGCCAGAGCTAGGGCAAAGACACCACAGCCCTGACAGCAGATGCCCATCAGGGAGGGAATGGACCACTCTGGCACCTCTTTGATGCTGTCCTGGCTTGTGTGGGGGCCTGAGTGTGGTGAGGATTTCATCCCTCTCTGCAGCTCCAGCTGATGGCCTGTGGTGTGTGTGTGTGTGTGTGTGTGTGTGTGTGTGCTCACAGAGGTCTGAAGATACACTGGATTCCCTGGAACTGGTTGACTGCCACCCAACATGGGTGCTGGCATTCAAACTGCAGCCCTCACGGGACTAGCAATCATTCTTAACTCCTGACCTAGATCCCCAGCCTCTAGCTTCCTTCCTTCCATTCTTTTAAAAATTCACTTACTTATATTTTACTTTAATACAGATGAGTGTTTTGCTTGCTTGCACATACACGCACCACGCGTGTACCTGGTACCCAAGGAAGTCAGACAAGGGCATCAGATCCCCTGGAACTAGAGTTACTTCACGTTATGGGGAGTTGTAAACCACCATGTGGGTTTGCAGGATCAACAACTGCTCTTACGAGCAGAAGCTCTCTGCAACCCCTGGCCTCCTCCTTAAGGAGGATTGCTTCCTGGATCCCCCATCCACTCACACACCTGCCTCACACAGCTCACCTGCGCGCCTGAGCAGTCACGGCGACACAGTACCTGCTTGCACGCGTAATCACACTGCTTGCACTTGAACTTCTTCTCATTCTTGTGGGTCCTCTGGTGCTGAATGAGGGCATAGCGCTCATGGAAGCCAGCGGGACAGTATCGGCACTTGATCTCCTCGGGGCTGTGGCTGTGCAGGTTACGCAGATGGACACCTGTGAGAACCGCAGGAGACATGGAGCTGACCTGTGGCGCCACAGGTGCTCAGGGACTTCTCCGGTGTGGGTACGACAGGACGTCTTCAGCACCTCAGGGCTCCCCCACCACACTAGCTTGCCTCCCTCAGAGATGGCAGACTGCCCCCGTATCCCAACGGCACGAACGTCCCCGTGAACATCACTGCCGGGAAGGAGCTAAGCGGAGGGCTCAGCCTAAGATCTGTTCAAAGCTACAGAAGGTCGGCCATGAGTGTTGAGAACCTTAGCACCTTGTAGGGGGTTTGAAGCATGGCTGAGGGGTCTTCTGTAACAACCATGACTGTTGTCCTGCCGGGAGTCTAACCCCCCCTTGTCCCATGACCTGAGGGATGTTAAGCTCTCTCTAGGAGGCTCTTTACGCAGCTAACCCTCAGGCCTGGTGTGCCCGTGGCACTGTATGATGGTGATCAAAGGACACCGGTATGCTGGAGGAGCAGCCAGTACCTGCTGACTCAGAGATGGCAGACACCTTATTCTTAGGAGAGCCAGGGTCTCCACAGCCCCCTTGGAGGGGCTGCAGAGGTCGCCTCTGGCCTGTGACAAATAGGCTGTTCTTGGCTACTGGCTAGCAGTCCTTTGGTCCTAACAGACCCCAGTGGGCCTTCATGGTACTTCAGGAACCACAGAAGCACTGACAGACTACTTCAGCTGCTAGACACTGGTCAAATACCTTTACCCCTGCAGGGATATTTTCAAAATCTCTGGAATTTTCCAAGGCAACTGGTTGGACTTTTATTTTTGCAGACACTTTTACTGTCTCTCTTGTAATGTAATTTTGGAGAGAGAGATGGGGGAGGGTGGGAGGGAGAGAGAGAGAGAGAGAGAGAGAGAGAGAGAGAGAGAGAGAGAGAGAGAGAGAGAGAATACTTTTAAGTTTTTAGAAAAAGAACACTGGATGACTCTACAAAACATATGAATAGTTTTCCATATTTCTCCCTGCTAAAAATGTTGCAACGAAGCAGNGGAGGAGGAAGGAGGGAGGAGGAGGGAGGTCACAGAGATCTAAGGGCTCCCTTTGCCAACTCTCTGCCCTTGATAGCTCCTTGCCCTAAATAAATTCAGCCCTCCATAGCTCCCTGCACACTCCCGTCCACACCATCTCCCTCCTATGGGAAAGGCTGCCCTCCCCTCTCTGCAGGCTCCCAAGTACAAGCACAGAGTCGCTCCTGCAGGTCTCCCCCAGGAAGTCCTTTGTCACAAGGGCTCCCCACAAGAGAAGGCAGACTTTGTGTCTTACTAAAGGCTGCCTCTGACTGAAGCAAGTTTCTCAGGGAGAGCCCTGTCTCAGTTTCTCCTCTAGACCCTCAGCTCCCAGCAGGGTGTGCAAAGGGCAGGCGGAGGAGGGGACAGGGACAGAGCTGAACTTCTAACAACGCAGTTGCGCAGTTGCCTTGTGACACTCAGATCATCAGGACCGCTGTCCCTAGCAGAAAAAGTCTCCGTGTCTCCCGGTCTCAGTGTCCTTACCTGTAAGAGCAAGTTCAACATGAGATAAAACAACACCCGCGGACCGGCCCATGGCAGGACGAGGCTGGTCAGCTTCTGAACCGCACTTGCTAAGATCAGCCACCAGAGGGCGGTACAGGACCTCTGTAAAAACATCTCTAGAAAAGTTTCCCAGGCCCAGTAAGGGCTTCAGGAGTCAGAGAAGGCTCTGCAGATTTTCAGACTGAGGGGACATGGTTAGAGGAGATACTCACGCAGGTCGCTCTTCCTCGCAATGATGGTGGCACAGTGGGGACACTCGTATTTGGGCACATTCTCTCCATGCTTCTGTGCTATATGGATTTTCATGGTCCCGCTCTGGGTGAACCGGACGTGACAGGTGGGACATTCGTATGGCTTCTCACCTGACACACAAAGAGCAAGCAATTGACTCTCTGGAGCCCTAGCCAGTCCCAGGGATACTGTGCTGGGGCTTCTTTCCCAAGCAATGCCTTTTTGTAGGCTTTAGCCTTAATGGCAGGATCAGGAAGGCAAGCCAGATAGTAGCGGCGTCGCAGGGCCCCAGAGACGGAATTCCCTGACACAGACGGCCCCTCCCTCACCAGCTCTGAGTGGGAGCCCCAGGGTGTCCATGGAGAGGAGGCCGTTCATGCACGGTCTTCAGATAATAGACCAACCAAGCGGGTGCCTGGCCCTCACCTGAGTGTGTCCTCATGTGGCGCTTCAGCTTGTGGGAGTCCCTGCTGGCATAAGCACACTGGCAGCACTGGAAGGGTCGCTCACCCGTGTGTGAGCGGATGTGGCGCTTCATCTTGCTTGCCTAGGACATGTGGAAGAGGGTCATCGTGATGGGTGGTCAGGGCTCCGGCTAACAGCTTCATAGGAGAGACGAAGACGCTTGCATGGCGGCTCACGCCTGCAACTGCATCACTCAGGAAGCTGAGGCTGGAGGATTGCTACAGTCCAGGCCCCAACTGAGACCTTGTTATATATATCAGGAGACCTTGTCTCAGACACCGGTTTCCCCCCACTGCCTCCCCAAATTCCCAGAAAGAAAACCTAGGTACGATAGCACAGGCCTGCAATTCCAAACTTTGGGGAAGTTAAGGCAGGAGGATTGCTGCAAGTTTGAGAATACGCTGGGCCAGACAGTGATCCCAAGGCTAACCTGGACTGCAGAGACCATATCTCAAAACAGGAAAAGGAAAAACTTGAATTAACCAGACCTCAGTGTCAGGGTGTCCCCTAAAACAGAACTGCCCAATTTGCTAGTGATGAACTTTGTCACTGGCTATGTGCACAAGGTCCTTTGGGGTTAATGAGCAATGGTTGAAAGTCTTGCACGCTAAATATCACTTCTACAAACAGAAGCAGAGCTCCCTGCTCAGTCAGTGCTGTGTGTGTGTTTCTGTCTTTATTTCCAAGGCCTGGTCCACTCACAGCAGTAAAGTTTAAACCACTTGTAAACATGCGATCCGGAAAAGCCTTCCGAAGTGGAAACCTGAACCATTAGCTCATGGAGAGTCAGTCACCTGTGATGCACCCAGAGTTCAGAGTCCTCACCAGTTCTCTGCTAACTGGGTTCAAGACAGACGAACCCCTTGCCACGAAGTGCGGTTCTGTGAGCTACTGGCTTCTTTTAATTTTTTTTTTAAAGATTTATTTAATTTATATGAGTAGACTGTAGCTGTCTTCAGACACACCAGAAGAGGGCATCAGATCCCATTACAGATGGTTGTGAGCCACCATGTGGTTGCTGGGATTTGAACTCAGGCCTTTGGAAGAGCAGTCAGTGCTCTTAAGCACTGCACCACCTCTTTTGAGACAGGGGCTCACTTTGTAGCAGAGGCGCCTCAGACATGCAGCGAGTAATCCTGCTGCCTTAACCTCCTGAATGATGGTCCTGCTCTTCTCACTGGGGACACAGAGGCAAGGGGATCTGTGAATCTGAGGTCACCCTGGTCTAACTAGTGAACTCCAGGCCAGCCAAGGTTACAATGTGAGTGCTGGACCAGCCAGGGCTACATTGTGAGACGTGAGACGTGAGACGCTGCCTCAAACACAAAAGTGACAAAGAGGGAAGTGTTAAGTGGCAGAGAATGAGCTCTGTTAGACTCTGGAGGCCAGTAAGTAGGAATCATCGGGGCCTTCTCATTCACCGGGACAGCGGGCTTCTCTGATGCCACACCCTCACAAAACCCTTCCTTCCTGGTGCTTCCTGGGGAACATCAGCTACATCGGGCCAGAGGCTTGGGAAGCAACACCAACCCTGCTTACGATCAGGAAGACTGCATGGACCTGCTTCCCTGGGGTGCAGGAGGACACCCAGGCCAGAAGAAGGTTCCAAGTGAAACAGAAGATTCCAGATGGAATCCAGGTTGGATTTTTTATTTTAAAGGAGAAATAGAGAAGCCAGGCTGCTGTTGTGCTTGTCTTTAATCCCAGCACTCGGGGCAGGTGAATCTCTGTGAGTTCAAGGCCAGCCTGATCTACAAAGTGACTTCTAGGTCAGCCAGGCCTACACAGAGAAACCCTGTCTCAAAACAACAACAACAAAACAAAACAAAACAAAAACAAAAACAAAACCCCAAAGCAAAACCAAAACCAAGAAAACAAACAGAAAAAAAAAACCAAAACAAAAACCCCAAACCAACCAACCAACCAACCAAACAAACCAAAACAAAAACCAAGAGAACAAGAAGGAGAAGAAATAATAATGATATGGGGATTGCAGGAAGGAAAGAAAAAGAATTTTTAACACTGCTGTGTGGGAGGGTTCGGGGGTTCAGTGAGGCACACAGTAGGGGGTCAGAGTGGCAACACAGGACATCCCTGCCTGGCTTCTTGAGGTTAGCAAATGCTCCACCACTGAGCTACATCTCCAGCCCTCTTTCTCCCTTTTCTTTTGAGACCATGGTTTTAAGCTCACGATGGAGTCCAGGCAAGCCTGTAACCTGCTCCCAAGGGGACTCAAGAGAGTGCAAAAGCACAAGAAACTGTTGTGTCTAATCCATTTTCTTGCTCCTGAGTCAAGGGTAGGGCAGGAAGGGTGCAGCTCATCACCCTATTTCAATATTAGCCAGCAAGCACCCTCAAATGCTGGTGGGAGCAGAGTGGTCAGCGCCT
The DNA here is from genome assembly GCF_900095145.1 of Mus pahari. Classification (NCBI taxonomy): domain Eukaryota; kingdom Metazoa; phylum Chordata; class Mammalia; order Rodentia; family Muridae; genus Mus; species Mus pahari. The sequence goes on from NC_034592.1 coordinate 155,400,306, forward strand.
CACGGTCCATCCTGAGTTGCACGGACGATGGACCCTCTGCCACTGGGCAGGATCTCAGAGCCTCGATGTCTCCTTGTCGGACACCTTCTGCCCCCTCACAACCTTTGCCTCAGATAGGAAAGCTCCTTTTAAAAATAGCCACAGCAGAAAGAGGTTTTTGGAATCGAATTCTGACCCGTCTGTGAAATGCCCCAATTTGTGAAACACACTTGCGTCATTGCTGGGTTTAAACTTTCTCTGTCCCCTTTCACTTAGTTCCTGTTAGAAGTCTCTGCTTAGCCTTTCTGTGCCGGCTCACGAACAGGATGCAGCCAGCTTCTTGGAACCTTGGGCACGGACTGCTAGAAAATGGACCTGACCAGGAGACGCCCGCCACACACAGCCTTTGTCTTTCTGAGAGAACTGATGGGAGGCCGCACAAGCTACTCAGGAAGCTGAGGTAGGAGGCTTTCAAGTTCAAGGCCTGCTGGGGGCTGCAGAGTGAGTTCAAAGCCAACCCGAGCAACTTCCTGAGACCCTGTCTTAGAATAAAAGATGTAGCTGAGGCCACAGCTCAGAGGTAGAGCCATTCAAGGCCCTAGGTCCAAACCCTGGTAACACATACAACACATACACGTACACATGTACACACAAACCACACCTGTTTGCCACAAGCAGTGCACACAGCTAAATTCCATTGAGTCAGTGATCGTGCAGCGCGCGTGCACAGGGTTATATCTTCACACCAGTAGCCCTGTCTGTCATGGTGGTGTTGGAGCAATGCTCAAAAGCCTGAGGCCAAATTTTCAAGTCCTGTGCTAGGAGAGACATTTTGATTTGTGGCCCCAACTGTGACATAAGATCCTGGAGAGGCCTTTTCAGCAAGTCTGAGAGCTCTCTCCTTAGTGTCTACATTTTCATCTTGTCTACATTTTCATCTTGTGCATAGGAGTGCTCTGCCTGCATGTATGTCCTTGCACCACATGCATGTCTGAGACCCAGAAGTCAGAGAGGGCATAGGACCCGTGGGAACTGGCGTTACAGACATCTGGTTGTCAGCAACCACGTGGGCGCTGGGAAGCAAACCCAGGTCCTCTGCAAGAGCAGTCAGTCCTTGTAACCGCTGACTGTCTCTTCAGCCCCTGCAGCTAAGAGCGTGCAAAACCCTGCAGAGGACCCAGGTTCTATTCCCAGCGCTCCTGTCAGGTGGCTTCCAACCACTACAACTCCAGCTGCAGAGAATCTGCTCTCTCTTTTATGCTCCCCACAGTCACCTGCATTCACACGTGCATACCATCCACAACAGAAATACATATAGATAAATCTTGTTTGAGAGGAAGCAAGATGACTTGGCTGGTAAAAGCACTCGCTGCCAACCAAGGACTGAGCTTAATTATCAAGAAGAAGAGAACGGACTCCATCAGATCATCTTCTGATGTTCACTATGTAGGTCAGGCTGACCTTGAATTCACAGCAATCCTCCTGCCACAGTGCTGGGATTGTAAGTATGAGTCACGATAGACTTAGAAATGTGTCTTTGGTGAATGGCTGGGTGACAGGTTAGTGTCCCTGGGTGTACAGCGCTGACTGAGCACTGCCCCTCAGAGCGACAATTTCTTGCTATGGTACAGGGTTGACCGCAAGGGAGCTCACCTCGACGCTGGCATACTTGCACAGGGAGCACTTGAAGGGCTTCTCATGAGTGTGTTTGTAACGCCTGTGCCGGACGAGTTCTCCGCTGGTGACAAACGCCATGTCGCAGTCCCCGCATTTGTAGGGCCTGGTTCCTGGAAAAATCGCATGGTTCACACTTTTTAAATGAGACTTAACTGCGAAACTTCCAGTGACTTTCTAGTTTTGAAATGGCAGTCTGAAAGGCTTCAGCAATTAAGAAGTTCTTTGAACTATAAATATCGTAGAAGTACGGAGACAGAAGTGCGGGTAACAACCAGTGCTTTTAGCTGAAACTCAAGAAGGCGTTGGGGGTGGTGGGGGGGTAGGGGTGGGGGAAAACTAAGCTGGGGATGGTGCGGCAGGCTTGTAATCCCAGCACTCAGAAGGCTAAGGCAGGGGGTACTGGTGGTTAGAGATCGGCCTGAGCTACAAGCAAGAGAGACCCCTAGTTCCAAAACAAAACAGAAAAAGCAAGCAAACAAACAAAAACCCAACCCAAGCAAAACTAAACACAAATGTGTGCACAATGGAACCCCCCCCCCCCATCTTGCTGGAGAGTGAGGCCCAAATGCTCCTGGGATGCTAAGGATGAGGTTTAATTAACAAATTGGCATTAAAAACCAGAACCAACAACGATAAGTAATCGACAGATCGATCGGTGAGCTGGGCCAGTCCCTAAGCCAATCATTCAACTTGCTCAGGGAGCTGAGACCAGAAAGATCACAAGTTCCAGGCTCGCTGGGGCAACTTAAACCTCTGAAAATAAAAAGGAAGGGGCTGGGGAGATCGACAGGCCAGCGGGGGTGCACCTGCCTACCATGCTCGAGACCCCTCCGTTAGTCCTCAGTGCAAAGGAAGGTGAGTGTAGCAGACGCTGAGAGAATACGGACAAAAAACTGTTTAAATCACGCGCCGAAAGGGAAATTATTTAAATGTTTGAGTTGCTGCTTCTGCAATTTTCCTGCGTTTTTTTTTTTTGTTTGTTTTGTTTTGTTTTGTTTTTTTGTTTTTTAACCCGGGACCCTTCCCTTCCTGGGCTGGGCAAGTTCCTTCCTCAGCTTCTGGGAAAGGACAGAGAAGCCCCAGGTGAAGAGAGAACTCGCTGGGTCTCCCTGCACCTCCCTGAGATTTATGGTGCATCTGTGATGGAAGGCCACCCGGGCCGGGCACCTCACCTGTGTGGGTATTCACGTGATTCTTAAGGAGTGTGGCGGTCCGGAAGGCCTTTAGGCACAGGTGGCACAGGTGTGGCCGCTCATTGCTGTGAATTTTGACATGACGATTGAAAGTTGAGAGCTTGGAGGAAGTGAACGGGCAGGTGTCGCACTGAAAGGTCTGAGGTTTCCCTGTAGAGAGAAGACACACACCAGTGTAGCTGGAAAGATCATCCCTTGAGCAACTCCCCAGAGGCCGATGTGACTTCCTTAGCCTAGTGCTGTTGAGGGTTATGAGATATCTCAAAACCTCAGGACGTTCCGTTTTTGATGAAGAACATCTTGTTAAGAAGTACCGAGCTTCTGTTTCCTGCCACAGGGCTGTCCAGGTCCCAAACCCACCCTCCCTGTTGTTAACAATAGACAACAGTGTGGCCCCCAGAACACTGGTAACTCCAGTTCCAGGGGTCTGATGCCCTCTTCTGGACACTATGGGAACTGCACACAGGTGGTACACAGAAATACGTACATTCTTACACATAAATTAAAAGTAAATCAATCTTAGCCACCCAGCAGTGGCTCACACTTCAAATCCCAGCACTCAGGAGGCAGAGGCAGGTCGATCTCTGCAAGTTTGAGGTTAGTCTGGCCTACAGAGCGAGTTCCAGGACAGCCAAAGCTACAGAGAGAAACCCTGTCTTGAAAATCAAGAAACAAACAAACCAATCAGTCTTTTGTTTGTTTGTTTGTTTTTGTTTTTCAAGACAGGGTTTCTCTGTGTAGCCCTGGCTGTCCTGGAACTCACCCTGTAGACCAGGCTGGCCTCGAACTCGGAAATCTACCTGCCTCTGCCTCTGCCTCCCAAGCGCTGGGATTAAAGGTGTGCGCTACCACGCCCGGCAAACCAATCAGTCTTGTTAAACTGTCATTTACAGTGTGGTATAGATCAAGGAGGTCAGAAGACAAGGTGTCTGCTCCAAGCAGGGATTCCCAGAAACAAGTCTCCCATAGACATGGACCCGAGTGGGTATGTTCTCTGTTGGGTAAAATGAAGACTCCCCGCCCCCCAGCCCCCAGTGCCTTCCCAGAATCCTCCACCTAAGCCAGGAGAGCTCTGGGAAACTGGCATGAAGCTGAACAAAGCCACAGCCCACAGCCACAAGCGACTATTTAAATTTGTATCTAAAATAACTAAAAACAAAACCAAATGTGGCCCCTCATTTGAGTGCCACTGGCCACACACGGATGGTGGCTACAGACCTGGAAACATTCCTTTCCTGTACCTCTGATGTTCCCTTTGGCAGAGCCAGGCCATACAGACAAGTGAGGACATCCTTCCCCCGGAAGACAGCCGTGAAGGAGGGACGCAGCCTCAGCTAACACTTCCTGACAAAGCTTGCGGGGAGCTGGCCGAGGGCAGTTTCTAGCTTGTAGTACTGTGGGAGATCATATCTGCTTTTTGAAGACACCAAGCTTGCTGACAATAACGATAGGAGAGTCCCAGGAGCAGCCAAGGTTGGGAAGGTGCGTCTCCACAGAGGACACATAGGTGGCCAATACATGCTTGGAACAACACCCGTTAGAGACGAACACGAAAGCAGTGAGATTCCCCTCCACACCTGTACCAGACCAGCAGCACTTGGTCAGGGTGTGGGGACACGAGCCTCGGACACTGCAGGCGGCTGTGGAGATCGTTTGGCAGTTTCTCGGAAAGCTAGGCATGGAGCTGGAGAGGTAGTGTGGAAGAGTGCTTTCTAAGCAAGCGCGAGGACCTGAGTTCAAATCCCCAGCACCCATGTAAGAAGCCAGGCATGGTCATGCATGCCTTTAACTCTCGTGCTGTGGGAGCTGGAGACAGAAGGAACTGGGGTTTGCTGGCCTAGTGAGAGAGGGGTGGTCCCAAGAGAGTAAGTAAGGTAGAGAGTGACACAGCAGAATAGTCTATGGCCTCTCCCTGTGGGGTCTCCACATGCACTCACGGGCATGTACACACCCAACACACACACACACACACACACACACACACACACGCACACACACACGAGTTAAACATGGAAGGAAGATATAATCCAGCAATTCCACTCTGTATGTACATCCCCCTAAAATAAAGTACATAAATAGCCATAGCAAAACCATTCACCATAGCCAAAGAACAGGGACCACCATCCAGCAAAGGAGGACTGAATGAATAAGTAATTGTGGTATGTCCATACAATAGAATATTAGGCAGCTGTGAAAAAGAAAATGCTAATATATGCTACCATATGGATGAACCCTGAAACTATAATAAGCAAAAGAATAAAGAGCCAGAGAGCACATGGTTGAAAAGTATTATTATGGACATATCCAAACGTCCATAAAAAAAATAAAAAAAGTATACTGATGGTTCGCAGGGCGTGGAGGCCAGGGGTGGAAAGTATGAAGACGGAAGAGATAGGGTGATAAAAGTGCTTTGGAATTAGAGTGCTAATGGTTACATGGGATCGCGACTATATTAAAAACTGAAAAATTAACTAGGAGGGAAATTTGGGGCTTCAGCCTCATGGCTGACTGTTGTGTGCCATTACTATAAGGCAAAGAGTCAAATCCCCACCTCCAGAGGCAAAAACCTACAGGAGGACTCTGGCTATGTACAGGGAACTGAAGTGTTGCAACGCTGGCTGGTCCCTTTATAAACTGAGTTGCCTCCTTCCCTACCCTGGCCATTGGCTACTAGAGGAGAAAGGTGGCTTTTAGTGGTGTTTTTTGTTTGTTTGTTTGTTCGTGTTCTTGTTTTTTATTTTGGCTGGACTGGGGAAGGAAGCCAGGGTCTCATGCATGCTGAGAAAGCGCTGAGCCACTGAGCCACTTCCCAGTCAGACAGAACTTTTTCAAAGTCACCTAGAAATTGAGATAATAGGATAGAACGTCTCCATTTAAATAAGTGAGAAATTACTTTGAAAGAGCAGCCCACTAAATCGCCGTGAGAGTCAAACGCTTCCTGTGGGTTGCTAGGGTGCTGTCTATTGCAATATGAGAATGGGGCCTCCACAGAACCTCGAAGGTCCCTCCCAGTCTCTGAGTACCCACCACTGAGATTCCCTGACAGGGCTGCCGACGCCCATCCACACATGAAGGTTAGTCACTCTTTCTGCTGTCCTGACCCTCTGTCCCAGACCCTAGGCTGGCTTTGTTCCACACAATTGTCTCCAGCCTGGCTCTCCTTCCTGGCCTTCAGTCTGATTCTGTCTTTCTTTCTGACCCCCACGTTTGCTGGTCCCCTTTTCTGGCCTTCTGCAGGAAGGACGCTCTGGTCTTATTCCCTAAGCCCTAACTCTTCTACAGGGCTCTCTGCCCTGGTCCGTAATTATCTCACTGAACACTCACAAGGAATTTCAAGCCAGAAGGCAGAGGCTGGGGCCCGGCCTGGGATTTATGTGTGTAATGTTTTCTGGAACATTTAAAAACAGCTTTTTAAATGTCTGAGTGTAAAATAAAATAAAAAAAAACAACACTTTGAGATTTGATTTACAGTACAGAGCATCAGTGTAAAATTTCTTCCACTTCCTGATGTTCTGAAAGAAACTTTTAGAAGTCAACACTTCAGACCTCAATAATTGCCACCCTCCCAGGAGAGAAACAAGGGTTTCCCAGTGTATCTTGGGGCTGGCCAGCCTACCCTTGGACTGCCTCTGTGGTTTTGCGGCTTGGGCTCTCGGCCCACTTGTCTGCTTCGCCGCTGGTGGATCTTGCTGTTCTTCTAGGTTTAGATGGGAAATGGTCAGAACAATTTCGTCTTTTCCTTCTTCTGGTTTCATCTCCACAAGGAGGAATCTCTCTTCTTTCTGGTCCGTCTCTCCCTGGGGCGGGAGCTGGTCCTTTTCATCATCTTCGGGCTAATAGGTCAAAATGAGCAAGAAGAGGCAACGGTTATAGTTATAGTCTGATAAAATTCTTCATTCTGGCAAACTGTGCAGCACAGAAGGGGAAGCCGGCAGGTGAGACCACGGATGGGCATCACACGGGCATCACATCTGTGACTCAGCATCTGGGGTTCTGTGGGGACTCTGTCTTTGTTGTTGTTGTTTGTTTGTTTGTTGCCTTATTTTCAGGGAGTGGGGGCAGGGTCTCAGGTAGTTGAGTCAGTCTCAAATTCACAATATTCTTGAGGATGAACCTGAACATCTAATCCTCCTGAATGCCAGAATCACAGGGTACCACCAAGCCAGGGTTATAAGGTGCTAGGGATGAAACCCAGGCTTCGTGAATGCCAGGCAAGCACCATACCAACTGAACTACATCTCCAGACCATAATACTTCTTTTTTTAAAAGATGTATTTATTTATTAATTATATTTATATAAGTACACCGTTTTCAGACACACCAGAAGAGGGCATCAGATCCTATGACAGATGGTTGTGAGCCACCATGTGGTTGCTGGGATTTGAACTCAGGACCTCTGGAAGAGCAGTCAGTGCTCTTAACCGCTGAGCCATCTCACCAGCCCAATATTTCTTTTTTTAAAAACACAATGTACTTTATGTTAATAACATCATTTCCTGAAACTTTTAAAAAGCCTTTAAACACACACACATTTATGTGTGTTTATATATGGTAAGACATATATATATATATATATATATATATATATATATATATATATAAGCAAGGTCTTGTTATTTTACTGTGTTTCATTTTCCAACGTCAAATATATCGTCTATACATAATATAGCCCAAAGCTTCAATCTAAGAAAACTCAGTTTTAGCTTTCTCTATCCCACAAGGCATCAGTGTATAAGAACGAACCGTACCTTCTTCAGGGCCATGCTTTCATCCAAGTTTGGCGTTAACTCTTGGTTCTCCTCGGCCACTAGCACATTCTCTCTCAGCAGGTGAAAATGTATCAGCTCCAGTTCCTCTGGTGGGTACAGCTCTTCCGGGATGCTGACCGTCAGGCAATGCTGAAGGCTGAGCTGGGACTCTGTGTCGAGCCACAGCACGGATGGCAACTGCAGTATGCCTTCCGTCTCTGGTACCATCCCTGGCAGCTCCTCGGAGTGTGGCACGCTCAGCCATCCCAGCCCCTGTAGGTGCACATCCTGGGACTCCAGGTGCACGGTTTGCAGGGTCAGTATCGGCCGATCGCTCTCCACCGGGGCCCTGGCCTCCAGAAGCAGGCAGCTGTTCTCAGCCTCCGCCTCCTCGACAGCTCCCTCCTGAGCTTCCACTCTTTGTACCCCGTCCTCCTCTTTCTCCTCCTCTAGGTCTCCAGGTTTCAACGTCTGCTCTTTGATCTGGGTGAAGTGCCCAGAAGGGACAGGGACCTCAGCGGCAGCCATGGTGACGACCCCTGATGGAAAAAGCGCATGCAATCTTTTTGGGGTGCAGAGGTGCTGGGGCCTAGTAGACATGGGCATTGACCAAGGTGCACAAGATGGGAACAACATTCCAGGCCAGTTTGGACTCCGTAGTGAGACTGTGTCTCAACCCCACTCCCACACCCTGCAAAAAAAATCTCTGACGGGACTTAGATGATATTCCAACATTCTAAGTCCCAGGCTGGGCTCGGGATGGTGAAGGGTGGTAGTTTGCGTTGGCATGGTTCAGGGCTGAGCAAAACCGGGGTCAGCCCCCCGACTCTGTGGGACACGACACGTGAGGTTTTTAGGGCAGAGCAACCTCTCTTTGGCCTCGTGACGCCATGTGCACACGGCCCACCAGCCTCCATGCCTGCCTCCCAAGCTCGCGCCCCACCCGTCCTGCCCCGCCCAGCCTCACCCCACCCATGCCCATGCCCCCTGGTGCTCCCCAGGAGGCAGAGGCACCCCAGGACCTCACCACGGAGGCAGAACCTGAACTGTCGACCGTGTGGCCGCCACCTTGCCACCTCGTGCTAAGTTGCTCTTCGTGCAGCAGCCGCTGCCACCACCTCCCTCTACGAGAGCCCTGCGCAGGTGCTGGCGGGAAAGGGGTGGAGCCAAGGAGAGGAAGATGGTGGAGATGGAGGAGTGGGGTAAGGGGCACAGGACCCCAAGGGGGCGCTGGAGTCCTCGGGGCGGGGAAATGATAGGCAGAGAAGAAAAGATGGAATCTTAGGAGGGGGTGGAGTCCTGAAGGATGAGGGACAGAGTTGTGGAGCCTTGGGTGGGGCACTGTAATCCTGGGGAAGATGATGGACAGACAGGGAGAGATGGAGTCCTGAGGGGACGCTGGAGTCATGGAGGGGATGATGGACACACAAAGGGATGGAGTTCTGAGGGGGCGCTGGAGTCCTGCGGAGGAGATGATGGGCAGAGAGGGAGAGATGGAGTCCTGAGGGGGCGCTGGAGTCCTGAGGGGGCGGGACACTGGAGTCCTGCGGAGTTGATGGACAGGGAGGAGTGGTCCTGAAGGGGAACTGGAGTCATGGCAGTGGATGATGAACAGGAGAGGTCCAGAGAGGGGCTGAAGTAACTTAAGGATGAAGTGGAGTAAAACCGACCTGGAGACTCTGGGAGGATTGGCAAGGTAGGAGTGCTGCAGGGGAAGGCCCTGCAAGAGTTGAGGAGGCCTGTGGGCAGTGGGTGCTGGAGGGTGGAATGGGGTTTGGGAAGAGATCTGCGATGTAAACTGGAGGCCCACAAGCCTCGTGGGTGCAGGAGTGGTAAAGGAGTTGTAAGGGGGAGATGGAAGGGACAAGGGAGGCCGGAGGGAGATCGATGAAAATAAAGTTCTGTTGAAGTTTGGGAATATTGGAAAGTTGAAATATTGGAAAAAAAAATCAACTGGCCTCAAATGTTGCCTTTGACCTTGTGTTTATCTTCAAACTACCTTCAGCCTCTATCAGACAGTTGCAGGGCACCATCAGGTGGATGGAGCCAGGGCAGCAGTGCAGAGATGAAAGGCAGGAGGCAGGAGGCAGGAGGCAGGAGGCAGGAGGCAGGAGGCAGGAGGCCTGGACCTCCATGGGACAGAGTTACATCTCTTTCAGCTCTTTCCACTTGATAATGTTCTCAAAAGAAACATTGGTTGTGGGCAGGTGTGGGGGGTGTGGTGTGGTGAAGTGAAGTGGATGGAACACAAGAGTGGGAATTGGGGGGACCGTGGTAGACACGAAGGTCAGAGAGACCTCCTCTTCCCTTGGAACCCCTCCCAATCATCCGAGGTCTTTTCTTGCTATCCCACAACTAGGCGTTTTGTTTCGCCTTTTTTTATTTTTAAAGGCATGGCTTATAACTCTCAACATTTAACTCATTTAAAAAATGTAGTGTAATCATGTTTGCTGCTTATGAAGAAACATGTTTGTTGGGATAAAACACAGTTTGAGGAACAGGTTTTTAAAAAAATTAAGTGAACTAGTCGGTTTTCCAACAGTCTTGATTCAGACACACTCCCCAACACCCGAGTGTGGATCCGCCTCCTATCTGTAGCCAGGGAAGTTCTTGATGTCCACATGGATGCTTCTACTTCTAGCTTATTCTCCCACTTTCTCATAGCTATGTCTCTTATTTGAATATAGTATATATGCAAATATATATTTAAAATCAATAGTGCAACAAATGGAACTCATCAAATTTCACAGAAACTCTCGTATTGTTCATGAGTTAGAGTCTTGAGCCACTGTCTTCTCATGTCTGAGATTTGCATGTCTGTGTGCGCGGGTGCATCTGTGTGCTGATACTTGACTTGGGAAGATAAGTATTTGGAGGTCCCAGTGAAAACAGTGCTATAGTAACCTTTTCCTTTCCTTTCCTTTCCTTTCCTTTCCTTTCCTTTCCTTTCCTTTCCTTTCCTTTCCTTTCCTTTCCTTTCCTTTCCTTTCCT
>NC_034592.1:155411439-155422089 GCF_900095145.1 Mus pahari
ATTGATGTAGGGAATTTCAAAAAACAATTCAAAACCTCACTGCTCTCTCTCTCTCTCTCTCTCTCTCTCTCTCTCTCTCTCTCTCTCTCTCTCTCTCTCTCTCTCTCTCTCCCAGGCTGTAAATCCTGGAACTCTGTAGCTCACTCAGCTTGTTGTTTTGAGACAGCATTTCATGTAGCCCAGGCTGGCCTAAAGTGCTAAATCCTACTTCAATCTCCCTGATTCTGCTACGTAGTTCAAGCTAACCTGGAATTCTCTTTCTTCCAGTGTCAGTTCCCTGGTGCTAGGATTGCAGGCATTTTCTACCTGGCCTAGCTTGCCTTCCATTTTTTTAATAAATGTCTCCATGGGCAGCAAAATGGCCCAGCAGGAAAAGGTGCTTGCCGCCAAGCCTGCCTGTGGAAGTTTGATCCCTACATAGTGAAAACAGAAAAGTTCTGTTTTGTTTCTTGCTTTTTTCTTCCTTAAAAAAAAAAAAAAAAAAAGAAAAGTTGGGTCAGGCATGGTGGTGCACACCTTTAATCCCAGCACTGGGGAGGCAGAGACAGGCAGATTTTTGAGTTCGAGGCCAGCCTGGTCTACAGAGTGAGTTCCAGGACAACCAGGGCTACACAGAGAAACCCTGTCTCAAAAAAAAAAAAAAGTTGTATTCATTTTATTTTGTGTGTGCACGTGTCTGCTTGTACGCATGTGCACCTGCATGTGTGGTCCCTGAGGAGGTGGAGGAGGGTTTCTGAACCCCTGACCTGGGCTGGGCTTAGGGATGCTAACAACCTGCTGTGTGGGTGCTGAAGATGGAACCTGGATCCTCCACAAAAGAAGCACGTGTTCCTAGCTGAAGATCTCTTCCCACAGCCCTTCCTCTTTTTGTAGATAAATTTTCATGTAGCCCAGGATGGCCCATGTACCTGGGGATGACCTTGATCCTGTCCCACTTCTTGAGTGCTAACATTATCAGCTTGTACCATTATTCTCAGCTCAAGTGCAGGTGTGTGTGTGTGTGTGTGTGTGTGTGTGTGTGTGTGTGTGTAGGTATAGGTAGGTATGTAGACATATATAGATATAGACAGAGATGATATCGACATATAGATGATATAGACACAGATGATATAGACATAAATGATATAGTTTACAGATATAGATGAAATAGATTATAGGCATAGAGATAGACAGACTAGATATAGTATAAATGATATAGACTATAGATATAGATGACATAGAGATAGACAGACATAGACATAGTATAGATGATATAGAGGTAGACAAAGATGATACAGATTTACGAATGAGACACAGGCCAGTGAAGTGAAGGAAATGGGAGGGAAAACTGAGGCAGACTTGGAGGAGCAGAGTGGGAGTTTCATAAAGTGAGACAGGTGGACTGAGAAAGAGGAGCTGGAGAGAGGCCGAGAGGGAGATGTGGGAAGCCCTCCCTGTTCTGATTTTGCTTGTGGTCCTGGAGATGGTATTTGGAGGGAGGCACCTCTGAAAGCTGTGCTGGTTTCCTGTTGGCAAGCCTAACAACTCAAGCCATTTAGGGCAGTGTGGTGTGACCCTGGGCAGCCCTGGCTGTCCTGGAACTGCTCTGTAGACCAGGCTGGCCTTGAATTCACAGAGATCTGTCTGCCTCTGCCTCCTGAGTGCTGGGATTAAAGGTCTGCACCACCACTGCCTGGCTCATAGTCCCTCTTACCGCCTCCCTTAGACACCCCACAGCATCTTTGTCTTAAACGCGGAGTGATATTTACTCATTTCTTGTTGTGAAGAATATTATATATAAATATTTTTAAGTCTAAACATTATATTTAACATGCTCATTTTACTATACATTGTAATTAAAATATGAAAAAATATATACATGATACGCAAACATAACTGCCCATGGTATGCAAATGTATATCTGTATGTGAAAATTAAAGTGTGTGTTTGCATATGACATACAAATATACATATGTGCATGTGATAGCCATGTGTGTGCATGCATGGTGGAAAGCTGTTAGGTGGGCAGGGATCTCTCTCCCTTTTACTGGCCCGGCCCTGACCAATATTGGTGGAGAAGCTTCACACTAGAGTTGGTCCTCTAACCCTTTGTGATTCTTTCTTGTCACTTTGCTGACATGTATGAAGAGTATATACGACTTACATGTAATCCGCACAGCCTACACGTTTACAGGATGTCACGGTGGGTAACACTCTTATTACCATAGAGCGGTGAAACCTTCCAGTGCTTTTGACTTTGTCCAGCAGCAAGCTGTGCGTTCACGCTTAAGGTGGTTGTAGTGACCCTGTGGTGTGCTTTAAGGACCTTTATCACTGGAAAGTGGGTACCCAAGAGGCTTTGATGAGGTGAGCTCTGGCTTCCAGCACCTCTGGCTTGGAGCTGTGCGTGCTGTTTCCCAAGATGGATTTGGGATATGTACATGTTTTACCACAAGAGGAGGTGGCTGCCAGGGCTGCGTGTGGAGCCTCTATCACCTGCTGGTGTGTACAGGAAGTGTCGCCACACTGGCTGCTGCTTTGCTACACATGAGAACTGGAGATCAAACGGCCAGATCTTCTTCTGCATGGTTAGTTGTTTCTATTTCTATTTCTTGTTGCTCTGAAGCTGGATAAGCAACGGGTGTGTGGATTATTAATTAATCTACACTTATATGGAAAGTTTGGTCCTTCTAAATGTTGAAGATAATTTGTACAAAAAAAAAAAAAAAAAAAAGCAAACAGCTTTTGTCCAAAATGTTCCTGAGGTCACTCTGACTTCAGCGCTAGGTGGCCCGGGACTGACTGCGTTGGCACATGTTAGTGGCCTGTTGGGCAAGCACTGTTGTTATACCCAGCGTTATACTTTGAACTTTGACCTGAACATGGAAAGAATGTTCTGACTTCATGAGCAACTCAGTACTGGCTTGGACTTGGACACTCATGGAGACTTTGGGGACAAATGAGGCGAAGGATTCACAAAACCAGAAAGTTCATGAGTCAGAGAGGCAGCCCGTTAGAGGAATTGTTATATAAAAGTGTCCTTGGTTTCCAGAACTCTCCAGAACTTTATTGGGAAAGCCTCCATGCTATCCAGTTTGACAGTTGGAGAGCTAGCTAGTCGATGAAGGAAGCCTTTGTTACGTTCAGTCTGTAGACTCTGATGACAAGCAGCCTTGAGAGGGGTTTTCCAGCCTCTACCTGGCAGACAGTTCCAGTATTGGGGCGCTGAAGGTAGCTCATGTTGGGTGCCAAGTCCCCATTTTCTTTTGCATAGCATAGACTAGTGCAAATGGGTGCGCTGTAAGGGTTTTGAGATGGGAGTCTCCTGAATTGGCCTGCTGTCTTTGGGAGGACCTCGTGGGGATAGGGGTGTTATGGTCAGAAGATGTAGTCAGGGAAATGCAGAGAGAGATGTAAAAGAATGTGCTCCAGGCTTTGGAAGTGGAGAGTTAGACTGGAAGTAAGGGAAGAGGAGGAGTCCAAAGTTTTGTTTTGTTTTTGTTTTTGTATTTCTTTTTACAAAAGGCAAAGCAAGGGACTGTCCCCAGAGACTGGAGAGAGGACCCGGCTCACCAACTCTATAATGCCAAGGTCCAGAAGATATGTATGTCCCCAGAGCCACTCAGATTGAACAGGAAGACAGTGCAACTTGCATCTGAATGTCCGATGCCCTGGTTCTCTCCTTGGGGCTATCTCAGTCTCCTGTTAGCCTCCTGCTTTCTTTGCTGGACCTCAAGGACCAGGGAGGGCCCATGGTTTGACCCTTGGATTGGCCTCTCCAGCCTTTCCCTTGGGCATCTCAGTGTCTTGGTGCTTCCAGTGACCCACATGAATGCTTTCTGTTGGGGGCTTCTCACCCCTTGTCCAAAGCAGAATTCTTCATTCCCCATCCCATCCCACCCCACCCCAAATTCTACCTTCTTCAGCCTTCCACTCCACTCCATGAAGATCCTTACTAGTGTTTCCAGATCGTTCTGGGAAACATCGCAGAGACTCCCCCCTCTTTTACCACAGCTTCCGTCCCTCCAGCAAATGGACTCGCCTCACAAATCTCTCCAGAGCCTGGGCCTCTAACTCCATCTCTGTAGCCCCCACCCAGATCTGGCCAGTACCATGCTACACCTCCACATCCCGTCATGCCCCAGGCAGAGCCCCGAGCAGCCTTCAGGACTCATGAGAGCTGATGCCCATCCCCTCTTCCCCATTTGCACTCCATGATTGCCACACGGTCAGCTCTGCTCTTCCACGTGGCCCCATGGTCCTCCCAAAGCCCCCAGGCCTGCTGTTCCCTGGAGGACTCTGCTCCTGATTTTCTTTCCACCGTGGAAGAGTCTGGTCCTCAGAGAACCAAGACTGGCTCTTTTATCTTCTGCAAATCTTTGACCACCTGTCTCCTCTTCAGGGCCTTCTCAAAGTCCCCTGAAGTAAAGTTGAATACCCCACACCCCCGTTTTATTCTGGGCAGCCTCAGCGCTCCAGAGACAGAAAGTGGCATTTCTCAAGAAGGTGGAATTTTCCAACTCTGCTGGCAGTAACATCCAGGTGACATGTGTGCCATTGCTGTGCTAGGCCAGTGTCTAAGCACAGGGACAATCCTCAGATGTTTGCTGACTGAGCCAGCCCAGGGATAGAGTGGCACAATCACTTCTTGTTTGTTTGTTTCATTTTCTTGAGTCAGGAGCTTGCTCTGTAGTCCAGGTTGGCCTTGAACACCTCTCTTTCTGCCGAGGTCTCCCCGATGCTGGGATCACGGGTGTATATCCAGCTCAGTGAGGCAGCCATCTGCAGTCTTTCAGCTTGGTTCCGAGTAGCCTTCCCCACCCCTTCAGTATAAGGGATCAAGTCTAGGACCTGTGATGTGGTTGGTTACCTGCTCCACCAGTGAGCCACCTCAGTGCCTTTTCCTGGTTCGGATGGAGGCTTTGTATTTATGAGAGCAGTGTGGTGGTCTGGCTTATCTGCACTCATAGTCACGTGTGTTGTATGCGTTGAGTGTAATATGCATCTTAAAATGTTAACTGCCAGAGTTGTAAAAGTTATAAGACTGTATACTGTAATCAAACAGTGTGAAATCCAGTTCCCAGGGAGAAGCTGCCAGAAAATTCCTGGCCAACTTCTCTTGCTGAAAACATCCTTTGCTTTTTTTAAAAAAAAGACTTTTTAACTGTTCATGGGTGTTTTGCCTGCATGTGTGTCTGTGAACCATGTGTGTGTCTGCTCATGAAGGCCACAAGAGGGCACAGGATCCCATGAAAGTGGAGTTACAGACCGTCATGGGAAATCATGGATGCTGGAAATCGAACCCAGGTCCTCTAAAAGAACAGCCAGTGCTCTTAACCAATTGAGCCACCTCCACAGTCGCTGAAAACACTCTTGGCTTTTTATGGACATAAGTTCCAAAGCAGAGAGTCCCAAGGCCGAGCCTGGAATGGTGGGGAAGAGAATTCACCTCTTGTGCAGGACACATTCAGAGATAGAGGGTCGAGGGACAGTGCTCTCTGACAGATAATAGCTTTCTGTCTGTCTGTCTGTCTCTTATGAGAGCTTGCCAGGAAGTTGGGAAGGAAAGAAAGAACGAGCAGCCAGCAGTCAGGAAACCGGAAGAGCAGGAGGAGCTGAAGAGGCTTTGGAACCTGGCTCTGAGCTGCTGAGCTTGGCCACACCTCTCAAGGAGAGGGAGAGAGAGATGGCTCACTTCAGCTGGCTTCAATGTAATTGCCCCAGATTAGGAAACTGCCCCGAGGCCCTCCTGGCGGGTAGGAGGGGAGCGCTGACTGGTCCCTGAGAGCTGCACACTATGCATTAGAGAGGAGGTGGGCTTGGGGATGTGGCTCAGTTGGTAAGGCAACTTTACTTAGCTTGCACAGACCCCTGGCTCCCATTGCTAGCACTGTGTTAACTAGATGCGGTAGGCAGTACACAGCAGCTCTGATTCCAGCACTCAGGAGGTGGAGACAGGAGGGTCTGAAGTTCAAGGTCATCCCCCTGGTATGTAGTGAGTTCCAGGCCAGCCTGGGCTGCTTGAGGCCCTGTCTCAAAAAGAAAAAGAAAAGGAGGAAGAAGAGCATGTCATAGGTTATTTCTCTCTGTGCCTTAGTCTGTGTTTATGTCTCTCTGTCTCTGTCTGTCTGTGTCTGTCTCTGTCTCTCTCTCTCTGTATGTGTGTGTGTAGACAGACACAGATGAGGGGGGAGAGGCCAGGGTAAGGAATGACAGGCAGCTCCTCGCAGAAAACTGACCCACTGTGTTGGTTGCCTTTTAATATAGTGGCCCTCTGCTGACACACTGGCTTGGGAGAGTGCCGTGAGATCTCTCTCTGTGTACACATGCCCTTGTGTGCAAGTCATATGCAGAAGGTTCCCCCAAACCATACCTCATGTTGCACTAAACAATCTTCCACTCCTCCTCCACTCCAGTGAAGGACACAGGGACCTGAGCCTCTGGGGCCCTGGCTGGGTCTGGGGAAGGAACACTGGCTCTTTCCACAGGCTCACAAGGGAGACCTGCACCTGTCTTATCAGGATCCGAGGGCCTGGGGCACCAGTACTATAACCCTGGCACACGCTGGTACTGCCCGAGATGGCGCTGATTTTAATCCTGAGGATCCTCGCTCCAAAGTCTTCTCGCTCCACGTCACTGGGGCCCCGGTTTCTGCAGGGGGGACTGACATTGTCTGGGACGCCTTTTCGAGGCTCAAGCCTAGGATGTCTGTAGAGAAGCCTACTCACGTGGTAGAGAAGCCCTGGGCCCCTCTGGTCTGATCTCCTTCTCATGGTAGCACAGGGGCCTCCCCTGGTGTTCAGTTGCTTGGTTAGAGTGACCCCAGAAGAAGTCTGTGTGGTGGACAAGTGATGTATTTCTAAATCTAAGATGAAGGCTTCAAAGTAGCTTCCCGGAGGGACCAGGCAAGTCACTGCCTTTGGATGGAGGGGGTTCAGGGTCTTGCTCATGGTAACACTTGTCCTTGGGTCCAATAGACTGCAGCAGCAGAGGGGTTCTTCAAGTGTTCATGGGTGCACGAGTCAAGTTGCCCCAGTTTAAAACTGACAACAAGTTGAAAGATCATCAAGTTTTCTTGCCAACCAAGTAAAAGAGATGGATGTGTGGAGCAGATCTGGTGTGGGCCGGCGGGTAACCTGTGTACCTGTCCACTGACCCTCAATTTTTTTTTCCTTTTAGGTCCCAGAACAAGAAGAACTGGAGGAAGCTGGATGGTGAGACTGGGAAGCACTTTAGTCATTCATTAAATTGTTGCTGTTCTCAAGTTCGATTTCTGGAAACCTTAATGATTAACATTGCCCAGGTTGCTGGGGGCTACTTCCTTGGTTTCCCCCCTGGGGATATGGGATGGGCAGAGTGTGGTCAAGGTCTAGAGTGTGGGTAGCATAGGGCATTGCCTGGACTCAGTGCTGGTCCACCCAGCTCTCTCCAGGCCAGTCCTCTGGAAGGGTCTGTTGGCCCTTGTGGTTTCTACCCACCTTGGTCATGACATGGAATAGCCAGGTCACTGTCCCACTATGACATGGAATAGCCAGGTCACTGTCCCACTGTGACATGGAATAGCCAGGTCACTGTCCCACTAACCATCCACTCCCAGCAAAGCACACTTCTGGGGGCAGGAACAGCAACACAGTCTCTGGCAATTTCAGTTCCATGTACTCGGTGGTGGGTTGTGCTGTTCTTAGGGGTGTGTGTGCATGTGTGTGTATGTGTGTGTGTGTGTGTGTGTGTGTGTGTGTGTGTAGGACATGTCACAACCCTGATGTCCTCAGGAACACTCTACACATAAGATTCCCACTGGCTGGGGGTTAGTGTAGGCTAGGGAAATCACAGGGACCAGGGATCTACTTGTCTACACTGACCTAAGTCAGTGACAATGGTGCCACCATCCCTGGCGTTTTAGATGTGGCTGTGGATTTGAAGTTGGGTTTCCCTGTTGTGTGGCAATCACTGTATTGACTAAGATCTCTCCAGTCTCCCACAGGATTTCTGTTATAGTTCCCTAACACATCTGATGATAGCTGTCCTTCCCTATACTCAAAGATAGACACTGGTGTGTATGTGAGTACAGACATACACACACACTCACACAAGCATACAGTCACACAAACATACCACATACTCTCACATACCCATATTCACACACACAGTCACACACACCCACACAAACATACACACATACTCTCACATACCCACACTCACATACACACACGCACACAGTCACACACATATACACATACTCTCACATACCCACACTCACACACACATACACACACACACTCTCACATACCCACACACACACAGTTCACACACATAAATACACACACTTACACAAACACACACTCACACAAACATACACACATACCCTCACATACCCACACTCACACACACGCACACAGTCACACACATACACACATACTCTCACATACCCACACTCACACACCCACACCCACACAAACATACTCTCTCACATACTCACACTCTCACACACACACAGTCACACACATAAACACATACTTTCACATACCCAAACTCACACACACATAAGTACACACACACTCACACATTTAAACACACGCACACACACACACACACACACACACACACACACACACACACACACGGGTGGGGAGAAGAGAACTTTACTTTTTGGATAACCGCCTCTCTCTCTTATGAACCAACTTCTAAATCTACTTTTAAGGAGCACTGTAAACCTCCCTCCCATGTCTGTCTGGCCACTAAAGGTGCTGCATACCCACCCCACCTCTGCCTCCTTCCCATCCCCAGAGCCTGCGGGAGGGTGGAGAAGATACAGGCCTGGCTCCTGCATGCTGGTCATGGCCCTTAGGAACGGCCTTGGGTTTGTCAGGAGTACACTGGAGGGGCGAAAGCCAGGGCAGTGTGTAGAGACTTCTTTGGGCAGAAGAGATGGTTCAGTGGTTAGGGTTATGCACTTTTCTCCCAAAGATCCTAGTGTTTGGTTTAGGGTGGAAGCTGAGAAAACTCACTTCAGATACGGAAGCTTAAAAATGAAAACTTTATTTTCTGGCCACTCAGGATGAAGGCCAGTTCGGGATCTGAGCCACATCCCCAAAGAGAGATTGTATAACCTTTTTAAGGGATGAGAACACAAAGTGAGCGGGAAGCTGCAGTGTTATCCGATTCTATTCTGACATTATGGGTTAAGCAAGGGAAAAGAGACTAGGCTTGTCTGGGGCACCTGGCTTCAGGGTCCTTAATTCATTCTCCTAGACATTAGTTCCGGAGCTCAGAGTGAGAAGGGGACAAAGGAGCGGGTCAGCCGCACATAGCTAATTAGAGCATAACAGGCAATTGATTGTATATTTTTACAACTTATACACCTTGGTTTAGATAATAGCAGTTTCTATATTCTTTTTTTTTTTTTTTTTTTTTTTTTTTTTTTTTTTTTTGATTTTTTTTTCGAGACAGGGTTTCTCTGTGTAGCCTTGGTTGTCCTGGAACTCACTTTATAGACCAGGCCGGCCTCGAACTCAGAAATCCGCCTGCCTCTGCCTCCCAAGTGCTGGGATTAAAGGCNTGCGCCACCACGCCTGGCTCAGTTTCTATATTCTTAACCAGTTAACAGACAATTAAGAAAACACTCGGAGAAGCAAGGTAGGTGTTCATTCCTAGACCTGGGAACGTGAAAGTGTTTGATCCTGCTGGCAAGACGGAAAAGTTGTCCCTGAGATGGCTGGACTCAGACAACTGTTTACAAGAGAAGCTGTTCGGCTGTGGGGGAGTCCCCAGCTTCCCTGGGGCCTGGGACCTCGAGTGTAGTTCCTCCCTATGGTTAGACGGAGGCTTAGTACTTAGAATTCTTTTGCTTGTTCCCAGCGCTAGGGTAAGTACTGGACCCTCATAATCATCTGTACATAACTCCTGCACCAGGGGACTCCGTGAGCACCTGTACTCATGTGTGTACATTTCCACACAGACACTCTTTAAAAAAAAAAAAACTTGGAGGGAAACTTTGCTGACAGCCTAGGCGCGCAGTGAGTTCAAAGCCCGCTGGCCTTCAGTGTTGGACACGGCCAAGGCTGATGGGAAGGAAACCATTCTTTGCATGTTGACTTGTGAGGAGGCCAGAGGTTAACCCCCCTTTCTCATGGTGTCCTTTTGTGCTGGTCCCCACATGTAACCCAGCCCTGTCCTACAGCTTGTGGGTCTTGTTCTCCCTCTTGCCACTGCAGTCCTCTGACCCTTTTCCTTGTCAAAGATGTCACTCGTGGGCTCACTTCTGGAACCGACCTTCCCTCAGGAAGGACACCTGATCGCCCATGCCTTCCCGCCCAGGACCCTACCACACCTGTGCTGTGAGCTTCTTTGTCCTAACTCCCAAGCCCCCCAGCTTTAAAAGCTGTCTGACTGGCATTCATCAGTGGAATCAAAAGTTCAGATGTCAAGGACGCCAGACAGCACCCAGCAACCGCGGAGCAACACACGTGAAGTCTAGCTTCCTAACGCAAGTCTTTCTGCCACTAGCTAGAACACTTTTTTTTTTATTTTCTTTATTTACATTTCAAATGCTAACCCGAAAGTTTCCTATACCCCTCCCCCCCTACCTCTGCTCCCCTACCCACCCACTCCCACTACTTGGCCCAGGCCTTGCCTTGTGCTGGGTCATATAAAGTTTGCAAGACCAAGGGG
>NC_034592.1:155422434-155485631 GCF_900095145.1 Mus pahari
GAAGTATCCACCCAGTGGTCATCCTTCTTGGTTTTCTTGTGTTTTGCATAATGTATCTTGGGTATTCTAAGTTTCTGGGCTAATATCCGCTTATCAGTGTAGCTAGAACACTTTATGACACCGCCTGTCCCAGAAGTTCTGTGGGGCAGACATGAAGGTAGAGGACTCTGGCCTCCACTGCTGATGTGCTCTCACACACCTTTGATCTTCTCTAGAACCTTCTATCAGGTTTGCTTCTTCCCGAGGAATATCCTCTGGCTTCTTGCCAGCAATCTGTCTCGATGCTATGGACTAAACTGCCCGTTAGCAATTAGTCTGGACTTTAGTTGTTTTCGAAAGATGAATTGAGACGTAATTTTCTAATTAACAGTGGTTGTCAAATAAAGGGGGACAAAGTCTCCGTCTGGGCCTCGAGAAGGCCACAGCATGGCAGGCTGGAGCCTCTCGAGGATAAATGTGAGGAACCAGTGGCTCAGAAAGCAATTAGCTTGTGGCTTCTGTTGCTGATGGGGGAGCCGTGCAGAGCAGAGCGGGCCTGCTGGGGAGTGGAGCTCAGATGGGGCGAGCTATGGCGGTTGAGCTAGCAGAACGGATGCAGGGACACACTCCAAGGACTCTCCGCACGTGCATGCTCATACTGCCATCACGCCGTGTGATGGAACACGTCTGAGTTTGTGTTGTTGGTGCCTGGGTTAAACATGTAATAGCTACCAATGTCTGTTCTAGATAATAACCCTTGAAGGCACAAGGGTGAGAGATATTTGTCATGGGGCTTACAGGCACAGGGGGACGTGTTTTCAGAATGGTTACTCCCCGCGAGGCTGTCTTAACTCAAGCCTGGTGGTATTTCTAAGGTGTCATTTGTATTATTGCTTGTGTGACTCCTGGCTCCTCCTCCCTCTCCCCGCACGGATGACTGAACCTAGCCGCTCACATAAGACAGACGAGCCTTTCCCACAAAGCTGCTTCCCAACTCTCTTTTAACTTTTGTTTTGAAACAGGAGGTCACAGGTCATGAACTCATGGCCCCTCTGCCTCAACTTCCCAGATAGCTTGGATGACAGGCCTGTGCCACCGGGCCTGGCTGTGACTCTGCTTCCGCTTTCTCAATGGTCCCCTTTGGTCATGTGCTGATGCCACAGGGCAACTAATGTCACAGAGGACCTGGGGGAGGGGGACATCTCAGTTTTGACTCTTGGCTCAGGGTCTGGCTGGCACCTCAGGCCTCCATATGTCTGCTTCTTTCAGGTCTCAGTAGGGACCTGACCAGACACAGAGGGCACTGGGGCATCTAGAAAGGGCCAGTTTCTTACTTGACAAAGAAAAAAAGCACCAAGTCTCTAAAGAGATAGATGCCAATCTGCCACCCAAGACACACTGCCTCTTGCAGTTATTGCTAAAGATTCTTTCAAAACAATCCCACAATGGCTGGGTGGTGAGGTCTAGTCTGGAAGGCTTGTCTCAACTCCACTACAACCTTAAACTGGGGTTCTGCCCCCCCCCCCCCCGAGATAGGGTTTCTGTCTAGCTCTGGCTGTCCTAGATCTTGCTCTGTAGACCAGACTGGCCTCAAACTCAGAGCTCCACCTGCCTTTGTTCCTCCCACCCCCTGAGGATTGGGACTTAAGGCGTGTGCCACCACCCACCTAGGCTGTATCTCTTGGTTCTTGTCCCCTTGAAGGAAAGAATTCAGTCAAGAGAACTACCTGGATTAAACAGAAGTTTACTTTTTAAAGCTAAAGAACACGAATACAGAGAGATTGGAGTGTGCATCCCCCAGGCAGAGTAGCCCAGTGAGCTACTAAGCAGTTAGTAAGCAACAAGTTATTAAGTTGTGAATTGCAAAGACATTTTTAGGAGTATTTCTGAGGTGAGTGGCATCTTCTGGGGGCGATTGGCAGATTCCTCCCTGCTACTGTCCTTTAGTTTTTCCTTCTCCAGAGCCAACCTACACTCTTTATTCCACTTGATATTTAACTCTTTTCTGGGGAGATATGAACATTTAAATGTCCCCTCACTCCAGATAGAGGATCTAGATAAGTCAAAGAAAAGATTCCATTCATGTCCAGCTCAGTGAGCCAATGAGTCAATCAGGGTGACTTATGGAATGTGGGTGAGGGGTGATTTATGAGATTATGGATACCTCAAAGACACTCGTGTAAGCCGCAAGCCTGGAGCTCTCTGACAGGGGAGCTTCTCTGCACTGCAGTCTTTACTCTTATATAATTCTGGGGAGGGAGGGGCCTTGTGGACCTTGTAAGTTTCCGGGCTGTCTTGAGACTTGTGAGTTGTTTACTTCGGGTTCTTAAAGATCCTCCAGGATGGAAATCTTTCAACTTGGAGAATATTGCTACATATCACTGTCTAGCCCTCTCTTCAGCCCTGTCTTTAGTATTTTCTCTTCTTTTGTACATTTGACATGTGTGTGTGTGATGCTTCTGTGAACATGAGTGTGTACACACATGTAAAGTCAGAGGACAGCTTGGAAGAGTTGGTCCCCCCCCTTCCACCATGTGGGTTCTTGAGATGGAACTAGGTTATCAGGCTTGACCTCAAGTGCCTTTACCTGATGGGCCATCTCACTGACTCCTAGTGTCCCTCTTCATCGTGTGGGCACAGTGCCACAGAGCGGAGGACAGTCTTCTGGCCGTGTGTGGCCTATAGCAGGGCACCGCTTGGGCATACTGTAATACGACATCTAATGGAGTCAGAACCTTGGTGGGCAGGGTGAGTGAGTCCCTCTGGACCTCAGCTTCCTGTGCAGGTGGAGGTGGTGACATTGTTTGAGGTGGCACTAGGTGGGGACTGCGACCTAGTCTGTTCTTTTTTATTCCCTCAGTGACAACTTGATCCGAAGCTCAGAGGCACCTCTCAGAGTTTGCCCAAGAGCGTTTGAAGGACAGCTCTTTCCTGCACGTGTATGTCTAGACTCAGGGTTTCGCTCCAGCAGCTCGGTGGCTATATCTGTCTGTGTTATTGTCCAATTTGAAATGTTGAGTTCTTCACCAATAGAGTTCAGTGGCCTGGAAAGCTTTTCATCACGACAGACTGTTCGTTTCATTTCCTTATCATTTGGACTGACGTCTGAGAAGGCTTAGCCGGCTGTATAAGAAGGTTAAGTGACTTTTCCAATAAAAAACAAGGGCAGGGGGGTGTTTGATTACTTTAAAGCCAATAAGAACAGGGCTAGCAAAACTATTCCAGGAGATGGGAAGTTGACAGGATAGGACAGTTCAGAACTCTTTCTTCAAGGTCAGTATTGATCACGCCCTGGACAATCCTCACTGAGAATTTGTAGCTCTAATCCAGGCCCCATCTGATGCACTTGAAAACATCCCGTGCTTTTTTAAAGCACTTTCAGCAGGCACCAGAAATCTTGTTGACAACATTAATTTGCTTAGCAAAGCCTTTCTTGAAGCTCTGAAAGGATAAACTTTAACCTGGCCTCTATCAGGCTGACTATACATTAGAGGCCTCCAGAATTGATGGGGTTTGCTGGGCTCACATCCACTGGGTCTTGCTAATAGAGGCACAGGCATAACTGGATAGCAGGCTGTTGGTAAGGTGTACAGACATGAGGAGCTCCAGAACCCACGGGAAGACCAGGGAATGGCAGGGTGTGCCTAAGATCCTAGCCAGGAGGAGGCAGAGGCAGGAGAATCTCTGAGGCCCACTGGCCAGCCCGGCTGTACTGGTGAGCGCTGGGTTCAGTGAGGGTAAAAATAAAAACAACTGAAAAAGGTCAAGAGTGACCGAGAAAGATCCTTAAGCTAACTTCTTGACTCCACATGCACTCACACAGATGTATACGCAGACAGACGAATGGGAAAACACAGTAAAAGCCACAAGCTGCTGACGAGAGGGGCAGTCGCATGTGACATGTTGATGTTTGTTGGTTCTTTTCTTTTCTTTTCTTTTCTTTTCTTTTCTTTTCTTCTCTTTTCTTCTTTCTTTCTTTCTTTCTTTCTTTCTTTCTTTCTTTCTTTCTTTCTTTCTTTCTTTCTTTCTTTCTTTCTTTCTTTCTCTTCCAGACAAGGTCTCTCTTATTAGCCCTAGATGACTTGCTCTGTAGACCAGGCTGGCCTCAAACTCAGAGATCTTCCTGCCTCTTTCTCCCCAGTGCTGGGACCACCTGGCTAGGATGCCTCACGTTATTGACTTAGGCACATTGGACTTTAAATTTTATTTATTATTTATTGTGTAGCGTGTGTGTGTGTGTGTACACATATGTGCATGTGTACACACAAAAGCACACACACAAGTGTGTCTGCACAACACACATACCTACCATGCCTTACCTGTGGAAGTTAGGGATAACTTCGTGGAGTCTGTTCCCTCCTTCGGTGGATCTTAAGCTGAAACTCTTGGCTGGGGAGCAAAGATCTTTTTTCACAGGGCCATCTCTCTGGCCAACATCTGATTTTAATTGCCTTGTTTACCTGTGGGCTTTCTACTGACCAACCAATGATTTTTAAAGGAATTTTTTGGTCATTGTACCTACATGAGCTCGTGCAGATGAGGCAGTGACAGATCTGTATTCTCTTCCTGGTTTTGCTTCTGACAAGAAGGGTCCATTTCTCGGGTGCTTGGCTCCATTTGTTCTGAGTAACCCTCTATTTTCTCACCTATCAGAACTGTGGAGACTGAATTTTGGGAGCTTGAGGGAACCAAAGAAAGACTGTAGATATACTTCATGTGGAAACTGAACTGCAGGCTCTCTCCTATCTGAGCGTGAAGTGATGGATCGGTTAATCAGAAATCTGAAGGCTCGAGATGGGGTGCAGGAAAGGAGACATGGAGAAAATTGGAAATGTCGTCAGGACATTTGGCATGACAGGTTGCCACTGAGATAGTGTCAGGGTTTAGGCAGGACATCAGGCTTCTAAGGAAGATGGATTGCACAGCAAAGTTTGATTTTGACTTAGTCCATTGCAGGGCTTTTACTCAGGCAGGAGAGATTAGGGCAAACATGACCTGGCAGCAGCTACCAGCTGAGTGGTATCCACAAGCAATGTTAAAAGGGAAGGGCAGGCAACACTATTATACCAACACCCAAATGGAGACAACCCAGGCTCTTATTAACTAATGAGCAGGAAAGGCTCAGTGTAGCCACATGGTGGAATATCATTCAGCCGTGAAAACCTCGTGAGATGTGCTGCAGTGTAAATGAACTGTATGGAAGATGTCAGTCACAAAAGCCCACAGAGCAATCGTATGATTCCACATAAATGAACCCTCATAAAGGGCAAGTACAAGTGTGGAGAGGGCTGCTGCTTGCCAAGGGGCTGCAGGGGGTGCTGGTGTGTATGGAGGGGAGTGTGCTGTTAGGGGAGAAATAATGTGGTGTGCTGAAGGGACTGGAGGGGTGTCTGCACACATCTGTGACTGCAGTAGAAGCTGCCGAACTGGACATTTTAAAAGGTGAATTCAAGCAACCATCAGCGAGATCTGAAGAGAGAAGAGAGAAGCCACGACCAGTAGGGGAGACAAAATTGACAAAATTATATATAATATTGTGCTTGTGTTTGTATATGGGTATATGTATCTGCATATAGTATGCCTTCAGAAGAGGGCAAGAGATTCCCCTGGAGCTGGAGTTGCAGACAATTGTGTTTCCCGATGTGGGTGCTGGGAACTCAACTTAGCTCCTCTGCAAGAGCAATACATGCCCTTACCCCCTTGAGCCATCTCTTCAGCCCCAGGCAAAGCACACTTAACTCCTGAGTTATCATTCCTAAGGCTCTGCCCCAGGCTACCGGGTGTCCAGGACTTATTTGAGTACTTCATATTCGTTCTCATGACTAGTTGATTGGCGGGGAGTGTGACCGTGAGGGTAGCTCACTGGCCTGACCTTGCCTGTCTCAGTCCCCATGTGTGTGCGCTGCAAAGCCTTTCTTTGATCTGCATTCTTCTCTGAACTTCAGGTAACATGGGTGGGTGCTGGGAAGGCTCTGGGGTCTGGAGCCTAAAGACTGCTCCAGCCTTGGCCAAGTCTTCTGTAAATATTAATGTCTGGCAAGAAAGCCATGGCTTTCTCCAGCTCTTATGCCCTCATCCTCAAGATTCTCCTTCCCATTTCCCTTCTCAGCATCCTCAGAGATCGCCCCATGCCCGCTACAAAAGAGAGAACGTCGTACTTAAATTTTGGATATTTTCAACACGGCACACTTAGGCCAGTGAGATGACTCAGACTGTAAAGGCTCCACTGCCAATCCTCAAGACCCAAGTTCAATCCCCGGGACCCATGCTCTCCCATGTGGAGAGAGAGGGTGAGTCCTACAATTTGTTCTTTGACCTCCACGCATACTCATCCCTCTCTCCAGTAAGTAAATTAAAATAATTTTAAAATAAAGAAATGTAGAAGCTGCCTTTGATTTTTCTTAGGATTGTTAACATAAAAACACCCAGGAGCTCCATGCCTGGTTGTCCCGGGCTGGACATTAGCCTCATTTCTGTGATCTGTCACTAGAGTCATGTAGTGAAATCCAGGTTGCAGAGAGGAGTGTCCTGACTTGTCTTGGTCCAAGATCTGCCCGTGGGACCAATGTGTCACTCTCCTGTCCTTCTTGAGCCCTGTTTACCACATTCTTGTTTTGATCCCAAGAGACCTGGGAACACAGGGCACAGCACTTCATTTGTTCGAACTGATTGCCTGGGTGGGAAGACCAGGAGGCCACGGGCTCAGAGCCATAGATAAGCCTGTCCTGTCTCGCTGCGGTGACATGGCTTTGAACAGACCCTGACTTCTGAAAGTTGAAGGCTGAGGAGGCTGTGGGGAGGAGGGAAGGTAGAAGAGGAGTTTGTTACAGCAAGAAAGGTTAAGGTATGACTCACCAGCTCTGGGTGGGAAACTAAGTAATAAAATAAGTGTGTAATTGTGGGCTGCCAGGCAGACAGTGGGCTAATACCAGAGTGACAGCTGAGCGCTGTGGAGAGACTGAGCCACAGGGACGAGTGGGCGAGGGGGAAAATAAGAAAGAAAGAATAAAAGCCAACACAGAGGGGGAGCGCCCGGGATCCTGTCACTTCGTCTTAGAAAGAATTAAGCAGCCAGACAAATTGCCAGTGCACTTTGTTTGGGAAACACAATCAGACAGTCTGGGAGCAGAGCTCTGGGGAGGGGACTCGTCGCTGGAGGGTCCTGTGAGTGGCTTGGGAATAGTGGGGACTTGGTAAGGTTTGCAGGTGTTGCTGGCGCTCAGGGAGACAACACTTGGAGGTGTACCCGTGTCTCCTTTTCACACTCAGAGAAAGTTAGAATGTGCTACCAAGAGAGCTCTGGTTCAGGTGGGGGAAACTGAGGCAAGCTGCTTGTTCCATGCCAGACACGTGGTGTGATCCTTGCTTCTTTCTGATCCTCGGCCTCCTCCCTAGCCGCTGTGGCGATTCACACACCCAGCCCCACGCTACAGTTCCAGGGAGGGGTTTCATGGCACCTGCACGTAGAAAGCAGAACGCGGTGTCTTGGAGATCCCGTGACTTTCTTTCCTCTTCTTTAGAAGGCTCCCACTGCCCAAGCAAAACCCGTGTTTCCGTGCGTTGAAAGAATGGAGGGAGCTCAGGTGCTGGTGAAGGCTCAATTCAGATGAATTGAGTTCAAGTTCACATGGCAGCTGGCCTATATAGGGTCATGGAGAGAGAGAGAGAGAGAGAGAGAGAGAGAGAGAGAGAGAGAGAGAGAGAGAGATCTTGAAGAAGGTCTTCGTGCCCCAGACCTGCTATGGATCTTGTGCCCTTCAAAGGACCTCTTTAGCCACAGCAATGTTCTTAGTGAGGTGTGGACATTTTTCTTCTGGAAGGTTCTGGACATGTCTCAGAGGTTCTGAGCAAATGAAAAAAGAGATGCTGCTTCCTTTGAAATGAACAATCGGAGAGGGGCTAACATAGTGGAAGGTGGTCTCTAACCTTCCTGGATAGCAGAACTTGAAGTCTTTTGTCCTTCTGACCGGCCAGAAGCAAGAGCTTGGAGAGTAAGCAGGCCCAGCCTCCTCTGGGTAAATTCCTGATGAAAGAAACACCTGGCGAAACAAAGGTTTCTAGCATGCAGTCCAGGCCTTGCTAATGTTTCATGAAGACAAAAGAAGGTATAATTTGTTTCCAGAGAGTAATTTTATTATCTCTTAATGCAAAAAAGGTAAGATAAATTCCCTATTATTTTATAATAACCATATCAATTTTATAATACCACACTGGTAATAACCACTTCAGAGCAAGTGATGAATGTATAATTGCCTTTCTTACGTATTAGCATATTGTAATTTACCACCACAATTGTGGTGGCTTTTTTTTTTTTCTTCCTTCATTTTGGTACTTTCAATATTGAAAAACTTTTTCTAAAGTGGCTTGTTCAGACTTTCATTGTAGAGTACAGTCATAAGCCCCTGTTCCTGCCATCGTTTCTCTTTTCAGATGGTAAATTGCCCTGAAAGGTTTAATGAATAAATGAATAAATTAATTAATAATGACCAGAGAAGGCGCTCCGCTGGCACCTGGTGAATGGTGACAGAGAAACTTTTATGGAAGATGTACTTACCCAGCCCCCACCCTAACACACACACACACACACACACACACACACACGCACGCACATGCACACGCACACGCATACACCATGGCTCCTAAAGTGCTCTTCTGGCATGATTGGCCCGTGAGTGGGACAAGCAGGAATTATTACTTAATCTCAAACACAGAAATGAATTGTAAGGTGAGCTGCACACTGGCCTCATGTTTGGTGTTGGAGGTAACCAGTGGCAGAGTTGGGGTGATGTTACATAGCAGGTGAAGCCAAATGGACACGGGATGCCCATCCTGTGGGCAGCTGTCCCAGCACCCCCAAAAGGTTCAAGCATGCAGAAATTTCAGGAGGCCCTAAGATGCTGGGGACAACTTTTTTTTTTTTTAGAGGCTTTGCAGGGGTCAGAACATCCTTGACCTTGACCCTCTAAAGACCTACAGTAGCTTCTCTGTTTCCATAACAACCTCCAGAATCATGGGCATGGAATGCGTGTCGGGGGCTAGCAATCATTTAAGCTGGTGCTGCTAGTAAACCAAGCACAAAGAAGCTAGTATCAGGGCTGGGAGATGGTTCAGTAGATAAAGGTGCTTGCCGCCACGTCTGACAACCTGAGATTGATCCCTGGGACCCACATAGTAGAAGAGAACTGGCTCTCAAGTTGTCCTCTGACCCCCACACCAACATGTACACACACACACACACACACACACACACGCACTTGTGCACGTGCACACACACATACATACACATGTGTGCACACACACGCACACACATGCACGTGCACACACATGCACATGCACACACATGCACACGCACGCATGCACACACAGCACATGCACACATGCACACACACATGCACACGCACGCATGAACACACGCACACGGGTGCACACGCGTGCGCACATGCACACACACACACACACACACACACACATAGTAGAATGCAGTATGTTGGAGGGGCTGGGAAAGGCAGAAATGGCAGTGCTCCACCATGAAGAAACCAGGAAGGGTGCTCCAGGCAGAAGGCAGGACAGGTGCAAAGGCACTGAGTGGGCGCGAGGCTGGCTCAAGGACGGCCAACTCGTAAAGAGAGAGTTGATTTTGAAGTTCTGCGCTCTCTGCAGCTCTGAGGGGATGAATGGCCACTCTCTGATAAAGGAAGCATATCTCCAAACTGTCCTGAGCGACAGCCAGGATTCATTTGGCCGGTCTTGGAGCTTGCTTTCTGACAGTTGTCTCAACCCGAGGAGCCTGTATCCCAGTGCCTGGCCTTGTGGCCTGAACAGAATGAGCCACTAAGTAGCCAGGATTCTGTAGGGATCGACTGATGCCAGCATCTGTGGCCAGCCTGTTCTATACCAGGATGCCGTGGTCCCCGAGTTTGCCAACCCCAGTGGCTT
Organism: Mus pahari; assembly: GCF_900095145.1. Lineage (NCBI taxonomy): Eukaryota > Metazoa > Chordata > Mammalia > Rodentia > Muridae > Mus > Mus pahari. Next base: position 155,432,350 of record NC_034592.1, read on the forward strand.
CAACTCCCTGTACAAAGTCTGATTTCGTCGTCAACTTACTTTTTTTCCCCTTAAGGAACAACACGTGCCACCTAAAACTTTCTTTGACAAGCCCGTAGCTAGAATAATTAGATACATAACGAACAATGGGGAGCAGAGAGATTCTAAGTATATTTTGAGCGCTGCATCCCCACCACCCGTTCCCTGCAAATGTCACTTGTGGAACATTCGTCTGTTTGTCTTGAAGCACAAAACTTTTCTCCCCTGTTCTTTTTCAAAGTGGCTGGGAGTGTTCTCGGTCTCCGCGCTGAAGCACGGCAAGTCACTCCCCGATGAAAGTGTTCAAAACCGTTATTTTTAAAGCCCGAACTGTGCCCATCAAAGCTGTGCTCAGAACACATCTTTTTAGTTTCTACCGAGCACATTCATCTGCAAATGTCATCCAGGCTCTCATTTAAATGATGTGACAGCTCCGAGAAGCTGCTGGGGGAAGGTGGCTCCTGATTGTTAAAAGTACAACAAAGAAAGTCCAAAAAGCCCCCTCCCACAAAGAACTGATCATTAATAATTCACAGGTGGCACTTCAGACGTGCTCCCCACAGAGGAACTACTGCATGCACTCTCCCCCTTTCTCTCTTCCTGAGCGAGGGCTGCAAGGACGTTGTAAGGATGTTGGGGACTTTTACCCAAAAGGGAAGGAGGAAAAATAAGCTCTAAGTATATTGGTTTATTATGTGTCGATCAAAACCTAAAATAAAGAACTTAAAAGAAAATCGATCTCAGGAAAACAAGATCCTAAATGGACCTAAGAAACATATTCAGTTGAGCATTAAAATTAAAAAGTAAAGATAAGGCTATGCGTGGTGGCACACACCTTTAATTTCAGTACTCTGGAGGCAGAGGCAGGCAGAACTCTGTGAGTTTGAGGCCAGCCTGGTCTACATAGTTAACACCAAGCTTACCAGAGCTAAGCAGTGAGATTGTGCCTAAAACCAAACCAAATCAGACCAGACCAAACCAAAACAAGCCAAAAAACAAACAAACAAAAAGAAACAAATGGACACTTCCCATCTGCCACCAAATCACACCAAGGAGTGGAAAAGTAAGATTCCTTTTGAAGCCTGCTTCTCACATCCCCTGGGAGTACAGAGATGGCCACGCCTAACTGGATGGATACAGCTTTGAAAAGCATGTATTTATAAAAATGTTTTGACTCAAACACTGGAACTTTCCAACTGCCACTGTGGAGTAACTTCAGTCTTCCTTGTTTTGTGGCTGTGTGTGTGTGTGTGTGTGTGTGTATGTGTGTGTGTGTCTCGTGCATATGGGATGTGGATAAAAGTCAGCACTGGGTGTCTTTGTCTATTGTTCTACCTTTTTTTTTTGTTGTTGTTAGCTTGTTTGTTTTATCAAGACAGGGTTTCTTTGTGTAGCCCTGGCTGTCCAGGAACTTGCTCTGTAGCCAACACTGGCCTTGAACTCACAGAGATCCATTTGCCTCTGCCTCTTGAGTGCTGGGATTAAAGGTGTGCACCAACACAGCCTGCCTCTCCACCTTAAAGACAGAGTCTCTTAGATAATCCTGAGCTTAAGAACTGGACTAGACTGGCTGGCCATCGAGCCTTAATGATCACCTCCTCCCACCCCCACCCCCATTCTCCTGTGGTAAGAGTACAGGTGTTTGCTGCTGTGTCCTGCTTTTCCATGAGGGCTGGGGCATTGAAACCAGGCCCTCATGTTTGTGTGACAAGCACTTTTACCAACTGAGCCATCTCCCTGACCCTTTCATCCCATATCTAAAAAGAAGTCTCAAATTGCTGATGTACTGTCATTTGAGCTAGAAGGAGTCATTTGGCCTGTGAGCTGGGTGTTGGAGCTGTCAGAACAGAATCTGGACTCTGAGCTCAGCACCCTGAGACCTGTGAGTCCTGGACAGGCACAGAGGAAGTGGCCGCTTCAAGTCTTCTTTGGACCAAGCCCATTTTCTGTAGAAAATGATAGGGCAGAGTGTAACCTGGAGAAGTACGGAACAGAGGTGGATGAGACCAAGCAGGCACCCTGAACCCCAAGTTCCCCTTGCTGTTTGAAACACCAGATAACTGGGGAGACGCCCACCCCTGTCTGTGGTGCAGACTGCAGGTGCGGCTTCTTTCCCACCTTTCGTGCAAAATGCAAGTTTCTCTCTGCTTGGGTGGAATGGACACTTGGTTGGCATGTTTCCCCAGCAGACTTGGGTTGTCTTCCAGACAAATGGGGAATGTGTTTGTATGTGTGAACAGCCTGGTTCGGTTTCCAGCTGTGAACACAGCAATAACCCCTAGGTGCCTCACTGGGAAACAGCTCCGGATTTCTAAGCTTCAGGCCCCAGTCAGTAACCACCCAATCCCGGTGGCCAGACCTCCAGGCTGAGCCAGGTGTCCCTCAGCCGGAACTGTGCAAATTCTGCCCTTGCCCGAAGAGGAGCTGACAGTGCATTCGATTTATTGAGTTTTAGACATTCTTTCCGGCGTGGATCAGAACAGATATTTTTGTTCTGAGCGGCAGGTCCCTGGCAAGCTGGGAACAGTGCCTAGTTACGGGGGAGCTCGGGGAAGGGGTGCACTTGGTTCCCAAGCAATTATCATCCTCAACAGAGCTAAACACACCCCAAAGTGATCCATTTTCTCACTGCAAAGTAAAAGCATTGGATCGGTTTTTGTGGTAACTATGCAATTAGTTCTTCCTGGCACTGCGGTGACTTCTTGGGGAGTGTGTTTGCTACAGTGCACAGTGACAACTGATTGTGGTCTACGATATTACATTTCAGAAAGTGGACTCTTATTTCATGTCTGTGGAGTCAAGGGAGGCTTCCATCAGAAGCAGTTTACTGGATAAGTTAAGACAGAGGTCCAGGAGGGGCTGCCCAAGCTGGTTGCAAGGTGGGAGTCAGGAGGGGCCACTGGTCTGTCTACTGAGACTGTCTGCCCTCTCATGGTCCAGCCTCTTAGGAGACCCTGCGAGGCTGTACCACAGCGCTCTCCTGTAAGCCCTTGTCTTTGGATATCCTGGCTTTGTGCATCCAGAGGCATTCCAAGCACTGGGTGCTTTACACAGAGTCTGCAGGAGAAGCCACGTGCAAACCAAGGCTCAGAATAATCGGGAACTGGGAAATTTCAGGTAAAAAATCTACCTCCCTTTGTTGGAACAGGCAAACAGGCAGAGAGAGCAAGGTGGGGCTGGGCTAATTAGCGCCAGCTTGAGCTTTTCGTTTTGTTCTTTTTCACTCTTGTGGTTATATCGAAGCCTCGGGAAGCCAGAAGTCAGGCTGGAAGGGTCCCGCAGTGTCCTGTGCGCGCCAAACAAGACATTGCCCTAGCTGGGTGTGGTGGTTCACACCTTGCTCAGCAGGTGAGAGTAAGTCTGCTAACCCTGACAAACAAGTTCAATCCCTGCACCCCACCTTTAGCCAGAGGGTGTGCTAGCACTCCTCTAGAACCCTGGCTTTCCTACAGAGAGATGGGAGGCAGAGACAGAAATCCAAAGTCAACAGGCTAACTGGCTTCCCCGTTGCTTGGGAAACTGAGGCAGGAGGATTGCTGTGAATGTGAGGCTAGCCTGGCCTGCAAATTAAAATCTTATCTCCAAAAGGGTGGGAAAACGGCGTAAAGACATAGGCACACCTTCCCAAGCCTCCATCAAAAAGAGCAAACATGGTGACCGGCTCTCCCACGCGGGTGAGAGAGAAGCCGATTCCTGGAAAACTGGGATGGTGGGTTCTGTGACAAGGGACGGGGCTTTACAAATGGCAATGACCTTGGAATTTATCTCTCCTCTCAGCCCTCATAGTTCTGTTAAGCAGAATGGGGCATGGGCAGGTTTCTGAGAGAGCTAAGGATCTAGGGGAGAACGCTCAGGTCTTGGGGTCCTGCTCCCTGCAGACTGGACAGAGCTCATCTTCACTGGACTGCTTTATCTGCTCGTGGAAAGGCTTAAGACAGGATGTGTGGTGACCTCAAAATGAAACCCTGTATCTGCCCACTTGTTCCTGAAAGTTGTCATCTGAGTCCAAGTGGCCATATTAGCTGTCAGAACCATACAGAGGTGACATTGAGCTCTGGAGGGCCAGGTTGTTCATGGGCTGGGGTGCCATGTGATGTTGAGCTCCCAAACATCACCATCTCACACACCAGGGTGCTGCCACCTACTCTGCCATCTACCCGAAGAAGAAACCGCAGGGAAATTAACAAGGGCAGCTGTGGAGCACACACCCCTGTAATCTCTGCACTTGGGAGTCTGAGGCAGGAGGATTGTGGGTTCCAGACCAGTCGGGCTGTACAACAGTCCTGTGTCTAAAAGAAGAAGTCATCGAGAAGTGGAGGTTCGGGTCAGACGTCCTGTGCTTCTCTGGCCTGGGCTTTACTCCTCAACACTAACAGAATCACACAAAGCCAGGGTTTTGAGAGTCCCCATTCCATAGGTCTGCAGTGCCTGCGGTGGAGAGAGCTTGTCCTTAGAAGGCTCTAATGGCTGAATGTTTGCACATCTCTAACGCATCTTCTGAGTTCACTCTTGTAGCAAAATTCACACCTCATTCCTGAGCCCCAAGTGAGGTGTTTTCAGCTTAGATTAGCTTTTTTTCATTTCTTTGTCCTAGAATACATGCAAGCAGACCTGGTGGCTTAAATGAGGAGAGGCAAGCAGACCTGGTGGCTTACATGAGGAGAGGCAAGCAGACCTGGTGCATGAGGAGAGGCAAGCAGACCTGGTGCATGAGGAGAGGCAAGCAGACCTGGTGCATGAGGAGAGGCATTTGTGGTCAGGCTGACTCCACAGGGTGTGAAGGGAGCAGACTCCTGCAGGCACGGGACAAAGGAGCCACCTCACTCTGTGGGAAAGCTGTGGCACAACCCTCTTAGGTCAGGGTCTCTCAGCTGGAGACCACAATCTCATGGTGTCCCAGGCCATGTGGAGGAACACTGAGGGGTATTCTGGAGATGGGCAGACACTGGAGACCTTGCTGTACCCCCAAAGAAGGCTTTGGATCCCTGTTGTTATGCTGCCTCAACTTCTCCCAACATTTTCTAGAAAGGGCCTGGACTACAAGGCCGGGTCTTTGTTTTCTTGTTATTGCCCCACCCCACCCCCCACCCCTGCTCAGACAGGGTTTCACTTTGTAGCCCTGGCTGTACTGGAACACTCCCTGTAGACCAGGCTGGCCTCAAAACTCACAGAGATCCTCCTGCCTCTGCTTCCTGAGTGCTGGGATCAATGGTGTGTACCACCACTGCCTTTTTTTTTTTTTTAAGGGATGAAATCCTGGGCTGGAGAGATGAACAGTGGTTAAGGGCATTGACTGCTCTTCCAGAGGACCTGGGTTCAATTCCCAGCACCCATATGGCAGGTCACAACCATCTGTAACTCCAGGATCCAACAACCCCACAGAGACATACATGCAGGCAAAACATCAGTGAGCCTAAAATTAAAAATGGAATTATTTAATAAAGGAGTGACATTCACACAAACATGAATGAACCATTTATAGATGCAGTTTAGTGGCTTGGGTACATCATGTCTAAGCACCCCTCTTTCTAGTTTCAGAACAGTTAGAGGGGCCCAAGAAGAGGTGTTAAAGACCTTTCAATTCACCACTCATTCAACTGAAAGGCCCCGCCCTCCAGACTGCAGAGAGAACAACTAAATATTTGTCCCTGACAAACATCGTTGGGGTGGATGACCCAAATCGCCCTGGTGACGACTCTGGGCTGCAGTGTTTTCCTGCTGTCGGGAACTTCCAGGGAGAGGTCAGCCAGGTGACCCTCCAGTAGCCCATCCTCAGTAGAGATTCCAGAGTGACTTGTGGAAGGGCCTTTCGCTCTAGTGTGCTGTTTCTTGCCTCCTTCTAGAAAAACTTAGCCACCCTTTGCTTTGCCAGTAGGAGACCCTATGAGTTCCGATCCCTGCATGCAGCGGCCTCTTAACAGACGTCTTACCTTACTTTCGCTGTAGGGAGGGACCCTTCCATCCATGACTGTGGTGACCTGGGGAGGCTGTGATCTGGGGGTGAGAGGTGCAGCTTAGGGAGGCAGGACAGAGCTTGATCTCTGGTGATGAGTAGATTTCCTGGCCGTGAAGTTCTCTCACACACTAAGATCTAATATGGAAACCTGAGGCTCACATCGGGGAGTCGGGCTCTGTGGGTAAAGGGAACTTGGGGTACATCTCTCTGGGACTTCATTTTAGTCTGGAGGAGGCTTGATAGAATACCCCAGCCCTGAGGGTACCATCACAAACCCACAGACCTGGCTTCTGCTGTCTCCAGAGACCAAGGCTCAGCTGTGGAGTGGCTGCTCTGTCAGTGGCTTCCAGGCCAAGAAAGCTCACCAAGACATGCCCCAACCACTCACCAATCTTCAGAATTCTCCACCAGGAGACCCCATGAAGTCCATGGTGTTTCTCATGTTTTCCTGGTCCATAGTCTCTGTCCGTGGCCACCACCCATCTTTCTCTCATAACCCTTGCATCTTGATGGGGCCTGGCCGGGGTTAGATTGTTTTTTTCTGGAGGCAGAGTCTTGCGTTGCTGTGTCTGATCTTGAATTTATTATGTAGCCAAGGATGACCTTGAACGCCTAATCCTCCTGTTTCCACCTCCCGATTGCTAGGATTGCAGGTGTGTACCACCATGTCTGATTCATGGGGGCCTGGGGATCAAACCCAGGGCCTTGTGCGTGCTAGGCAAGCACTCTACCAACAGAGCCACTTCTGTGGCCTTCATATTGCTTCCTAACTGCTCTATTCTGTATGGGCTTCTAGAGCCCCGAAGACAGCTTGTCTGAAGAAACCATCAGGCTGCTGCATTACCCAGACTCTTCCCCTCTACCTGCTCAGGAGGTCAGCACCATCAGGAGGGCCAGGCCCTGGCTTGGAGGCTCAGAGTACTTGGGTTTCAAAGACTCCTTAAATGTATGGCTCAGCCATGCCTGTTTGTCTCGTGGCTTCTGAGGACAAGTGTAAGCATGTCTGGGAAGGTACTTGTGACCGTAGGACCCACAGTCTCTGTCTACGTCATCACTATTGATCTTAGTTTGTATGCAAATATAGCTATCAATGTCCTCACAGGACACGAGCTGTGGACATGGGGATGGGCCAGGTGTGTGTAGCCTCCTTTTCTATAGGACCACTGAGTGAGTCAAACTCACTATCCTCCTGCCTCATCCATCCATCTATCTATCTATCTATCTATCTATCTATCTATCTATCTATCTATCTATCTATCTATCTATCTATCTAATTAACGCTATTGCTATCTCTCTTTTGCTTTTTTGAGACAGGGTTTCTCTGTGTAGCCCTGGCTGTCCTGGAACTCACTCTGTAAACCAGACTGGCCTTTAACTCACAAAAAATCCAACTGCCTCCAGCTCCTGAGTGCTTAAAGGCAGAGCTAAAGGTGTGCTCCACCACCACCCAGCTCAGGGATTTTCTTAGAGCATTCAGCACCACGTGTACGGGCTGGCTGTGTGATTCGCCAAGTGCAGGACAAACATGAAGAGCCCTGGGTTCTGAAAGGATGACAAGACATTTCTCTTGTCCTTAGCTTTCTCCACCTGCATGGTACCCACAACTCGCTAGTTAAATGACATTGGAAGATGCCCGAAGATGCCTTGACCCAACCTCCCTCCCTCTGCTGAGGCACAGGTCCTTTTCAGGGTTGTCCACTGGGCAGGGTGGCCATAAAGGCCCAAGAACAGAGAAGATATTCTTCCAAGAGCCAGCCATGCCCATAACTCCTTGTGTCGTCCTGGGGATGAGTATGCAGGAGGTGTCAGCTGTGTGCCTGACCATGAAGTCCTGGAGGCATACAGAACTGATCGAAGTCCGAGGATCAGTCTGTAGAGCTTCCATTCTGTTCAAGAAAACCAGTAGCCATCCGGCTAGTGTTTGCTGAGTGAATGCCTGTGATTCCTTCCTCAAGCCTCAATTTCCTGGTCTCTAAAAATGGAGAAGACAATGACGATCAGAGAGGTCCATGGGAAGCCCACCTTTAGGAAGTTCATTCTTCACAGGGCTAGGACCTAGTGGGCACAGGAGAGAATGCAGTTAACAAATGGGATTTTAAATAGTTCTTTATCTTGTCAAAGTTGTGGAACTAGCTTTCTCAAGGATACAACTGATGAGACTACCGTTGAGGTAACACATAGAGTAGGTTCAGGAAGGAGCATGGAAGAGGACGTCTATGATGGCTGTTCTTGGTTGTCACCCTTACTACACTGGGAGTGAACTGCAATCCAGAAAGGGAGGGCACACCTGGGAGAGATGTTTTTGCTTGATTTGAAGTGGGTGAATCCACTTCTAGTGTGGATCATTGAGGTAGGGAGACACAAACTCTTTTTGGTTTTTCTTTGTTTTGCTTTTCTGAGACAAAGTTTCTTTGTATAGCCCTAGCTGTCCCAAAACTGGCTTTGTAGACCCAACTGGCCCTGACTCACAGAGCTCTGCCTGCCTCTGCCTCCTGAGAGCTGGGAGACACACATCTTAATTCCAGATCTTGAGGCAGGAAGACACACCTTTAATCTGGGCCACACCTTGTGCTGGAAGTCTATAGAAGGACACGGAAGAAGGGAACATTTGCTCTCTGTCTGATGCCCTCCTGTTGCCAACACATCCATTCCTTCTCTGTCATTAGCACCTACTTCTTCAGGATTCCAGCATGCACCGAGGATAAGCAGAGACAGTCAGCCTTGTGGGCTGAGCAACTACTGGATTCCTGGACTTTACATTCACAGCCAGACATTGTTGCATTAGCTGGACTGCAGCCTGTAAATCATTCCAAAGAATCTCTCTCTCTCTCTCTCTCTCTCTCTCTCTCTCTCTCTCTCTCTCTCTCTCTCCTTCTCTCTCCATATATAAATATATATATATATGTGTGTATGTGTATGTGAAACCATATATATGTGTGTATGTGGTATGTGTAGATAGATGATAGATGATAGATGATAGATGATAGATGATAGATAGATAGATAGATAGATAGATGATAGATAGATAGATAGATAGATGATAGATAGATAGATAGATGATAGATAGATAGATAGATGATAGATAGATAGATGATAGATAGATAGATAGATAGATAGATGATAGATAGATAGATAGATAGATAGATAAATAGATAGATGATAGATAGATNTAGATGATAGATAGATAGATAGATGATAGATAGATAGATAGATAGATAGATAGATAGATAGATAGATAGATAGATAGATAGATAGATAGATAGACCTATAAGTTCTGATACTCTAAAGATCTTGACTAATACAGCAGTATAATTTTGAGTCTGTTTCTGAGTGTCTGGCCTTCCTCTCCAAAGCAGCTTTATATCTGGAAGCAACTGCTTACAGACTTGACAGAAAGCCACCCTGACTTAAAGGAAGTCTAAGGAGCCCCTGAGAGTCTAGGGGGCCGCCATATGCCTGTGTGGGAAACCACAAGGGAAACTCCCACCCTGTGGGAACCCATGGCTCTCTGCCTGTCCTGTACGAGCACTGAACATCACACAAGGTGGGCTGGGCACTCTCTGGGACGCCCCTGGCAGGACAGCTGGCAACCGACGCCTAGCAGTCCCTCTGAGGCTTATTCAAGAGGAAGCAGTAGGAGGATGTGGTGGCTCACGGAGCTTCCCTGGGAAGGGGACAGAGGGCTGCCCAGTGAGGCCTCTTGTGGGCAGGAAATCACCAAAGGAAAGACCGGACCTCAGGATGTCCTCAGTTGGGGACGAGGACACTCTAACCAGCTTTGCCTGACCGTCCTCAGAGTCCTGCTGTGTGTCTCGGCTCTCCTAGAGGATCATGGACCTCCAGGTCATTTTGAAACCCAGTTTTGACAAGATCCAGCATAGTGTATGTAGGGACTCTGACTAATTGGAAGGTCATGGGGACCCCCTGCTCCTCCACCATTATGGGCTACCATATCCCTTCCAGGAGGCCCACCGCAGAGGTACCTTAATGCATGCAGTGTGCTTAAAACTCCAGCTGAGTTATAGTCTCTCCTTCCAGGGTTAAGTGGAAACCAATGACAGTTTTAGCAGTGGAGTGGAGACCGGCCAAGACTCTCAGAGGACGTGTGCCCTGGGAAGGCTGGTTTAGCCCGTGCCTGGTGCAGGACACTCTGGCTGGGTTGTCACCCTACAGTTTACATAGGGTGAGGCCACCCTTCATGAGCAGTCTCGGTGACCTGAAGAGGAAGCCGTTTCTTCTGTACTGACACGGGAGGTCCGGTGGACGGACCCCCAGAACACTGGTAGTTAAGAGTGCAGGAGGCAGTCGCTATTCACACAGCTTGGCAGAGTGAGCCAAGCCCCATAGTTCAGGCCCAAGGCACTCTGTTTGGGATGTCTCCTCACAGTGCCTCAAATCTGACTCAAGTCTTAGTAAGGAGGGTCACAAAGTTGCTGTCACCATCCTCCTGCTTACAGGGAAGTGGGCCATGTCTGTGCCCCTTACTCTGAGGCTAGCTGTGGGAGCCGTGCCTGCCCATGGGCTCTCTCTCGTTGACTTCTCACTCACTTCTAAACTCTGGCAAGCAAGCTCTCTCGCATCGTTCAGTTGGCATGAAGGTCTGTGGCTCGCAGGGAAGAGTCTTCACAACTGTGCTAAAGGTCTTGTTGCTCAAGTGCAGCCCAGCAGAACGGCCAAGCCCCCCTCCCCTCCTGTCCCAAGACTTCTTGGGCTTGCAAGATGATTCCAGGCAGCTCCAAGGGTGATGGTGTCTAACGTAGAACTTCTTGAAGAAGACACGGAAGAGTCTAGAAAAGACAGCAGTCCTCCCAAGGGATCCCCGAGTCCTCGGAAGCCCAGCCTGCCCGATGCATCCTCTTCTGACTCCTAGGGGTCTTTCTGCCTCAGTTTCCTGGTCTGTACCCGGGATAGGCGGGGTTCCATTTCAGGAGATAATAACGAATGAGCTGACAGAAAACATTTAGAACAGGGGTCAGTATGTATGTATAAGTGATTATTGTGAGCCAGGTATTGTCCCGTCAGAACAAAGCTTACAGCCACTCCTAACCGCTGCAGTGTTCGTCTTGAGATGGCCAGAGAATCCGCCACACTCCTAGTGAGGTAACACACCCCAGCTAACTCAGCGGGCACAGACTTTATCTAGAAGTCTCATGTCTCAGAGCTGAATTTCCTTCTCATGACCTTCGGCCGTGGGAGTGACACCTCACAGCTGTGGTGTTTTGACAACCAGCAGACACCAGCACACAAAATGTGCAGCCAGCAACATATGAAGTTCAAGAGGCGTCCTGGCTAGGCCTGCCCTTGACCCCCCCACCTGACAGTTAAGGCAAGAGCCTGCAGTTTGCATCAGCAACAGGCAGGGTCAAAGTTTAGTCAATCAAATGTTGTGTAAGGACTCACTATAGCTGATACAGGGGCCTGAGGCCTCCCAACATTCATTAACAACACAAGTTCAATCATTATCTCCCTGCAGTTTATTGTGTTAAGTCAGTTCCAAACCGTGCTGACCATGGCTATGGTCCAAAGGCCTGCCCCTTACGTCAGAGGCGAGCCTCCGGGTCCAGCTGAGGGGCAGGGCTGTCCTCCCTTCTGTATAGTATTTAAAGCCAGGAGGGCGGTCTACAGAGCACAGTTGGCCTTCCCTCTGGGTACACACCCTCGGTCAACAGGGGAAATCCGGCAAGGCGCTCTGCAGTCTCTGACCCAGACCTTCCGAAAGGAAGAAAGGTAGGCAGGGTCATTTCAGTCACCTCTCCAAGAATACAAGTGAGGGACCCACTCATGTTCTTTACCCTGACAACCATGGCTCCCTAGCCACTTGCAACCCACTCAAGTGCACAGAAGGACCGGGAAGGGGCCCATGGGTGCTGATGTTCATGAGCCCCTTTTTTCTGTTTCAGGTAACACCAGAGTCCCTGCCTCTCTCCACAGCGTTGCAATTATGCCTCCTCAGCTGCATAACGGTCTGGACTTCTCTGCCAAGGTCATCCAGGGCAGTCTTGACAGCCTGCCCCAGGCAGTGAGGAAGTTTGTGGAAGGCAATGCTCAGCTGTGCCAGCCGGAGCACATCCACATCTGCGACGGCTCCGAGGAGGAGTACGGGCAGTTGCTGGCCCACATGCAGGAGGAGGGTGTCATCCGCAAGCTGAAGAAATATGACAACTGGTGAGTCCCCTCAGCCCTAACTCTCTGGCCCATAGCCTCCCGAGCTCTATCTTCTTAGAGTTTGGAGAATGAAGACCTTGCCGTAGCAAACACCTGAGAAGCTTAAGAGATGCCCCGTGAGCTAAGCATAACCAACCGCTAGATCCCGGATAACTATGCAAAGTGACCCCTTTCCCCAGGGCCAGCTCACAATCTAGCTAATGTCCACCTGGTCAAGTCCCTGTTGTCCTCGTGTCCCACAAGGCTTGGAAGAACCTGACGTGGGCAAGAGAGGTGCATCCCCGAGGATACCTTGCTGAAGGAGTCCCTGTGACTTTTTCAGTTGGCTGGCTCTCACTGACCCCCGAGATGTGGCCAGGATCGAAAGCAAGACGGTCATCATCACCCAAGAGCAGAGAGACACGGTGCCCATCCCCAAAACTGGCCTCAGCCAGCTGGGCCGCTGGATGTCAGAAGAGGACTTTGAGAAAGCGTTCAACGCCAGGTTCCCAGGGTGCATGAAAGGTGGGTGAGACCAGATCCCAGGCCTGACAGGGTGCTGTGTACATAGTTCATGTTCTTCATGGCGACCTGAGCTGCAGAGGGTGGCCCACGTGTGAAGTGCACTGTCTGGCTCTGTTTCACGGGTGGTGACACACAGGAGTATTAAAATGTCCTCTGCAAGTCCTGTCATCCCAGACACAGAAGCCGAGGCAGGGGCATTCCAAGTTTAGGCCAGCCTGAGCAATTTACACTTGGTCAAGGAAAACTCAAAAGGTAGCTGTAGCTATGGTTCTGTGGTAGTGTTTGCCTAGAATCTCCAAGGCCCTGGGTTCAATCCTTGATATCGACTTAGACAAAACAGAAAATAGGCAAAATGCTTCCCACTCATGAGGACGTAGAGCAGCTTAATTCAGCCAAGCAAGAGGATCATGAAAAAGCTTCATTGCAGCAATCTGCGGTTTCCGATGGCCTCCTAGACCAGAGGCTGGTGGCCAATAGGGCGTGGCATGGAAAAGACACAGCCGTGGGGACCGTGGGGAGGAGGAGCGGAGGAAGCTCAGTGGGCCTCCGTGGCTGCTTACCTGCTTCCGCCCACCCACCTCTGCAGGCCGCACCATGTACGTCATCCCGTTCAGCATGGGGCCGCTGGGCTCGCCCCTGGCCAAGATTGGTATTGAGCTGACAGACTCGCCCTATGTGGTGGCCAGCATGCGGATCATGACGCGGATGGGGATGTCTGTGCTGGAGGCCCTAGGCGATGGAGAGTTTATCAAGTGCCTCCACTCTGTGGGGTGCCCTCTCCCCTTAAAAAGTAAGTGCATCCTTTCCAGAGCGAAGGTGGAAGGAGAGGTTGGGGAAGGGTTCAGCAGGTGGGGTGCTCGCCTGGCTTGCGTGAGACCCTGAGTTTGAGCCCAGACACCAAATAAACTGAACATGTTGGTCAATCCTATCACCCCAGTATGCAGGAGTCAGGGGGACCAGAAGTTTCAGGTCCTTCTCGGCTCCGTAGCTGGTTTGAGGCCAGCCTGGAGACTTGGGCAGGGACGTGCACCACAAGCTCACGGTCGGTCGCTTGCTTGTTTGCAGAGCCTTTGGTCAACAACTGGGCCTGCAACCCCGAGCTGACCCTGATCGCCCACCTCCCGGACCGTAGAGAGATCATCTCCTTTGGAAGCGGATATGGTGGGAACTCACTACTAGGGAAGAAATGCTTTGCGCTGCGGATTGCCAGCCGTCTGGCTAAGGAGGAGGGGTGGCTGGCGGAGCATATGCTGGTACGTGGTCAGGGACTCCTGGGCAGAAATTTGGAGGGCCTGGGGTGTCAAGATTCCCCAACTTCTGAGGACTTAAGGGTACAGTGGAGCAATACCAAGTTGACTCTAAGGACCCCAGCATTTGTCTCTTTGAAAGGGGCTCAGACACACTGGGGCAGCAGTGACCTTGGGGACTTTATTCTTTGGTACCCCATTAGTTTGTCCTGATTCGTGAGGGATAGATCACAGAGATCTGCCTTTAGGGAGACCCTAGGCGCTTCCCCAGACCTTTGCTGCAGGAAGGAACACAGATCTTTGTTTCTTAGACAACAGCATCGAGCTTAATCGCCTCATCATCTTCCTTTTAATTTTCTGCCCCTCCCACCCTCCATTAGTTTGGAAGACAGTCTCAGGTTTTTGTTGAAGGTAAGGTTTTTGTTGAAGGTACACACACACCTTTTATCTCTCTCTTTTACCGTATGAAGGATACAGAGTAACAGGTTTTATTTTGAGTTTTCCACATGTATGCCAAGGATTAGAGATACTAAAGCAGATACTGATCCCATCCCTGCAGATCCTGGGCATAACTAACCCCGAAGGCAAGAAGAAATACCTGGCCGCAGCCTTCCCTAGCGCCTGTGGGAAGACCAACTTGGCCATGATGAACCCCAGCCTGCCCGGGTGGAAGGTTGAATGTGTGGGCGATGACATCGCCTGGATGAAGTTTGATGCCCAAGGTGAGTCTTCAGGTGACAGTGGTGGCCCCTGGTGAGTGGCTGGCTTCAAACACACTACACCACCATCTCCTAAACTGCCAGCACTGGGCATTCAGGGTGAGCAAGGCCTTCGCAGTGCTGTCCTGCAGGCCTTCTGTGAGGATCGTCTGGATAGAGAGGGCCACAATAGGCTGTTTGCTTACACAGATCCATGTTTGCACAATGTGGCTGGGGCCACCAAGACAAGTCTATGGGTAAAGGCACTTGCCACCAAGCTTGATGATCTGAGTTTGATTCCTGGAAACCTAAATGGTGGAAAGAGAGAACTGACTCCTGAAAGTTATCTTCCGACCTCCATATGTGTGCCCCGGAACACTCACGCCACACACACACACGCACACGCACATGCACACGCACACGCCACACACGCACACGCATACACACATGCACACGCACGCACGCACACACACGCACACCACATACACACACACACACTTATGCCACACACACACACACATACCACACACCACACACACACACGCACGCACACCACACACACACACTCACACCACACACACACACACTCACACCACACACACACACACACACACACGCACACACGCGCACACACACCCACCACAAAATAAATAATAATACCTTTAAAAGAAGAGAATGTGTTTAAGGAACCATGAAGAAGCAGAAAACTTCAGAGTCCGAGTTAGCCGTGGTGTGTGGATCAAAATGGATGGCTGTGTAGTTTAGGGACGGGGAAGAGAAAGATGTGAACTTTTTAGCTAGCCTGGCAAAGCATTAAGAACTCTGGGATGCTTGGCTCGCATTCATACCTTCCTCTATGGCCTGCAACTTTCCAGGCAACTTAAGGGCTATCAACCCAGAAAACGGGTTTTTTGGAGTTGCTCCTGGCACCTCAGTGAAGACAAATCCAAACGCCATCAAGACCATCCAGAAAAACACCATCTTCACCAACGTGGCTGAGACTAGTGATGGGGGTGTTTACTGGGAAGGCATCGATGAGCCACTGGCCCCGGGAGTCACCATCACCTCCTGGAAGAACAAGGAGTGGAGACCGCAGGATGGTGAGTCCCCTGAGAGGCCGTGCGCTCTGGCTTCTGGGTGCCACCTATCTGGGCCATGCTAAGGGGTATCTCTCTCTCTCGCAGCGGAACCATGTGCCCATCCCAACTCGAGATTCTGCACCCCTGCCAGCCAGTGCCCCATTATTGACCCTGCCTGGGAATCTCCAGAAGGAGTGCCTATCGAGGGTATCATCTTTGGTGGCCGTAGACCCGAAGGTGAGGCATCTTCTATTCAGGCTGGGACCCTGGGGTGCGGCGATACAGAGAAATCCAGGAAGTAGTTTTCCAAGCTGGTTCCAAAGATCTTCCTCCTCTATCCAGACTAACTGGGCAGTTTTAAACGTAGGGCTAGCCTTCTGATCACCGGTGGCCTCTCTGGGTCTGTGATCTGAGGTAGCTCAGGCCAGTGTTCTGTTCCACTGAGTGATCTCTCTCTGTGACTGCCCTTAGCGGTTTCCTGTTCACTGTCTCTGTAGATGAAAGGTTAACTCAACAGAAAACTCAACTCGTTAGACCTAGGGCGGCTCATACCTGTAATCCTAGCACTTGGGTGGCTGAGGCAGGGGGATTGCTGTGAGTTCAGGGTTGACCTGGGCTACAGAGTAAGCTCCAGGCTATCTTGGGCTACAGAGTGAAACTTTCTCATCAAAACGAAACAAGAAAGGAAGGAAGGAAGGAAGGAAGGAAGGAAGGAAGGAAGGAAGGAAGGAAGGCAGGCAGAAAAGATACAGCGTGTTTGAACAAGTGACATAGAACCGTTCGAGAGTTCAGATGTCCTAAGTCTTTAATGATCTTTGTCTCCCTGCTCAAGGTGTCCCCCTTGTCTATGAAGCCCTCAGCTGGCAGCACGGGGTGTTTGTAGGAGCAGCCATGAGATCAGAGGCCACAGCTGCTGCAGAACACAAGGGTGAGCCACATTCTGCAACCCAAGCCCTCTTCTCGATGTCTGTCAGGGAGGGAGAATCTGGCCTGATTGGGTCAGAGGTAACCCCGGTGGTCTCTCTGTGGCAGGCAAGATCATCATGCATGACCCCTTTGCTATGCGACCCTTCTTCGGCTACAACTTTGGCAAATACCTGGCCCACTGGCTGAGCATGGCCCATCGCCCAGCAGCCAAGTTGCCCAAGATCTTCCACGTCAACTGGTTCCGGAAGGACAAAGATGGCAAGTTCCTCTGGCCAGGCTTTGGCGAGAACTCCCGCGTGCTGGAGTGGATGTTCGGACGGATTGAAGGGGAAGACAGTGCCAAGCTCACGCCCATCGGCTACATCCCTAAGGAAAACGCCCTGAACCTGAAAGGCTTGGGGGATGTCAATGTGGAAGAGTTGTTTGGGATCTCTAAGGAGTTCTGGGAGAAGGAGGTGGAGGAGATCAACAGGTATCTGCAGGACCAGGTCAACGCCGACCTTCCTTACGAAATCGAGATGGAGCTCCGAGCCCTGAAACAGAGAATTAGCCAGATGTAAATCCCAAGGGGGGCGTCTAGAGAGTCACCCCTTCCCACTCACAGCATGCGCTGGGATCTAGGAGAAAACCAGCCTGCTCCAGCTTTGAGATAGCGGGCACGAAGCTGAGTAGATCAGAAAAGCACCTTTTAATAGTCAGTTGAGTAGCACAGAGAACAGGCTAGGGGCAAATAAGATTGGGAGGGGAAATCACCGCATAGTCTCCGCCGAAGTTTGCGTCTGACACCAATGGGGGTTTTGGTTCCACTTCAAGGTCACTCAGGAATCCAGTTCTTCACGTTAGCTGTAGCAATTAGCTAAAATGCACAGAAGACATACTTGAGCTGTATATATGTGTGTGAGCGTGTCTGTGTGTGGGCACGTGTGTGGGTGTGTGTGTGTATGTGTGTGTGTGTGTGTGCGTGTACATGCCTGTCTGTCCCATTGTCTACAATGTATTTAAAACCTTTGGTCGGGAGGCAGAGGCAGGCAGATTTCTGAGTTTGAGGCCAGCCTGGTCTACAAAGTGAGTTCCAGGACAGCCAGGGCTATACAGAGAAACCCTGTCTCGGAAAACAAACAAAAACAAAAACAAAAACAAAAACAAAAACAAAAAAAAAAAACTTTGGGGAAAAATCTTGGGCAAGTTTGTAGTTGTAACTAGAGAGTCATGTTGCTTTGTTGCTAGTATGTATGTTAAATTATTTTTATACACTGCCCTTCCTACTTTTCTTTACATAATTGAAATAGGTATCCTGACCACTTCTTGGGAAAAAAAATTACAAAATAAACTTTTATAGAAAAAGTAGATTTCATTGCCTCTTTTTGGTTTTTATTAGAAAGGGAGAACACACTGATTAAACACCCTGGGGCTCTAATCTTGTTCCCCTCCCCCCACCCCCTCCCAGAGCCTGGGGTATTCACAGCTCCACCCTTGAAAGGAGGGGACTTCTCAGGGGCCAAATGTGTGAGGGACCGGAAAGAGGCGAGAAAGCAGAGCTCCTGGCTTCCCATGTTGTAAATCATTGTTACCACTAGTTGGCGCTCTTTGGCAGCGTTCCGGGACAGGCCTGTGCGTTTGCACAGCTGGATCTAGAGGGTTTAAGGGGAGTTTTATTGAGTTTGAGCCTCCGGGCTCAGCCATCTCCGAAAGTGCTGTGTGGACAGGCACAGGCCTTTAAGCCCTTTCGTGGGCAACACTTTTCTCAGTTTCCACGGGCCTAGAGAGTGTGGAAAAGACAGAAGGAAGAGCGTGAATTGTACTCTTCCTGTGCTCAGCACAGCGGCTGCACCACAGGCTGCCTGGGACTGGAGATTGCAGGGGCTGACCCAAGGTCAACCTCCAGCCCTCCCTGAATCTTTTCTGCTCCCTGCGTTTATTGGTTGTTCCAGAAGAGTCTAAACAAACCATAAACTTTATATAGTGTATTATAGGGTGCGTCGGCTCTGCAGAGGAGTACTTGCCCCCTCTGAGTGTGTTGTTCTTTGGAAGAGCTGGCGCAAATCCCGCCACCCTCCTCTGGCACACCCGGGCTACTGGCTCATTCCCACAGTCATTAGACACCTCCGGTCACTCCCTTCGAGAGTCACCTTCAGCGGTCCACAATGCCCCAGGGCCCTCCACAGATCTACAGGGTACCAGGGCTCCACAAGCACCCACCCGGGTTGGGATTCAGGAGCCTTCTCTTCCCCTTTAAGTGAAGCAGGATCGGATCCTTGAACCAGAGCCTTGGACTACTTACTCATGTGCCTCTCAGGGGAGCTAAGCAGCTCCGGCCTGGCTGGCTCCTTTGCTCCGTGTCCCTGCCAGGAATACTGGACCCCATAAGGAGGGAGCTTGATCTGTGCTGCTGAGGCATTAATGGCTCCAGGTGAGCTCACCTGTGGGGAAGAGCGGATCTCAGGTTCCACCGTCCTCCCTCTTTCCTGGCTGACAGGATCTGATACGTGACAGCAGGGTCTTCCTGTACCTCACCTATGTTCCCCAGGCAGTACTGGCCCAGTAAGGTATAGTGATGAACCAGATGACCCAGCTCAGTGCAGGCCTTGGGGTGTGGGACAGAGTACAGCTGCGCGTCAACAAATCGAGACTACCTCTTTCCTCAGTGTGCCCTTAGGTGATCGATTGCATGGAACTCCCAGCCTCAACTTTCTTGGCTGTAAAATGGGTAGATTTGCATTCCCTTGAGGATGTCTGAAGGAGTGTGACAAAGAAAGGGAGTCTAAGAGGACAGTAATTTCTTCTGCTTTACTGTTGACCTTCGCTGTGGCTGAGTGGAGCCAATATCAAGGTGGGGCCCTGTCCTTCCCCTCCCTGACTCCCCTCCCCTTTCTGGGGTGCGCACTGAGCTAGGGTTGCTGTCTGTAACTCTTAGGTAGCTCTAGCATGCAGGAGGCCCTGGGCTCAATCCATAGTGCCACAAAAGAAAAGGGGAAGAGAGAGAAGAGGGAGGGAGGGAGGGAGGGAGGGAGGAAAGAAGGAAGGAAGAAAAAAAGTAAAAATTGCTTTCCAAGAAAAATAATTCACATCTACCCTAAGAAGAGTACTCAGGCCCTGAAGGCCAAGTTGCTGACTACCATGGCTGAGGCCTAGGGACCATCAGGAAAAGCCCCACCATGAGAAGTAGTGAAAGAAAACGTATGTCTTCCACACTAAGCGACTGGGTCATATTAAAACAGAAGAAGAGGTGGTCCTACCTGGGCAGCGCCTGCCCCAGACTTCCCCTCCCAGCTGCGAGGCCTGGCCTCATGTCTCAGGGCTACCAGTTCTGCTAGCAGATGCATTGTGTATACTTCCCGTCAACCTGCTATTCCACAGAAGCCCCCAGCTGCAAGCTGGTGTTTATGTCAAGTCTGGAGATTCCTACCTCCACCTCTGATGAGTCTGAGCCCGTCGATAGATGTAAAATTCCTGACACAGGGACAAACCCTGGCTTGAGGTGCAGCGCCTGTTGGCTGGGGTAAGTCGGACCAGTGGCCGTTTCTCCTGCCCTGAACTTTTGCCTGAAGTTTTCCTGGCTAACTCTCACAGGAAGCTCAGCAGAGTGAAAGGGGTCTCCAGGAGAGGCTCAGAATGCAGGCTGAGCCCACTTCAGGCGTCCTGTATCCATGACAGGAGGGCAGCTGGGCACACTCAGTGTGGGGTTAATAATCGCAGAGCCATGCCCTTGAGTCACGTTCTCTCAGCCATCTGGGTATGCTCAGCATGGGCACAAAAGCTTAGAGGTCTCTGAAATGCACAGAGTGGGGACTTGGGGGCTGCCACAGAGGAGCAGCAGATGTCACTGAGTCCACACTTCTCCCTGAGAGTCCTTCCCACGCACCCCAGGTCCTGTGGCCCAGCAAGGCTGTGAGCCCCTTGGTAATGGGATATGCAAATGAGCCAGTGTTTGCCAGCCTGAGTGGCAGACCTGCTCTACAGGAGAAGCAATTTACAGCAAAATACGCTGTAAATATTTGTTCAGCTCAGGAAAATGACTTTAATTGCATAATTAAACTTGTAGGCTCTACTTCCAGCTGAAAGGGTGGGGAGAGGCGGACAGCCCGCAGCTGTCCCTTGGAACTTGTTGACAATGGGGACCGGCCACTGGTTCTGCACTTCCTTCAGGCCCTTCTGCCTGAGGAGCAATGGGAAAGGGTGAAGGAATGAGTGAGGGGAGACAGTGGGTATGAAAGCCGAGCAGACCCCAAATCAGAGCAGCTCAGGCGAGGACTCTGAAGACCCTCAGGCAGGCCCTAGCGCCAACGCCCAACTATCTTCAGCATGTTCCACCGTCCACGGGTGCCAAAGGTCAGTTCCCTTACATGGAAAGGTACCAGCAGAAGCTGTGATGGTGGCACAGGGATGGCATCTCACTGCTCGGTAGGCTGAGGTGAGAAGATCACAAGTTCAAGGCCTGCCTGGGCTCTGAGTGAGTTCGAGCTGTGCCTAGACAACTTAGTGAGACCTTGTCTCAAAAATCAAAGGTAAAAATAAGGTCTAGGAAGCAGTTCAACAGTAGAGTGCTCGTGCAACATACATCAGGTCCTGTGTTCAATCCCCAGTGATAAAAAGCAAACAAGCAAACAAAACCAAAATGGACGGGAAGAAGAAGGGCGTAATGTCACAGCTCTGCACCAAACCCTTGCAAAATTAAACACTCCTTCCTTTGCTCTCTCTTTCCTCTCCTTCCTCCTCCTCCTCCTCCTCCTCCTCCTCCTCCTCTTCCTCCTCCTCCTCTTCCTCTTCCTCTTCCTCTTTCTCCTCCTTCTTTCTTAGACCTGGTCCATGTAGTCCAGCCTGGCCTCTAAACTTTCTGTTTAGCAGAGGGTGATCTTGAACTCCTGATGTTCCTGCCTCTACCCTTCAGCACTGGGACCACAGGTGTGCTCCACCTCACCAGAGTACGTGGCCCGGAGAAGTCATCCAGTCAGTGCCTGCTAGACAAGCACTATTAACAGAGCCTCAGTCCAACAACCACACTCTTTATTGTAAGCAGAAAAAGCCAGTCAGCAAAGACACAGCACTGGGTGACGCCATCTCTGTGAGAACCAGAACAGGCCATTCTGGGAGACAGAGGTTGGTGGTGACCAGGCGTCCAGGGAACGGGAGGCTGGGGAGTGTTCAGAGGGTACAAAGTTCCTTTGGGAAACATTGCAAGGCAGATTGTTAGGGAAGTTTGTACAGCTTTGTGAATATATTAAAACCCATTAAATCATGCATTTTAATGGGTGGCTTTTATGGTATCTAAATTATAGCTTCATAAAGTTTTTTTTTAAAAAAAGAAAAAAATACAACATAAACAAGCATTCACTTAACGCACATCAGAGACCAGCTGCCTTCCAAAGAGAGAGCTAGAGACCGGCGTTTGTCACCTGCTGAGAGGTATCTGTGCCTCACAGGAATTCCTCCTAGAAGAAATGGCAAATTTCAAAGCCGCGTGGGACAGCCACAAGCTTACCCAGGCTCCTGGGTTCAAGGCCATTTAATTCCAAGGAAGTCATCTCATTAATGACTGGATAAGAAACTAATGGTAGTGCATGCCGTTAGTCCCAGCACCTGGGAGGCAGAGGCAGGTGTGTATCTCTGTGAGTTCGAGGACAACCTGGGCCACAGGGAGTGTTCCAGGACAGCCAGGGCTATACAGAGAAACCGTGTCTTGAAAAAAAAAGTAATAAATAAGTAAATGAGTAAACATATAAGTAATAAAAATGAATGAATGAATGAATGAATGAATGAATGAATGAATGAAAAGAAAAGAAAAGAAAAGGGAAAGGAAAGGAAAAGAAAAGAGGGTGGGGAGAAAGAAGAGAAACTAAGGCTAAAGAAGTCAGGTCCAGCAAAAAGTCCTTTGGCCAGCAGGTGGCAGAGCTGAGACCACCAGGTCTCTCAGGTTCCAGGCACAGGCATTGACCATGACCCCAGGTGTTCCTTCTTAGCGGAGGTTAGAGACCCTAGACCAGCGCCTAGGACCCTCACCAGCCCCGCCATCAGTAGGAAGCCGCAAGGTTAGCCATTGTGCTGCCATTGGCAAGGGCTGGCGCAGCAGGGGAGCCTCCGAGTCAGGAGCTCACCTTTTGTCCTAGGCCGGAGTTTGCTTCCGTCCCTGGTCCCTGGCTGCAGAAGACAGGCAGAAGCCTCCAGGCTGCCCTTCTAGGGGGCTTGCAGAACCCTTTAGGCCTGACGATAAGACACCGGGCTGGCTTTGGGAGAATCCATCAGGGAGCTGGAAAGAAACCTGTTTGGTGTCCCAGAGGCTAGTGTGAGGACAGCATTGGGATCTTGTCACCCAAAGACTTTGGCCACCATGCCAAATGCCATCCCACAGAGTACGGGGCAGCTCTCCAGGGTTGGGCAAAGGTAAGCCTGTGCACTCAGTTTTGCTCATTGACAAGTTTCCTGGTCCTGGTAAGTGGATCTGGGAGCCTGAGTTGCTCAGGACTGACCAGTTTGGTCCAGTTGGAGTTTCTTGGGTTAAACCCATCCCCTGTGGCTGGCACACATCCCTTGCCCCATGCCCCATTGTTAACAGAACACTTTATCTCAAGGGTGAACGCAGATCTAGCCGCACGGTGGTCAGAGGCCAGGCCCGTCTGTCTGAAGGGTTGGCGAGGGTTGGAGAAGAGGGAGCCAGGGGCTTCCTGACTCGCTCATAAGGCAGTTTGCTCCCCTCTTATGTAAAGTGGAGCTAAGCGCCATTAGCTGATAGGAGATGAAATTTACATTTTGAACTAACTGGGATCATCGACAACGCTTCTTTCTGACCCCAGGAAATTAAACATCAAGTCAAAGGGAGCTGTGGGCAGGAGAGACAGGGCGCGGCCAAGCATGCCAGATTGGCTTTTTCTTCTTACTGTGTTTTTTCTTCCAACAGGCCACGGGGGATGAGAGGACTCTGCCGCAAAGTCAGGCACAGAGAGCGATGGGAAGGCAAGAGAGTCATTGTCCTCCCTGCCCCCCCCCTCGGGCAGAAGCACAATAAATCTACATGGCTGAATTAAATTCTGGTCTGTCCGATTCCCCCCACTGCACCCTCCCTTAATAATGGTTATTTATTGAGCACTTACTGTATGCCGAGCACTTAGCTAAGCACTTTATGGATAAAGCAGAAGTGAGTTTGTCTTCTTGATGCCTCCTCACTTCCTGCCGGGGAGGGAGTGTGGTGGGAAAAGTGGAGAAGAGAGTTTTATGAAGCTCGGAGTCATGTTGGAAAGTTTGGCTCATCTTTAGGGTGCAGCACCCGGGAACCTGTGGCCCTAAACCTCCTGTCACAAGACTGCAAAATGAGACAGGCTGCCCCATCTCAGGACCTGTGGACAGTCCCATCCAGGCACACCAGCTCCCTGGCTAGCCTTGGCTAGCTAGCATCCTCTCCCTGGTTAGCCTTGGCTAGCTGGCATCCTCACAATTTCTGAGCCTGAGAAGAACTTGAAAACAGCAGCTGGAGTTGGGGGAGAGAGGCGAGAAGGGAACCGCACCCTCCTCTGGCCTCTCGGTGAGGATCTTCCTTCTTGGAAAGGATCAAGGTCCAATGTCCTTCTAACTCTCTGCAGAACACACATGCTCCGTCACTCAGTCTCCCAACAGCGCCATGGGGTGGGGACCCCTTCTATTGGTTTTCTTGGCTTTGTGGACAAGTGGTGTCCCAGGGTCATAATCCAAGTCATCCCTGTGCCTTCAACACCAACTGGGTCAGATGTGGGTAGACCTTGCAGTTTCCTGAGTATGGTGCCAGCAGAAGAGGCATGTCTCCTGGACCCTCTTATGCATTGTGGACAGTCATTGCACAGCCACGGAAAAGAGAGCGGGTGATGAGAGACCCGGTATCTCCCAGTGCGGATGGAGGTCAGCGGGGCACTGGGCACTGAGAAGTGAAGATGCCTCTGCTGTTCCCAGTCAGTCATGCCTCTCTGCCATGGCAGGTGGCCAGGATCAATCCATCACTTTCCAATGAATAGTCAGCGAATCTCCTCTGACTGACTGCCACTTAGAGTCAGCCCAAGTGCTTAAATGAGCTTATGGGGACTGGCTTTCCTAATGAATGGGTCCCACAGGAAGCTCCCTCCTTCTCTAGGGGTCACTGACAAACTTCTTGAAGTCCCAACATTTCAAGAGTGACTCGTGTATGTGTGTGTGTGTGTGTGTGTGTGTGTGTGTGTAAGACTCACAGGTTCTCAGTTCTGTTGCACTCTAAACTGTCTGGTCACCTCTGGGCCACACTTCAGAGTAGGCAATTAAGTCTGTACAGATGAAAGTGGGTGTCTCTGGGATGTGCCTTGTGAATTCATCCAACCACTTATCCACCCATCTATTCCTTCACTCACCCATCTATCCACATAGCCATTAACTTACCATCCAACTGTTCTTCCACCCATCCTCCCATCTCCATCATCCACCGATTCATCTATTCTTCCACACATTCACCCATCTACTCATCCATCAAACAACCATCTATCCACCTATCCATCCAGGGATACATACATATATCCACTCATCTACCCATCCATCTATCCACTCACCCATCTATCCACATATCTACTAACTTAACATCTATCTATTTTTCCGTGCATTCACCCAGCCACTCATCCATCTAGCCATCCATTCACACATACACACATACATCTATTCATCCATCCATCCATCCCATTTATCCATCCATCCATCCATCCATCCATCCATCCATCCATCCATCCATCCATCCACCAATCTTCCCTCACACCTACTTATCCACTAATCAGTATGCCCACACACTCATTCATCTACTCCTCCCACCCACCCATCCATTAACCATCTATCCATCCATTAACTTAACCACCTACCCATTCATCCATCTACCTATCCTACCATCTATCCATTCATATAGTCATCCACCCATATACTCATCACCTGCCTATCCACATATCCACCAATTCATGCATCTGCCTACCCATCGTTCAACCTGCCTATTCAGACAGCCAGCGTTCCTTTTCCCCCTTTCTTCCTCCTTCCCTCCTACCTGTTGACTCCTTTCCCTTCTATTTGGTTACCTATGTTGATATTCTCCAACCATCTATGCTTCTAGATGCTCTACATCATCTATGCCTTTGCCCTCTCGCCTTCAGTCTCCACTCAGTCAATCTCCCTCCCCGGACCAGTTATAACCCCTGCACCTATCCTCAGTCTGCCTTCCACCTTATCACTAAGACAGCAACTGAACCATCATAACTCTCCCATATGCCATCAGAACATCTGTCACCACACAGGCACACAGGGAGCCCAGGAAGAGCTGGGAGCCATGAGGAGCACTCTTGAGTAGTCCATGGGATGAAGGGAAATTCTAAGATGTTGACGCACGGAACACAGCATCAGGGTTTGGGGTGCAATGGAGAATAAATGGAGGAGAAGCACAGGGGAGAAGCTGCATCAGTGGTGGCCCATTGGATGGATTGAGGCCCTAAGGACAGGAGAACTGTAGTGTGCCCAACCTTACACTGCAGAAGTTGGTGAAGAGCCACCCGTATGTCTGACCTAGGATGTATTCTGTTTCTTAGGGAGCTAGGTTTGTGTGTGTGGGGGGGTCCAGAGTATCCCTCTTCCTTGTCTGCTCTTCTCAAGCTGGAGAGATGAGGTCTGTAGTGCCTGTGCACTCAGGCCCAGAAGTCTGGCTTTCCTCACATTACCTCAAGGCTCATGTCCCCAGGTCTAACCTCCAGGGAACCTGGGCAGACAGAAGTCAGAAGCCAGCTGCTATCAGCATGACTAGTGGCTTGGTGGTCAAGCCAAGTCCCCATGGTCAATTTGTAATGGCCATTTTGGAACAAAGAGATGGAGGGAAACAGACACTTCCCAGCCCTGGCCCCTGCCAGGGACAGAGTGGGTCTTTGATGGCTTCGCACATAAGTGCCGGCCTGCTGTTAGCCAGAACTTTCCAGCACCCGACAAGCTCCAAGTTAATTTCCAGGGAGGAAATTAGATGAGAACTGGCTTTGAAAACACAGAGAATCTTGTGTTTAAAAACTTGGTTGCCAGGGAAACTCTTTCTCCAGTGCTCGCTTTGCCACCGAGTGATAAATTAAACCCTAACTGAAGGGTAATTAAGGAGATTGGTGGAGCCCTGGAGAGGCTGAGGCCAGGCAGCTGCAGGAGGGGACTGAGTCTTTAGGTGTCCCCTCATCCTAGAAACTAGGCCCCTGACTGCAGGGGCTTGAGTGTCCCTCCAAGGGGAGGCTAGCTAGCAAACAGCTGGGTGCCACATTCAGTGAAAGGCCAGGTACTGCTAGAGGGAACATAAAATGTCATCCTGTTACCCTGTGAGTTGGTGAACTCCGGGAGTCAGTAATAATGACATCGTGAGAGCTGTGTCTTGCACCCCTGTGGTCTGCCTAATGTTGGCAGCATCAGGCAGGGGTTAAATCTACTGCGATCTACCAACCTGGGGGAACAAGACAATTTAGCATGGAGGGCATGGTCCCAGCCAGCTAGCAGCCTCTCTCTCTGTTCATCCATCTAACCAGCTGTTGGAACAGCCATGTACCTACAATCTATCTACACACTAAGCCAGCCATCTTCTCACTTCCTGGATCACTCACCCATCTGTCTAGCTGTCTATGTGGCCAAGCACCTGTCACTACCCTACACACACATGTGCAATTGGGATTCATAGGAGAATGGATGAGTGGATGGGAGGATGGATGACTGGGCAATAAATGAATGGGCAGCCAGGTGGAAAGACAGATGAATGGGCAGATGGATGGATGGATGGATAGTGAGACTAATGGTGGATAGACTGGTGGATAGATGATGGATGGACAGATGAACAGGTGCAAGAGTGGATGGATGGATAGATGGATGGATGGATAGAGTGACTAATGGGTGGGTAAACTGGTGAATGGATGCATGGATGGGCAAATAGATGGGTGCAAGTGTGGATGGACAGATGGACAGATAGATGGATAGATGAGTGGATGGATGAGTAGGTGGACAGGTGGGTAGATATTTGGTTGCCTGATGGAATGGCTGGATGGATAGATGCATGATAGATGGGTATGGGCTGAGTGCCCATGGATACCTCCATTTAACTGTCTAGTGGCATTCTAAAGCCAACGACTGGCTTTGGTTTCTTAGAGGTCTCCGTTGCCTGTAGCTTTTCCAACCACGTTCTCCTTTCACCCACTTGGGTGGTTTTTTTCTATCCTCTTTCAATGAGGCTGCACAGTAGCTCTTAGAGCCAGCTGGGAGGAAAGGCTGCACTGTCACCTGCAGTGCAGAAGGGAGGGGAGCTGGGCTTCATGACCCCTCTACCTGTCTGAACTTCTGCTCCTAAGAGGGACTCATAGGTGACATGGAAAGCCACCATCCCAGGCTGCCCCGTGCCCAGCCCCCAGCAATGTTCCATGGGATAAACACAGCTGGTGCCAGCGTGGTCATGGGGGTGAAAGTCCAGGCCGGGAACCTCCTGCTGACTCTGGGTGGTGAGACTTTGTCCCTTGTGACATCTGGCCTACTTCTTCTATCCCTTTTCAGGAATTATTCACTGGAATTCACCATCCTTCGCCTCCATCCGAGGTCCCCCACCCCCACCCCCGCTCTCATAACCAAGTCTGTGGCTGGAGATAGGGTCTGTATGCTCAGCCAACTCGGGGACGGTTCCTTCAGAGACAGTCCAAATCAGTGTTCCGGCTGGAACAGGCCTTGTGGATCTTCTTTGGTCCTGGAGGAAACTGAGGCCCGCAGTGGTGAGGTTGGGCTTTGTGGAAGAGCTGGGGACATGCAGGGTTTGGTGGCTCTTCCAAGCTTGTTTTCTGAGCCCTCCTCACAGGCAAACGTGGGGACCAGTGCTCAGGGTCTCTTGAGGGCCAAATGGAGAAGTGGGCCATGTTGAGTGACTCTAGGGATTGTCTCCCTATTCCTCTCTCTGATCCCCAGCTCAGGGTCCAGGGCCCCGAGACATGTGTGGGAGCCCAGCATGCCCTTAAGACAGGCTGCTCCCTAGAAGGCCACAGAAACCCAGTGTCCTGCTGACCACTAGGGGGACCTCTCACCTCCACCCAGCCACAGCCCTTTCTCTTTCAGGCCTGACCAACAGACTAGGCACAGGCTAGCCCATCCTATTTCAGCTGAATGGTAGGTGAAGGGGCTCTGGGACCAAGTGGCCCAGGATTTCTTTTGGGCTCCTGTCCAAGGGGTGAAATGGAGTGGGTTCTCAAGCCCAGAACGAAAACGGAGTTTACATTTATGTCCTGGGCAATCCCCACAAACCCCTGACCCATTGAGGGCACCCCAGAGCCAGGCTTTCAAAGAGCCCCTTCCCACAGACTCTGGGGAGCATTTGCCTCTACATTATATTCATCCCTCCATGCCCCTTCACTCATGTTGGCAGCAACGCTAACTGCAGTAACCTGTATTCTGGCACATAGCCTGCTCCCTGCCTTAGATCCTACCTAGATAAGCGGAGGGAACTGGGTTATGCATGCCCCCTCCTTGTGAGATAGGGAAACTGAGTCTCAGAGTTTGAGCCAGGTGGGCCTCAGGGCTCGTGTGACTTGCTCTCACTTGAAACAAACAACCAGGGAGAGTCATCCAAGGTCGCCAGGGCCGCCACTGCAGCAAGACACCACAGTGTTGTGACTTCTGGTCAGGTCCTCTTCCGACACGACGCACCGCGGGGAGGGCGGCGGGCTGAGGGCTGCGGCGGGGAGGGCGGCACGACGCGCCGCGGGGGAGGGGAGGGCGGCGGGCTGAGGGCTGCGCGGGGAGGGCGACGGGCTGAGGGCCGGAGGGGCCTCTTTAATTCATGAGCTGCTGGCAGAGGCCCCGTCTAGGAGAAGATTGATGGCCGGCTGGAGGGAGCGGTGGGTGGACTCATAAAGCTGTCGGCAGCGACCATAAATCAGATGAATATTCAAGATGCGGCTTCGCCTCCAAGCAATTCCCCAGCCCTGCCGAAGCAAGATGGATCACTGCAGGAAGGTGGCGCGGTGGCCTCAGAAGCCCTTGGCTCCCTCCCTCCCCAGAGTGAGGTGCCCTGGACACCCAGAACTTGTGTTTCTGCCTAGAAACTCGGGAATCCGCAGAGAGGAAGAACCAACTGCAGACCCCAGACCAAGGCAGACCCCCTAGGAACACACTTGTGACAGCACAACCCATCTCTGTAAGACACAAATATCAACCACAAAGGACTGAGTAGGGTGAGGGGCGAGGGTAGGCAACAGAGAACAGCCCCATCTCAGATCCAGGCCTAGAACATTCCATGCCCTGAGAGTGACCAACATCTCCGAGCCAAGCAGTGTTGAGCTTTGATGTTCTGGACAGTGGATGCTCATGGGACAGGGACCTCAGGGCAAGCGCAACTCCACCTCCACCCCCACCCCCACTCCCACCCCTGCAACCGCCAAGCTCCCTCCATGTGACCACACTGAGTGACCCTTCTCCTCCTCCTCATGGCTACCTGGCTATGCCTCTTTGGACTTGTTTAGGGAAAGGCTAGTGGGAGCCTGAGCTAGTCTTTCTAGAATGTTCTCTTGGGTCAATAACTGAGATGCTGGGATGTGGGTTATGAGGAACTTCTGGGCACATCCTAGAATCCAAGCCCCGCCTAGCTCGTACCCCTAGTCTCTAGGAGCCAAGGGGCCTCTGTTCATGTCTTCACCCATTGCAGGTGCTGGGTGTTTTAATGGCCTGTGGTCAGATGATGTCTTGAGGGAGAATTATGTACTCTGCAGAACGCATACAGCCTCCTGCACCCCCAAGCTGAGCAGAACGAGCTCCACAGGGCTGCAGCGGGGCCTGAGGCTGTGAAGGCTGAGCCTCAGACAGACCCTCTCCAAGCTTCCTGTGCCTGTCACTACATAGGGTGCAATCCCGCTTCCCACCAGCCAAAGGACTGTGACCAGCACTGTCTGCCTCTCTGTTGTTATCTTAGGTTAATCTCCTCAGGGCCTTTGCACTGGCTATTCCTATTGCCTGGGCTCCATCTGAATGTAGATGTCAGCCCCTTGACTTTGGTGGCAGCCAGCCTACGAGGGTCAGGTGCTGGGAGCGTTGCCATGGCGATCCCTTCACGACTCTCAAGCATGGCCATCAAGAAACAGGCTCAACAAAGTATATGGCACTTGCTCCAGGGCACTTTGGAGTGGCCCAGAGTCTGCCCAGGGAGGAAGCTCCTGCTCTGGGTCAAGGGGATGTGAGATGCAATGTTCACACCTGAGGAGTTGCATCCTTCCAGCTGGGCAGAAGGAAAGTTCTGGGCCCACTCACTTCTTCCCCAATGCTGGGCTCCTTGCTTCCATGGCACGAGCCAGCCTAGGGCCAGCCTAGAGTGGTAGCTCACAGTGGGCCTTGCGCCAGTGAGGAAAGAATCAAATGAGCATCACCATGGCAACCAGCTGTCAACCCAGGGGCTTAGCAACCAAGGACAAGGCCCCTTCCCCACTCTGCTGCCTTCTCTCCCCCAAGCCGAGGAAGCTAATGTCGCTATGGAAGGGTAGGGACCGTTGCCAGGGACTCTTGTGGGCCCTGACAGTCATTTTGATTTCTCTTGCAAACACTGAAGGCATAAGCCCCCTAGACACCCGCTCTAAAGCTGCCCCCCCCCCCCAGAGGCAAAAGTTTCGTGTTCTAAACTTCAGAAGAGCCTTAGCAACCTGGGCACGTCCTGGGCAGACAAGTGCGTCATGGAAAACTTGGAGCTTGCTGATTGGCTGGTCTCTGCTGCAGCGATGCGAGTCCCTGAACACTCAGGAAAACAACATAATGTATTCCTGTCTGCAGCTCCGAGCAGAAGCTCATTTCGTGTCTGTGTTTCCATTTCCCGAGGATTAATAAGTGTGGAGGGGACGCGGGCTTCGTGCCGAATATTTATTTAGTCAATATACACATCAATTTAGCAAATTAGAGATTGCAAGCCATTTCTGAGCACTGCTGTAAAAATAATAGCTGTGCTTTAACTGGTAATGGATTTGGGGGAGGATGGCCGCTACGTGCTTGGCACTGAATAAGGACACAGAAGTTTAGTTTGCCGAACTTCACAAAAAGCCTGAGTCACTGTGGGTGTTTGTGAAGGAGAAGATAGCTAGATTCGGGAGCCAATGCCAAGGAAAGGGCTTAGGGTCTCTGAGGGCACCAGGAGGGTCCTGACACCCAGTGGGAGGGGACAAAGAAGGTCTTATGATACAGTGGGAGGGGACAAAGAGGCTCCTGAGACACAGTAGGAGAGAAGAGGAGGGTTCTGAGAGAGAATGGGAGGGAGCAAGGAGGGTCCTGGGGCATAGTGGGAGGGGAGAGGAGGGTCCTAAGACCCAGTGGGAGGAGAGAGGAGGTTCCTGGGATACAGTGGGAGGGGAGAGGAGGTTCCTGGGAGGGGACAGGAGGGTCCTGAGATACAGTGGGCGGGTGGTGAAGGGTCCTAGGATACAGTGGGAGGAGACAAAGAGGGTTCTGAGACCCAGTGGGCGGAGCAAGGAGAGCCTGTGCCGCCCCCATCGCTGTGTGGGCAGGCTTCGGAGATTCTGGCACTGTTAAGTGTGGTGGTTTGTTCTCTAAGATAAGGCATTCCCATCGGCCTCCCTCCACCCCAGCTGTGACAATCCCAAAATGCCCCCAGACCTCGGCTCTGTTGGAGTCTTTCTCAGTCGGGGTGTATGAAGAAGGGGCCGGTCTCCGGGCTGTATGTTTTGTTTATGGAGGCCCCACCTGCGAGCTAGATCTGCAACCCGCAGAACATTTTACAGTGCAGTCAATGCTCATCGGTCACAGGTGGGAACTTGGAGGCTCGGAGCACCCCGCCGAGCTAGGGACTGTGAGCTGTCCCCTCCCTGGTCCCTTCCTCTGAGCCCCCTTCCCTTGGCCTGGGCTGGTCACCTTCCTGATCCATGTTCCTCCATCCCTTCTGAGTTCTCCACCAGGCCTTGCTTGGCCTGACCCAGATGGCATTCTTGTCTATTGAAGGAGGACCTGCCCAGCCCCTGTCTCTGCACTGATGAACCAAAGACTTCCAAACTGGTCCTGGCCAGTCAGCAAGCAGTAGGCAGAGATACCAGCTGCCCACACTATGCATCAGCCTTATATTGTGTGTGTGTGTGTGTGTGTGTGTGTGTGTGTGTGTGTGTGTGTGTGTGTAGAATCCTTACTTTTTAACTTCTAAGCACATGAACTTGTGCCCAAGTGCTGACCAGTAAGGCAAAAGTGGAGGAGTCATGTGTGTTATTTTTCAGAAAAATTCCTTCCACATCCACCTCTCTTTCCCTGGCAGCTGGGAAGGGGACTTGATGGCTGGAGCATCAGCAGCCACATTGGATTATGAAGTAGAAATATTGTATCAAGTATAGAGAAGCTTAAGGGAGAGGGGATCTGGTCTTTAGTGATTCCTAGGTGTCTTGCCCAGTCTGAACTTCCTTCCTCTGGGATTTTATTATTCGGAGGCGAAATAGATTATTTGGTTTAAGCTACCTAGGATGTTTAGTTTTAACCATCAACTTGGCACAATCTGGGAAGATTGTCTTCATGAAAGATTATCTAGATAAGGTTGAGAGTGTATTAGGGGAATTGCCTTGATTGCTAACTGATGTAGGAAAACACAGCCCACTGTGGGTGGCACCATCCCCTAGGCTGGTGTCCCAAGCTTTTTGACAATGGAGAAATCTAGCAGAGAACAAGCAAGAGAGAAAGCATAAAGTCATTTCTCCTGCTCCTAACTAAGGGTGTGGTGTGACGAGCTGCTTTAAGTTTCTGACTGACTACCCCACAGTGATGAACCTGGATTTGTAAACTGAAGTAAAGCTCTTCATCCTCTAAGTTGTTTTTTTCAGAGCGTTTTATCCCATCAGTGGAAATGGGACAGGTCAGAAGTTGGTACTGAGGAAGTGGGGCTACTGCTGTAATTAAACTGAATTTTTAAAGAAGCTTTGTTTGCTTATTTGTATGTTCATGGGGCATTACCTACATGTATGTTTATGCACCATGTGTGTGCAGTGCCTGGAGCAGCCAGAAGAGGGTGCCATATCCTCTAGAACTAGAGTTAAAGATGTCTGTTAACTTTCACAGAGGTGTTGGGAACTGAACCCAGTTCCTCTGCAAGAACAGCAAGCTCTCTTAACCATCTCTCCAGCCCCACATATATTTTTTGAGGGGAGGAACATGGAAGACTTAGGGGTGGAAAAGCCACGGGATTCTGTGGGCAGGGAGTTTAATGGCCTTTTCTGTGGGGTCACGGCAGACAGGAGTACTGACAGTGTTGTACACAGGGGAAGCCCAGCTTACACGGTTTCAGAGGGGAATGAAGCTGGAGGCCATTTGTGTGATGTTTTAGCTAAGATCTGTGCATGCTGATTAGCTGGGGCTGAAAAGGTAGCTGTGGTCATATCATCAAGGAGATTAGCACCAGTGAGGTGAAACCTTGGGTGTTTCATCTGGATAATAGGATCCAACCAGTTTCTATGTATCCATGCATCCACCCACCCACCCATCCATCCACCCACCCACCCACCTACCCATCCATCCATCCATCCATCATCCATCCATCCATCCATCATCCATCATGCATTAATAATATATTCATCCACTCATCCATCCATCCACCCACCCACTCACCCATCCATCCATCCACTCATCTATCCATCCAACCATCATCCATCCATCCATCCATCCATCCATCCATCCATCCATCCATCCATCATCCATCCACCCACCCACCCACCCACCCACCTACCCATCCACTCGTCTACATGCATGCATGCATTCATCCACCCTGTCCCCACCCCAGTGTCCATACTACCTCCACCCTATAAAAGGTGAGTGAGTGCTCTTGGCGGCTGGAGATGGGTGGTCACCCAGGCACATTTGTAGCTGGGGTAAAACGGGGCAACACACCTGGAGGTTCTGAAAGGGAGGGATGAAAGGAGAGGTTGAGTGCCAAGACACAAGTGAGTATGATGGGAGTTGGGGGGGGGAAGCTTTGGGAAAATTACCTCACTTTAGGCTCAGGAAGGTCTTTTTCTGCTTTTAGAGTCAGGGTCTCACTCAGTAGCTCATGCTGGATCTCTATGCACCTACCCCTGGCTCTGATGCACAATCTACCTAGTCTGACAGGTAGGCACCACCCGTGCTGGCTCTAGGAGAGTGTTCTTGAGCAGGGGACATGGTGTAGAGCCTGGACCTAGGGAATAATGTGATGCTGAAATTGTACCCCAGGCAGAGGGACCAGTGGTATAGACCCATGCCTTTCCAGGTGTGAGTGCTGCCGCCACACCCACCTGTAAATGCTCTGTTTGTCTCCATTGCTGCTCTTAGCCTCATTGGGTGGTGGCCATAGCAGGACCTGTCACTTAGTCCTGGGACACGGAGCCTGCTCCTGCTGCTTTGCAAACACAGGTGGCTTCTCAGACCCCTCACAGCTGCCAAGGACACCGGCAGACCCTCGGTTCTGCTGAAGCAACTTTTGCCTCCAAATTAACCATGCTGTGTCCTGTGTCCTGTTCCCAGTGCCCTGAGGAGCACGAAACGGCGGGCTCACCACTTCCCCTTTCCTCGTAGCTCCCCCATCTTTGTTGAGACTTCCCAGGATCCTCTCTGGTGTTCGCGACAGAGATGTTGAGTTTGCCCACTGAAGCCTCTCACAGACCCTGAGAAGGGAGAACTGTCAACTCCAATGTGCAGGCAGAGAGAAGTCAAGTCAGGGCTCAAGGATACACGGGCAGTGGTAGAACCAGGGTTTGACCCCAAACAGTCTAGTTTCCCCAGCCTATGCTGCAACTATTCGTGACTCTGGTTTCTGACTGAAGTCAGAGAGGGGCTCAGTGTGCACGGGCCAGCCAAAGGAGTAGCAACTGGTGGAGACCCTAGGTAGGGTGGCTATGGAAACCCAGCAAGCCTGGGAAGGAAACCTGGGGCTGGGCTTAGGACGTCTCTCCAGGACAGGACTGCTCTGCAGATGAAGGATTTGGTATTTTTAAGTCATGGGGGAGACAGCAGGGATGACTGCACTGCAGAAAGGGACTTTGGGGTGATAGGGTCAACTCAGACCGCATGGTGGAGGCTCTACCCACAGATCTGGAGTCAGGCAGAAAGCTGGGTTCTTGGCCTTTGCTGCCAGTGCCAATAGGAGATCTCTGGGGTGCATATAGAGCCTGTGGTTCAAGGCCTCTGTGGGTGCCTTGAATCTTCCAAAACAAAGATCTTTCTGGAGGACCATCTGCTCTACAGCATAAAGCCCGCCCTGGAGACTTCAGAGAAGGGGTGTGCGTGCCAGAGTCCAGCATCTCGCTCCTGGCCCGTGATAGGGTGGAATTCTGCCCAGAACTTCTGCTCCCAGCATGGGCAATCTGGTTGGTGCCAGTTCATTCCAAGTGCTGTGTTGTCCTAACTGGACAATATCTTGTGCTCAGAGAATAACAAATTCCCTGAGAGTTTTGAAGACCTGGGGCTGAACTCCAAAGCCACATTTCAGCTTTTCAGCAAGCTGCCCACATTGCAGAATCTCCTGGGAGAGCCACCTGTTGGCTGCCTTGGATACACATGGGCTGAAGCAACTGTGGGTGCCCACATTGGTGAGTGGACTTGTCCTTATGTTTTGATTAAAATACATGGGCTGCCATTGTTATAACATCATCATTGATAAGTTTGCTATTAAGTAGCCCTGGCTCAGCTAGTACTCACTCTGCAGCCCAGATTTTCAACTTACAGTAATCCTCTTGCTTCAGCCTCCTGAATGCCAGAATCAGAAGGATGTACCACCATGTCTGGCTTCAAGTGATGTGATTACACTTTTAAAGCCTGCTACAGGTGGAGAAGTGGTCGGGGACACTGACTGTCCTTCTAGAGACCAGGACTTGGTTCCCAGCACTCACATGGCAGCTCACTATCTTCTGTAACGCCAGTTCCAGGAGATCCGTCACCCTCTTCTGGCTTTTGCAAGCCCTAGGCATGCAAATGGTCCACCTCCATTCAGGCAAAACACATAAAATGAAGTATACAAAACCCATAATATGAAATAAAATAGGCAAAACACATAATATAATATAAATAAAATT
Organism: Mus pahari; assembly: GCF_900095145.1. Classification (NCBI taxonomy): domain Eukaryota; kingdom Metazoa; phylum Chordata; class Mammalia; order Rodentia; family Muridae; genus Mus; species Mus pahari. The sequence goes on from NC_034592.1 coordinate 155,468,965, forward strand.
ATAAAATAAAATATGCAAAACCCATAATATAATATAAAATATGCAAAACCCATAGTATAATATAAAATATGCAAAACCCATAATATAATATAAATAAAATTATAAATAAAATATGCAAAACCCATAATATAGTATAAATAAAATTATAAATAAAATATGCAAAACCCATAATATAATATAAAATATGCAAAACCCACAGTATAAAATAAAAAAATATTTTTAAAAAAGTCATTTTGTGGACGGAGGGCACCATTCATGCACCCACACAAGCCACCCTCAGTCCTGTGCCTTGACCAGCATAGGCAGTGGAGAGAGAGGTGGGGTGAGGTCAGATGCAGGAAGGAGTGAGGAGAGGCTGCAGGCTAGAGACAGAGAAGGCGGGACGCCAGGGTCAGTAGGGGCAGGTTTCCTGTTGCCTGAGCACAGGATGGGTGCCCATGAATGACCAGTGTGGAGAGATGTGTCCTTGCTGTGGTGCACAGGCGTGAAGTCTTGGGGTGGCCAGCGGTTAGACTGGTGTGAGGTCGCTCAGGAAGCAGCTAAGCTTGTGTTAATTGATTAAACTCCGTAGGGTTATTCTTCACATAGGCACATTGACATCTGATGACAGCACATGCCCCCTGCTCACAGGGCACATGCCTGTGGCTTACAGACCCTTCTCGGAGGCCTGGAGGGACAGAGAGGGACAGGATCTGCCAAGGTCATAGAGGCAGACAGACCTCCCTACTGCCTGCTCTGTGGTAGTCCTGGCAGGGGAACTTCTCAGGGACCGACTTCTGGACCCTGGGTCTCCTGACATTTTCTCAGGTGGCAGAGTGAATCTTAGGCAGGGAAGGGTAGCCCATCTTCCCTGTGGATTCTTAAAAGACAGCTAGTGTAACTTCAGTTTTTAAAAACCTCTTTCTTTTTATCTTCCACTGAAACCATTTCTCAGTGTGGGGCAGGTTGTCAGACAGGAGAAGGTAGGAGTTTATATCAATCCTCCAGCGTGCGCGCCGTGTTCATAGAATGTGTGGATGAAGTCAGGCCAAAGGAAGGTGCGGTAGTCAGGGCAATTCTGCTGGGGCTATAGCTGGCTCAATAGGAGGGTGACACACAGCTCTGCTGTACATCCAGAAGGCAGTAGGACCAGTAGTGCACAAACACCTGCTCTCTAGAGGCACCCTTACAGACAGACACACTTTCCAGGGAGGGGTGCCATGGCTGGGATCTCTCACCACACCGAAGGACCCTCAGGCATCGGAGGAGCAGAACGCTAGGGACACCCAGACTCTTTGGTTGCCCTCTACTGGGAGCCCACGCCTCGCGTCCTCCCTCCTGCTCTGCATCCTGAACCACACACACACAAAGCTGTAGAACACAGACACCAACAGGACCCTAAAACACCCTGACACTTGCTTAGGGTCCAACTCCACGCTTGGTTGACTTGACACTGCCAGGATGTAAGGGAGATAGGGGAAGGGGAGGGAAGCCCGCCTCAGCAGGCTTGGACCACCAGGCTGGCCCCTTAGACCTTGGGGCATCCCGGACAAAGCCAACAAACACAGGCTCAGACTCCACTGGGTGGGGATGAAGCTGTGTGCACCGTGCTCCCTCTCCATGTGATGAGGTCCTCTCAGCCGCCATGCTTCTGATACTCTTGCAGCTGTCTCAGAGGACCGAGCTAAGAGACCAGAGACAATACGTGACGGGCACAGGAAAAGGCCTCCTCCCTGGTAAGTTGACAGGGTTAACAGATGGGGAAACTGAGGCCCAAGAGAGTTAAGAAACGGAGCTAAGCTTTAGGATAGCGTTTCTGAACCTGGTCCAGAGCTCCCAAGAGTTGAGTCCCAGGTACCCCAGCCCTTGTGCAGTCCAACAGAGGTGATTAAACGAAGCTTCACATATTCAGGGGCGTCTAGACCTGGCCCTTTAGAGACTTTTCTTACGCATGAGGAAAGTGGATGTTGTCTTCTTGACACGCACAGGGTCAGCTTGACTCAGGAGACCGGCACTGCCTGGGGCCACCAGGGGAGGAGGTGGGAGGGAATTGAACTCAGTTCTCATTCAGCAGTCCACACGGCTCCACAACCACTGTGCTGTTGCTTCTCTGTGGTAGCCATCAGCCACCACCCAGGAAGGCTTCCAAGGGTACACTGCCTCTGCGGACACACCTAAAGGTGACCCTAAGATTGGCCATATCACCAAGAGTGGGCTGTGGAGTGCCATTGCGCGTGGCTCTTGCTGTGTGACCAGGGCCAGTGGTCTGCTGTCTCTGGGCTCTGTGTTGGGGGTGGTGGGCCGTACGATACTTCAGGGGAGCCCCCTATGAGGCTCAGGCAGGCTATTCAGAGAAGGACGTGTGAGCTAAGACCTCAGAGGCCCGTGACCTGAGCACCTGAGACATGTCACAGCTGGGTATAGAAACAGGAAAGGTGTTGTAGGGAATGAAAGCATAAGAGGCTGGGAGGCGGGACCTGGCCAGGCATATGTGGAGCTGGCTGAAGCAGTGTGGTCAGCCCACCCAGGTCGAGATGGAAGCAAGCAGAGGGCGTGATGGCTGGATCTACACAACTCAAGGCCTGGTTTAGGGGCTGGGTCTTGATTCGAGGGGTCATGGATGGTCCCTGGTTGCTGGGCAGAGAATGAACAGAGAGGTGAAGGAGCATGAGAAGGGCAATAGAGGCTTGCTCAGGGAGACAGCAGCGGTGGCCCGGTCAGTGTGCTGCTGCAAGTTGGGGGAGGGGGAGCCTGAGGACTCCAAGAGAGAGGGGCCAGGGATGTCCAGACCACCTGATCCGAGGACAGCCTTAGACTCTTCTTATCTCCCTGGGAAAGAGCCAGGCTCCCCAGAGACACAGGAAGAGAATGGAAGGGGATCAGCACCCAGTTTTCCCGAGAGAGGCAAGCTGGGGGCCAGGGAGAGCTCACAGGCTGGCCTGAGGCTTATGAGACAGGCGAGGGACAGTTAGCCAGGACCTCGAATATCAGCAGGGAAGATGGGAGTCAGGGGGATGACACCCCATCTCACCCTATTGCCCACTCCACCCCACCCCACCCCATCCTACCCCATCCCACCATACCCTACTCTACCCCATCCTACCCCATGTCCTTTCATTTCAGGTAAAAAAAAACCCTGGAGGTGGGGGGGAACCTCAGTCACCCATGACCTCTGAATTTAGCTACCAGGGCTGCCCTGAGCCAGAATGGGCCAGAAAAATTAATGCTTAACCCAATGGTTCTGAGAGAGCCACTGGCCACCATGCCAGCACTCCGAGGGAACTCGGGTCATTGTAGACCCCCAGCTCTGGCTCAAAGTCTGGGGTCCAGTGAGGTGCTTGCCACTGAGAAAGTGACTTTAGAGGCCGTGGGTTGGCAGGGTGCTGTGTTCTTAACAGACACAATAATAGCCATGGGTCCTGGCTGGAATGTCCTCCCCAGGGATTGCAGTGGGTGCTGGGGGTGTGAAGGAAGTGGGGAGACCCACCCCTGCTGGGACAAGAGTAAAATGGGACTTGCTTCCCCAAGACGAAGACCCCGAGCTAAGGGGATGGACTTCGCTCTGGAGACTCACAGAGACAAAGGGACTGGTTAGGAGCAAAGTCTCACCTGGTCCTTCGACTGAGGTCTGAAACCAGGTGGATGGGAACCCCAATAGAGACGAGAGAACCAAGGTGGGGGGGGGGTTCAGAGGGGCTCCTGGCAAGCAGAAAGCATGGCAGAGTGTGGCCAGTAAGCCAGTACTGCATGCTTCCCCCCTCCACAGTGGGTGGATCCAGTTCAGCTCTCTGCATGATAGCTTCCTGCCCAACAGATGATACCGGTCCACACCTCTCTGCTGTGTCAGCACCAACACGAAGCCAGGCACACACAGAGAGAGGACGTTTGCTTAGGTCCACACGGCCCTAGCGGAGGACTTGGGTTTCCCAGGCAGCTCTGGTGCACGGTGGACCAGGGGGGTCTTTGCTTACTCTTAAGTAACGGCTTCCCTGTGAAGGTCAAGGCCAGAACTGCCCCTTCTTTACCCCTCAACTCACCCCAGGCTCAGGTGGCGCCTGCAATTAGTGTTGGGGAGTCCAGACCCCCTGCTGGGCAGGGCTATAGTGTGGGCTGAGGGGGACCCTGTCATGCCCCCTGACAGATGCTGATGCCCCAGAATCCGAGGTCTGTGGTTCCCGCCTAGCCCAGAAGAGTGCTGACAAAGATGGAAAGCTACAGCCTCGGGATGGACCTGTGGGTGACCGTGTGGCTGGTACCCATGGGCAGGCCCATGCTGACTCAGGGAAGAGCTAGGACGTCTTAGTGAACGAAGGGCAGTGGAGGCCAGGCCTCATCGTGGGAGGTTGAGGGCAGGAAGGAAGGGTGCCCAGAGGAGAGGTCACTGCCCCAGTTGGGCCAGGATGTCACCTAGGACTTTCTGAATGAAGGGCATGGATCCTGGCGAACACGAGGAACAGGTGGAAGAGAGAGAGGTTTCTGGATCCACTGGATAGCAGAGTCACCTGTGAACTTCATTCTTTTAGTGACTCCTGAGCGACCACTGGCAAGGTGGCTGCTCTTGGCAATGGAACATGCTAAACCAATAGATGGATGCTCTCAGGACGGATGCAGGGAAGAGGGTCATTCAGGCCGTACCAACCAGCCTGAGAGATGGGCCAGAGGAAACTGAGGAAGAAGAGCAGGTGACATTCCTGCAAAGGGCCTTGTGCAGGAGAGCTTGGGAGGGGCTGAGGGGTCTGGGTGTGGCTGGGGCTGAAGATGGAAAGAAGCCAGGGGGAGGGCACAGGCCACTGGGGTCTGGTCAGCCAGAAACAGAGAGGGTATCATGAGAGAGTGAGGTCTCCAGCTGGTGAGATGGCTTAGCAGGTAAAGGTACCTCTTTGTCAGGACCGACGACCAGAGGGCAGTGGTCACCCCTTTAATTCCAGCACTCAGGAGGCAGAGGAAGCTTGGATCTCTGAGTTCAAGGGCAGCTTGGTCTAGAGAGTGAGTTCCAGCACAGCCAGGGCTATAGGGAAAGCATGTCTTGGGGGGTTGGGAGAGATGGACAACCTGAATATACTAACTCCAAGTTATTCTCTGGTCTCCAGATACCTGTGGCATGTGCACACACACACACACACACACACACACACACACATAAGCAGTGGCGTGGGTCTGGGCTGTAGAACTGACCTAGAGTTTGGGGAAAAGGAAGCACAGCGGGGTGCCAGCCCCATGGTGGTCTTGTGGTGCAGGCAGACCCCTGCTGGTAACCTCTGCAGGGGCAGGGACATGAGGCAAAGCTCACATCCAGGCAACACATCAGGCGGAACTCACAGCAGAGCAACCACCCTTGCTCCACAGAGGGCTCTCAGAGGGACGTTGGGAACCCTCCTGGCCCGGGTCCAGGGCTAGTCTGGCCCTTGCCCACCTGTTCGCCAAGTCCGAATTTGAGTCATCTGTTTAAAACTAGATAAGGGGCGCCACCTGCTGGCCGGAGTCTCAGCATGGACGCTCCGGACCAGCCCTCTGTCCAGGTGGGTCAGTGTCCCAGGAGGGCTCAAAAGACACTCATGCACACTCCCCAGTTAGCACGGGTGATCTGCAGATGACACAGAAAGCCGAGAGACCCGAAAGAAACCCACAGGCGGGAGTTTCACGCCCAGTCCCAGCCCCTCTTCCCACACGCTCCAGTTTCCTTCCAGACTTTTCTCCACACACCCAGATACTTTCTAATGTAAAAAAGTGATTCACAGCCCACAGAGTCAGGAAACTGCTGGGCTCCCACGCACTTCAAGATGGGGTTTCTCCCTCTCTGTCAGCTGAGATTTCTCCTGGTGGGCAGAGAGTGCCTTCGAGATGCCACCAGACAGGGGCGTGACCAGGAGCCAGGTGAACTTCCCTCCCTTCCACCGAGGAAGACTGGATGACCACAGACCTCACCAAGAGGACAGGGTACGGATGTCACACTACTGGGCTGCTTCAGTCTCAGGGCAGTCACTGGCCTTTGCCTGTCCCAGGGGCTCCTTAACCCGTGGTCCTGCCTGCTGGAGGTAGGCACGTAGTAGCCAGGACAGAGCAGATCCACCTCAGCCCCAGGGACTGTCAGCAGGCGTCGGCTGTGCTTCCCATGGGCTGTGCGTCTCAGTGGAGGCTCCCTGGCCACTGGTTCTGTTTTCCCACTCAGAGGACTTCAGAGCACAGAGGCCACATCCCTGTTGTTGACTGGGAGACTGGAACAACATCACAGTCCCCTGTCTGCTCTTGTCACGTGTGGAAGAGGTGAGGTGGGACAGGAGGTGATTGTCACACCAAACGGACCTAGCCATCTCTTCCGTGAGACTAACTGCAAAGGAGCCATCGATACAGGGACCACGGTATCCCGACCACCTACAGTCACTTCCGAGGACCCCCTGGGGTTCATTTAAGCTTCCATTTTCCAGATGGGGAAACTGAGGCCCTGGGAGGGGAACAACAAATTGTGTTGCATGTTTGCTGAGAGTCTGAGGACCCTGTCAGTCACTTCCCACTGGGGAAAATTCCAGATGAGGGGTGGGGCTCTCTCTGGCCATGTGACTCATGGCTGGATGTGGCTAGGTCTGGTGTGTGACATGATGGGCTGGAGTAGAAGACGGGCCATCCAGGGTGTCACAGCCCAGAGCACAAACTGACTGGAGGACAGCGAGCACTCACCAGGGCCTCCTGAGTTCTGCTCCGTAAGTCTTCCTGGAGGGACCCTCCCACTCACACCAGGTGTGAGCATGGAAGGAGCGGCGGCAGAGGAGCAAGGAGGCTCCCTGCCAGTCCTAGGTAAGGTTTAGTGATATGGGTGGTGACAGCAGAACATTCGAAGGATGAATATGGCCAGTCGCCTGGCTAGACATTTGCTCACCTTGTCCTAAAAACAACACCCAGAGGGAGGAAGGTGATGGCCCCATTTAACAGATGTGAAGACCGAGGCACAGGGACTAGGAGATAGGAAGGCCTAAACTCTGAAGCTGAGGTGTTCCAGTATCTGTCCTCCGTGTACCTGGAATATCACTCAAGCACATGTTCAGATAGCTTGAGGGATTGTGGACTGGATGTATGCCCTGGGACTCCACAGGCAAGTCCCCACTCTCAGTTAGGATCCAAACCTCATCTTTGTCCCTCGCCCGCATCCCGGAGGTATTTCCACAGTACAAGGGACTTTCTCCTACCCACAGGGGCTGCGAATCCTTACTCTTTGCAGGCTGTGTTACCTCTGGCCAATAGTTCAACATCCCTGTGCTCCTTGAAATGGACAGTTCTTTACACATAGGCACAGAGGGTACGCTGTAGGAGTCGGATGGTGTCAGCAACTGAGGGATAAGCTGTGGGCTCCAGGGACGAGCAAGCAGGTCTTGGGTGGGCCGGAACTCTTCACAGACAAAGCACGTTGCAGGGTTGTCCCTGTTAAGGGTGCAGGTCCTTCAACGTTGGGCATTGGCGTCGGTTGGAGGGCGCCCGTGTAAGGAGAAACCTAGCTTGAAGATTACAGTTTAGGTGTTGTGATGTAAAACTCCAGGAACCTACCGTAAGTCTAGCTACTCGGGCGGGCGCAGCCCCGGGAGTCCTCCCACCCGAGACCCTGAAGTTCCCTGGCCAGGCTGTGTGGGGCTCGGGCCAGACAGTACGTGACCAGCAGAGGGCGCTCGGCCCAAGGCTGTGAATCTGCAAGAGCCAGGACACCAGCGAGGTGGCCATGTCCCTGCCCAGCACCTGAAGCCATCGAGAGTGGCCAGAGGGGTGGCACTGGAAACCGATTGTGTAGCCAGGAGAATTGGGGTCCCTCGGTGCCCTTGGTGTGTTCAGGTGGGGGCGGGCAGCTGAGACACCTCAGCTTTGGGGCTGGGGCTGGGGCAAGGATGTAGCAGACCAGCCTGTGTCTTGTTTTCCCCTGCCCCGTCCCCTGCCCTGGCTCTGGAGTGACCGGGTGTCTGTCCTCACTCGCCCTTGAGTGGACTCTGTGAGAAAGGTATTACCCTCACCTTTGTCCCACTTTACCAAAAGGCCAGAGGAGACGGACAGGGTCCCACTCAAGTCCTTTTCTGAGTGCACAGGCCTGGGCTCCAGCATCAATCCAACCTCATTCTTTCATTTTCATGATATTAGCAAGGTTGACAGGGCAACAGACAGCCGCAGCTCACTTCCTGTCTGGCACTGCTGGTGACCTGGACTAGGGAACTCTGCAGGGTCTGCCGGGTGGCTGAGGGACACTCCGTGGTGAAGGCTGGGGGTGCGCTCCCTCGGTGCTGGCTTCCCAGAGGCCACGGAGGTGTTACCTTCACTGTAGAATCGCTTTAGGAGGGTCAGGGCTGTTAAGAAGAAGGCTGCTGAGGTGGCAGATGTGTGAACCTTCTCTCCAGAACCTCAGAGGCTCCCTCCTGACTCCTAGGCCAGCCACACCCTCGGATTCAGCCTGGTGCATTGAAGCTGGAGCTAGGAGTAGCCAGGCCCGTGACTCCTCCCTCTGACACTCCTGTCCCCTGGACTTTCCTCTAGTGATAGTGTCCCAGGCCAAAGGACTGGGGGACAGCAAGGGGGCCACCAAGACATTTGGGGGCGGGGAGGTGACCGCGGAAGAGGATTGGGGTGAGGATGGGGCCACAAAGTCTGAGGTTGAGGCTGCCTCTGTCCCCTCAGCAACTGCCTAGACTCTGAGCCTCACCTTACCTCCCTGGGCACAGAGGCTGCACTGGACTGTGGGCCACAAGTGGGTGTCCAGGGAGCCTCGGGTCCCAGCCTCTCATGGGAGGAAGATTGTTTTCAGGGAGTGCGAGACACGGGTTCCCTCCCCCCTCTACTGACACTGGAGCCCCCCACTCTCCTCAAGAGGGCCTGGTGCTGGGATGGCCAGGGGGAGGGCGAAGACCTGGGTGGGGGAATAGCCAAGGGGGAGGGTTCAGGCCTGTGGGGGGGGGCTGGTCGGGGGACAGGAAAATCTGATCCCACCTATCAGTAGTTCACTGTTCTTTTTTCTTTGTATTCAAGATATTTATTTTAATATAGTATGTTTTGACCTGTTTCTCCTCTCTTGTCTCCCCCCGCCCAACACACTCGCTCCATGCCTCTTTTTCCTCTCTCTTAAGAAAACAGACAGGCAAATAAAAAAGGCAAACAAAATTACAAATGAAACGAAAGACCATGAGAAATGCACATCACAGACACATACACACACGCAACGCACCCATGAATGCACACACATGTGCACACGCATGCGCGCATGGACAGATGCATGCACACACGTTCCAATAGAAACACAAAATTGGAAACCATAATATAGAAGCAAAACTCCAGTAAGGGAAACCATAATATAGAAGCAAAACTCCAGTAAGGTTTTTTTTTTTAAGTCCAAATAAAACAACACAAGATAATAATAATAATAATAATAATAATAATAATAATAATAATAATAAAGGTATTTTCCAAAAATACCTTTGAATTTGTGCTGGCCATCTACCCCTGGGCATGGGGCCTGCCCTTCGGTGTGGTTTGAATATCTAGTGAGACTCCCTTGGGGAAAGCCATTTTTTTCCCTTGTGACAGGTTGTCAGTTGGAGATAGCTTCTTGGTGAGGGATGGCAGATGGCGTCCATTGCCCCCTCTCAGCACTGGAACCCCATCTGATTTGCACCCGTGCAGGCCCTGTGTGTGACGTCCCGGTCTGTGTGAGTTCACGTGGGCATCAGCAGTCCTATGGTGCCTGGAGACGCTGATTCCTTAGTGTCCTCCGTCCCCTGTGACTCTTGTAATCATTCCTCCTCCTCTTCCCCAGAGTCCCCGAGCCCTGGAGGGAGGGAATTGATGGAGACACTCCATTTAGGACTAAGTCTTCCAGAGCACTCACTCTGCGCTTCGTCCAGAGAGTAGACTCTGTTCCCATCTACTGCAAAAGGAAGTTTCTCTGATGATGGCTGGTCTATGAATATAGCAGATTGTCATTAGGAGTCATTTTATTGCCATTTTCCTTTAGCAGAACAATAGTATTTCTTCTTCCCATAGGCTCATGGCCTCTCTAGTCCCAGATTCTCGACCCCGCAAGCAGTGTCAGGCGTGGGTCTCATCTTGTAGAGTGGTCCTTAAATCCACTCAGACAGCGGCTGGCTACTTCCACAACCTCTTGGCCACTATTGTGCCAGTGTACCATGTCTGCAAGTCAACACTGTCGATCAATGGTTTTGTACAGGGCTTAGTATTTACATTCCTCCTCTGGTAGTGGGCAGGGTACCTTCCAGCAACCATGAGCACTACTCGTCAGTACTGAAGGCTTTGGTTAGGCACCAGCTTGACTTCTCTGTGTTCAGTGAATTACAGCCATAGGACCTTGCCATCATATTGTGGGAGGTGACAGATAGCCTTGGCAATGGCCTGGGTTGTTTTTTTTTGGGGGGGGGGTTGTCCCATGGGAGCCCTTTGACCAGCCACTCAATTAGATGTAATCCATTCCTTGTTCTGGATTTCACTTAGTGTCAAGAGACATCTAGCTGAGACTTCATCTTCCCTTTGATAGAGTGATCACATTCAGATTTCTTTCATTTATGCATACATTCTTTTTGTTTTGTTTTTTGAGATAGGGTTTCTCTGTATAGCCCTGGTTGACCTGGAACTCACTTTGCAGACCAGGCTGGCCTCGAACTCAGAAATCCGCCTGCCTCTGCCTCCCAAGTGCTGGGATTAAAGGCGTGTGCCACCACTGCCCGGCATGCATATATTCTTAAAAGCATCAACTACAGTAGGTTTCTATGATTCTTCACTTGTCCCTAAATGTTAGCTGTGCCTCCCCATGCTCCTTCCTTCCTCAGATCTTCCCTCCCATTCCCTGTAACCTTCTCATCCCTCTCTTTATCTCTCTCTGTCTGTCTTTCTGTGTCTGTCTCTGTCTGTCTGTCTGTCTGTCTGTCTGTCTGTCTGTCTGTCTGTCTGTCTGTCTGTCTCTCTCTCTCTCTCTCTCTGTGTGTGTGTTCTATCTCCTCTTCCTTGGAGAAATAGAACCTCCCCTAGTTCCTTACTCTATACCTATCTCTTTCCTAATTCCTTACCAATGCCCAGTACTAACCTTTGTGGTTCATCACATAGCAGCACAATTATCGAGTAATCTAAAAGCTAACATCCACATATAAAAGAAGACGTACCAGAGTTGCCTTTTGAGGTCTGGGTTACCTCATTCAGGATAATTCTTTTTTTCTAGCTCCATCCATTTACCTGTAAATTTCATGGTTTTATTAAAAAGCTGAACAGTATTCCATTGTGTAAATGTACCACTTTTTCCCGATCCCAGTCATCTATTGATGGGTGTCTGAGATGTTTCCGATTTCTGGCTATTTGTGAATAGAGCAGGAGTTGACACAGATGAGCAGGTGTCTCTGTGCGAAGAGACCTCTGGGTATGTGCCCAAGGAGAGGCATAGCTGGATCTCGAGGTAGATCTAGTCCCAGCTTCTTGAGGAAGCCCCCACCCACGGGCTTTCACAGTGGCTGTAAAAGTTTGTACTCACACCAGCAATGGAGGCGTGTTCCCCTAACTCCACATCCTCATTCCTGTGAGCTGTCACTTGTTTTATTGACCTTGGCCACTCTGACTGGTGTAAGATTAAATTTTGAAGTAGCTTTGATTTGGATTTCCCTGATGGCAAAGATGTTGAACATTAAACAAAAAATTTTGTCAGCTATTCGTGTTTAATCTTCTGAGAAGTCTTGGTTTAGACCTGTACGCCACCATTTTATTAAAAATTGTGTGATTTGTTTTCTTTATGTCCAGTTTTTTGAGTTCTTTATGTATTTTGGATGGCGTCAGACGTATAGGTGGTAAAAAAATCTTCTCCCATCTTGCAGGCTGTCACTTTGTCCAGACGCTGTTGTCCTGTGTCTCTGGAAGCATTGTTCTGAGGTCTGTGCATTAAACCCTGACCTCGGCGCCTGTGCTGCCTGTGCCGATGAGTTCAAGGCTAGTCCCTATTTGCCCTTTTATCAGGCTCTGTATCTGGTTTTGTGTTAAGGTTTTGATCCATTTGGAGTTGAGTTTTGTGTGGGGGTCATAAGTATGGATCTATTTGTATCCTTCTACAAGTGGACAATCCATTTGGCCAGCACCATTTGTTGAAGATGCTGTCTTTTTCCCAGTGTGTATGTCTAGTTTTTTTTGGTTTTTTTTTTTTTTTTTTTGGTTTTTTCCGAGACAGGGTCTCTCTGTGTAGCCCTGGCTGTCCTGGAACTCACTTTGTAGACCAGGCCAGCCTCGAACTCAGAAATCTGCCTGCCTCTGCCTCCCAAGTTTTTTTTTTTTTTTTTAGATCAAAGATCAGGTGTCTATAGGTGTGTGGATTTATGTCTGGGTCTTCAACTCAATTCCATCGATCAATGTGTGTTTTCGCCAATAAGATGTGGTTTTTATTACTATAGCCCAGTAGTACAACTTGAAATCAGGAATGAGGAGACCTCCATCCATATCTTTCTATCATTCAGGGTTGTTTTAGATATCTTGGGTTTTTTTTTTTTTCCCATACGAAACTAAGAACTGTCCTTTCAAGTTCTCTGAAGAACTGTGTTGGAATTTTGATGGGGATGGCATCGAATCTGTAGATTGCTTTTGGCAGGATGGCCAGTTTTACTATGTTAATCCTACGGATCCATGAGTTGGGGGGATCTTTCCAACTTCTGATGTCTTATTCAATTTCCTTTTTCAAAGACTTGAATTTGTCATCATACAAGTCTCTTGCTTGGTATTTTCTAGTATCTGAAGCTATTGTGAAAGGTATTGCTTCCCTGATTTTCTTTGTCCTTTGTATGTAGGAGAGCCACTAATTGTTGTGAGTTGGTTTTGTACCAGCTACTTGGCTTGAAGTATTTATAAGCTGTAGGAGTTCCTCAGTAGAATTTTTAGGGTTGCTTATGAATACTGTCATGTCAGCTGCAAATAGCGATACTTTGACTTCGTTCTGTCCAATCTGCATCTCCTCAATCTGCTTTAGTTGTCTTAGTGCTCTAGCTAAAACTTCAAGTACTATATTGAATAGATACGGGCAGTGTGGACAACTTTGTCTTTTTTCTGATTTTAGTGGAATTGCTTTGAGTTTCTTCCCATTTAAGTTGAGTTGTCTCTGGGTTTGCTGTAAATCAGCTTTATTGTGCTTAGGTATGATCTTTGTATCCATGATCTCTTCGAGACTTTTAAAATGTCTAATATGAGGAGTGCTGCATTTTGTCAAAGGTCCTTAGTGCATCTAGTAAGATGATCATTTTTTTTTCTTTCAGTGTATTTAAATGGTCTATTACTGAGGAGATCTTTGCAGGTGTCATACAGGAAAGCAAAGAACACAAAGAGATAAGAAAACTCAGTAGAAGTTAACTTCAGAGAGTCCGATAACAGTTTGTTTATTCTCAATGTATTTAAGCCCAGTAAAATCTGGGGCAGGGGGAGTTTTTGTGGTGTAATACAATCACAGCCGCACAAAGATACTTAATTACATTGACCTCAACTCAGGATGTATGCCATCTCTTCCAGAAAGGTTCAGGAAGCCTACAGATAGGCTACCTGTACTAGCTTAAGGGCCTAAGGGTCTGGCCTGGTCTCTGCCACACAGATAGTGCAGAGGTCATTTGAGTCAGCTCTTGTAGGTATAAATTTTTTTGCAATCTACTTTTAATAGGTGTTCAACCTCTCCTCTAGCCTTTCCCCAGCAGAGGTCATGGAAGATAAAAGTTATTAGGCTATGGGGGGAAGTGGACCTGTTCAGCAATAGTTCTTTAGGAGTGAGCTTGATTTTCTTTCTCAGCAGTTATTCCTGTAACAAACACCAAAAATAACTCAGCACCTATAGAGGAGTCCTCTAGGCAGACAGACACCACACATGTATCTCGGCAGGCAGATACCACCCGTGAACCAGCAGCCACAGTCCAGTCCTTGCTACAGGCAGACACCAGGCACGAACCAGCAGCTGTAGTTCAATCCTGAAGAAACCCACAAGGCTTGCCAACAGCCTGAGGTAATGCAGAGGAAGCAACAAGCGTCCACAGAAATCTCATGAGCAGTTCTTGGGAGAATTTCTCTCAATGGCAGTGTTACCATAAGTTGAGCTCAACCATGCTATGTAAGGCGAACCAATACATGTGTGTTGAAGAAAAGAAAGGTGGAGCAAGCCAAGCCAATGCTCGGTGCTGTCTCCCATGTCTGTGGGGTCACATTTATACTCCTTCATCATGGGTCCTTTCATGTGTTTGCTATATCAAAACATCCTTTCACCTGTGTCTGCTTCAGCAAAACGCCCTTTCGTCTGTATGTCCCCACTAAGCACCGTTTGACATTAGATTACTAGGTATTTTCAATCCTAGTTGTAGTAGTGTGATATGTGCAATTCCCATCTTTCTGGATGGAAGAATAGGTTTTGCATCTTTCCCATTGGAAGGATAATCCTGTTTCCCTGCAGATCTGTAGGCAAAAGGACCTCCATGCCACGTTCCCAACAGATTACACTAACTTATCTTCATATGTTGAACTATCACTGCACTTCTGGGATGAAGTCTACTTGATCATGGTGGGTGATCATTGTGACGTGTTCTTGGATTCGGTTTGGAAGTATTTTATTGAGTATTTTTGCATCAATGTTCATCATGGAAATTGGTCTGTAATTCTCTTTCTTTGTTGAGTGTTTATGTAGTTTGGGTATCAGGGTAACTGTGGCCTCATAAAATGAATTGAGCCAGTTCCTGTTTTGTGGAATAATTTGAAAAGTATTGGTGTTAGCTCTTCCTTGAAAGTCTGATAGAATTCTGCACTAAAATCATCTTGCCCTGGTCCTTTTTGTGGTTGGGGTCTTTAAAACAACTGCTGTTAGTACTCGGGGTTTGGGTCTCTTTAAATTGTTTATCTGGACTGAATTTAGTTTTGATAAGTGGTACCTATGGAGGAATTTATTTGTTTCTCTTAGATTTTCCAATTTGGTGGACTATAGTTCTGTTTTTGTTTTTTTAAGTACATCCTTACGATTCTCTGGATTCCCTTGGTGTCTGTTGTTATGTTCCCCTTTTAGTTTGTTTTCTTAATTTGGATATGCTCTCTCTGCCCTTAGTTAATTTGGAGAAGGGTTTGTCTGTCTTACTGATTTTCTCAAAGAACCAGCTCATTGCTCATTGATACTTTGTATTGTTCTCCTTGTTTTTATTGGGTTGATTATTTCTTGCCATCTGCTTTTGGATGTTCTTTTTGTTGTAGATCTTTCAGGTGTACTGTTACTTACTAACAGGCGATCACCCTTCCCTTCTTTTATGTAGGCACTTAGCGCTATGAACTTTTCTCTTAGCGCTGTGTTCACAATGTTCTGTAAGTTTGGGTGTGCTGTGCCTTCATTTTCATTGACTTGTAGGAAGTCTTTCATTATTTACTTCTATCTTGAACTATTTTATCATTATTAAATATTATTATTATTATTATCATTATTATTATTATTATTCAGGAAAGAGTTGTTCAGTTCCCATGAGCTTGCTAAGTTTTCTGTTGTTTCTGTTGAATATTGTTGACAGTCAGCTTCAATCTGTGGTGGTCTGAGAGGATGCAGGAGGTTGCTTCAGTATTCTTGCATCTGTTGAGGCTTGCTTTGTGTCTGAGTATGTCAGTTTTGAAGAAAGTTCTATGAGGTACACAGAAGAACATATATTCTTTTGTGTGTGGGTGAAATGTACTATAAATATCTGTCAGTGCCATTTGGTTTATGACATCATCTAGCTCCCACAGCATCTCTCCGTTTGGTTTTTGTCTGGATGACCTGTCTACTGGTGAGAATGGGCCTTCTGAAACCTCCCACTCTAAGTGTGCAAGGCTTGGTATGAGATTTAGGCTGTAGTAGTGTTTCTTTTACGTACTTGGGCGTCCTTGTGTTTGGGGCATAGACGTTAAGAATTAAAATGTCATCTTGGTGGATTTTTCCTTTGATGAGTATGTGGCATCCGTCACTGTGGTGTTTTGGATAGGGTTGACCCCATAGATTCTTCTGTTTGAATGCTTGGCCATAGGGAGTGGCACGACTAGGAGGTGTGGCCTTATTGGAAGAGGCATAGACTTATTGGAGGAACTGTATCACTGTGTAGATGGGATTTTAGGACTCCCATGCTCAGTCTAGTGTGGAAGATAGTCTCCTCCTGGCTGCCTGCAAAAAACAGTCCCCGTTTGCTGCCTTCCGATCCAGATGTAAAGCACTTGGCTTCTCCAGCACCAAGTCTGCCTGCATGCTGCCATGCTTCCCACCACGATGAAAATGGACTGAACCTCTGAAACTGTAAGCCAGCCCCAATTAAATGTTGTCCCTTCTAAGAGTTGCCTTGGTCATGGTGTCTCTTCACAGAGATGGAAACCCTAACTAAAACGCTCCCCATCTCTTTTGATTTTGGTTTTGGTTTGAAGTCTAGTTTGTTAGATATTAAAGTGGCTACGCCAGCTTGCTTCCCAGGTCATTTGCTTGGAATATCTTTTTCCAGTCTTTTACTCTGAGGTAATGTCTATCCTTGAATGCTGAGGTGTGCATCTCAATGCAGCAGGAAGATGGATCCTGTTTTCCCGTCCATTCTGTTAGTCTGTGTCTTTTTATTGGAAAATTGAGATCACTGCTATTGGGAGATATCTATGACCCATGGTCATTGATTTATGTTATCTTGTTATTTGCTGTTGGTGGTAGTGTGTGTGTGTGTGTGTGTGTG
>NC_034592.1:155485721-155499188 GCF_900095145.1 Mus pahari
CTCGAACTCAGAAATCCACCTGCCTTTGCCTCCCAAGTGCTGGGATTAAAGGAGTGCTCCACCACCGCCTGGCCCTGCCTTTCTTTTGATTTTGCTAGTCTGCTATTGTTGATAGTCTGCTATTGTTGATAGTCTGCTATTGTTGATAGTCTGATATTCATGGTTGTCGTTAACCTTCTTAGGTTGGAGCCTTCCTTCTAGCACCTTCTATAGGGCTAGATTTATAGATTAATATTGCTTAAATTTGGTTTTTTATCTTGGAATATCTTATTTTCTTCATCTATAGTGATTGAACATTTTGCTGGGTATAGAAGTCTGCCCTGGTGTCTGTGGTCTCTTGTTGTTTGGAGCACATCTGTCCAGGCCCTATGGCTTTTGGAGTCTCCATTGAGAAGATGGGTGTGATTATGATAGATCTGCCTTAGTGTCTGACTTGCCTTGGCTCCTTACAGCTTTTAATATTCTTTCTTTGCTCTGTACAGTTAGTGTTTTTATTATTATGTGCTTTCTTTTCTGGTCCAACCTATTTGGTGTTCTGTGTGCTTCTTGTACCTTGGTAGGCATTTCCTTCTTTAGGTTAGGAAATTTTCTTCTATAATTCTGTTAAACATATTTGATTTAGGATTCGCCTCCTTTATTATTCCTATTATTCCTAGATTCAGACTTTTTCATAGTGTCCCAGAGTCCCTGGATGTTTTTTGTCAGGAACTTTTTCAACTTAACATTTTCTTTGAGCAGTAGAGTATCTATTTCTTCCATCTATCATCAACACCTGAGCATCTCTCTCCCATGTCTCCTATTCTGTGTGTGGCTTGCCTCTTTAATTCCTTTTTGAATTCCTAAATTTTTCGTTTCCGGATTTTTTTTCCTGTTTGGGTTTTCTTGATTGATCCTATTTCCATTCCATTGAACAGTTTTAGTCACTGTTTGTGTTTTTATAGGTTTCTTTAAGGGATTTATTCATTTCCTCTTTAAGGACTTCTATGATCTTCATATAGGGGATTTTGAAGTTTTTTTTTTTTCTTCTTGAGCTTCAGCTGTGTTGGACTTTTGGGACCTGACCTGGTAGGGTTGCTGGATTACAGTGGAGACATGTTGTCCTAGGTGTGATTGTTTATGTTGTCGTCTACCATCTGGGATCGGATGATTGTAGGTCCTGATATATGCTGTCTTCCTTGTTGGGTGGGTCTTCTGTTCCTTGGCTTTTGTTTCCTCTGTGGATTTCAGGCAGGGATGGTGAGTTTCCTGGTAGGAAACTTGCTGTGGACCTGTTTTCCTAGCCTGCTCGGTTGGTATGTTCCCTGGGAATGCCCGCTGGTGTTGGGGGCTGGGATAAATGGGTTGGTGGGAGAAGGAAGTTTGGAGGAGAAGACATTTGTGATCCATTGAGGATGGTGTCAAGAGAGGAAAGGGACACCAGTTCAGGTTTTCTGCTGCAGAGTCAGGGATGTGACTGGACAGGGATCAGAAGGAGAGGAGATCTTCAGTCGACCTACCTGCTTCCCTGAGAAGAGTGGTAGAGTTTAAAACATTTAAATTACATTTTAGTTATTTTGTTCTGGGGGTGGGGGCACACGTGTGGAAGTCAGAGGACAGTTTGTGGGATCTGGGGGTCAAACTTAGGTTGACAAGCCCTGTGGTAAGCTACTTTTGTTGTGAAGTCATCTTGCCTACCTCGATCAAGATTACATCCAGGTGTTTTTAAAAACAAGCCAGAGTTCTGCCTGCTGGGAAGAACTTTGGAATTAAGACATAGAAGTACATTTTTTGGGGGGGGAGGGGCAGTGTTTCTGTTTTTTTTTGGGGGGGGCTGTTTCTTGTTTGTTTATTTGTTTTTGTTTGTTGGTGGGAAAGAGCTTTTCTCTTTCTGTGGCTTGACAGCTTTCTCAGGTGCTACATGGAGCCCCTCTGACCACAGAGTTCTGCCCTGCACGTAGCAAACTGACTATGGTTTACAATCTCACAGAAGGCAAAGTACCTTCTAAGCTAATTCAGAATTCATTGTCTCTTGGATGAGAATCAGTAGCTATGACCAGTCTGGGCCCCGTCCTGAACATAAGGGAGCTTGACCAATGAGACCCATCATATGTGGGACATTTCCTTTGAAACTGTCATGCACAGGAGAAACCTAAGGTTCCAGGTGGGTAAATGTAGGGAGCAGGTGCGGTCAGAGACGCCAAGATGGCGCCCTGGCTCTCTGCCCAGCCTTGTGACACTTCAGCTCATCGCTGGCCCAGTGCAGGCGTACATCAGAGGTACACCTCCTTGGGTGTGCAGCCTTATCTCACCCCTCGTGGCCATTGGCTGTGGCCCTATCCCAGAGCCTTCCAGGCTTGTGTGTGGTGTGTTTGAGTGTGATTGGTTGAAAGGATCGGACGTCAGCAGTCCTTGTGTAAATATTGAGCTGGCCTGATTAAAAAGTGGAAGCTGCTTCACCCGAACCTGGTGTACGAGTTGTTCTTGTCTCTGCTGGCCGGAGGCATTGCGGCAGGTAAACTGGAGTGGTGACACCTGGCCTGGACTCAGTGATTCTACGGTCCATCCTGTCCACCACTTCAACCTTTCCACTCTCCTACCCAGCCCTGTAGCTGACTGCCAGCAGGGGCTTCTCCTCCCTCACACTGCCATTCCCGGGAGACTCCTCAAAACCTTGTTTGGAGAACCCAGCTCCCTGCCTCCAATCCCTTTGTGTCAGAGCCAATACCTAGAATCAGTTTCTGCCCCAGACCCCAAGTGGTCACACCTAGCAGGAACTCAGGTCTGTGAATCACACTTTCCTTCCTCTCCTTCGTTATGATTTCTCCATCTTTCTCAGCCCAGTAACAACCTTCTGTACTACTGTGACGGTTTGTATATGCTCGGCCCAGGGAGTGGCACTATTATAGGGTGTGGCCCTGTTGGAGTAGGTGTGACACTGTGGGTGTGGGCTTTAAGACCCTCATCCTTGCTACCTGGAAGTCAGTATTCTGCTAGAAACCTTCAGTTGAAGATGTAGAACTCTCAGCTCCTCCTGAACCATGCCTGCCTGGATGCCGCCATGTTCTCGCTTTGATGATAATGGACTGAACCTCTGAACCTGTAAGCCAGCCCCAGTTAAATGTTGTCCTTATAAGAGTTGCCTTGGTCATGGTGCCTGTTCACAGCAGTAAAACCCTAACTGAGACATGTGCCCACTTCAGCTCCATTCCTCAGAGACTCACTCTTGGTTCAGACCCAGGGTCCCCCAGCCCTTTCATACCTGTTTCTCCAGACAATGCATTGCCTGACTGGCAGGAGCCCCTCATTCTACCACATCCCCAACTCCCTGGGGACATTGCCTCTACCTGTGAACAGGATCCCTTAGCTCTTCCTGGGACCACTCTCGGCGTTTTCTCCTAGCTCACCTTTATGCCTCTCTGCTACCCCCCAGCATCCCTATCAGGCAACCCACAGCTATCACACTTTCCTAAAATCCAGAGAACATAACTGAAACCAAGGAACAGAACACCCATCCAACAAAGATAAGACCAGACATCAACACCTAAAATGACCTCAATTGTCCCAAGCCCACCATAACAGCCAGCACACTATGTCTCAGTAGAGCCCAGCAACCCTACTCCAGTGGGCTCTGAGAAATGTGATACAGCTGAAGCACAGGACAAGGATTTCAAAATAGCTATTATGAAATGATTGAGGACCTTAAAGAGGATAAGAATAAATCCCTTAATGAAATCTATGAAAACACAAATAAATGGGGGAATGAAAGTATGAAGACAGTTCAGCACATAAAAATAAAAGTGGAATCATGGGAAAAAATAAGGTAAAACTGGAAATGAAAAACTTAAAAAGTCAAACAAAAACTTCAGAGGTAAGCCTCACCAATTAAGTACAAGATGGGAAGAGAGAATCTCAGGTGTTGAAGACAAGGTAAGAATGAACAAATATCTTGGTCAAAGAAAATATTCAACCAACCAACAACAGCAAAAACAACTCCACAAACAAAATAAAAAACAAAACAAAACAAGAACAACAAACCCATCTAGGAACTGAGATACTATGAAAAGAGCAAATCTATGAATAGAAGAATGAAAAGAAACTCATGTAAAGACACGGAAGATTTTTTTCAACAAAATTAAAGAAAAAAATTTCTTTAACCTAAAGAAAGAGACACCTATCAAGGTACAAAAGCACACAGAACACCAAATAGACTGAGCCAGAAGAAAAATTCCCTTGGCACACAATAAAACACTGACCATATAGAACAAAGAATATTAAAAGCAGAAATGGAAAAAGACCAAATAGCATATAAATACAGGTTCATTAGAATAACACCCAGTTTCTCATTGGAGACCCTAAAAGCCAGAAGGGTCTATATAGATATTCTACAAATTCTAAGAGATCACAGATGTCAGCCCAGCCTACTATACCCAACAAAACTATCAACCACAATAGACTGAGAAAGAAAAACATTCCATGATGAAACCAAATTTAAACAGTATTTGTTTACCAATCCAGTTGTACAGAAAGCACTAGAAGAAAAACTTCAGTGTGACCAGGTTAACCATAGTCAAGAAAACACAAAAATAACCTCAGACCAGTAAATCAGGGTGGGGGACACATCATAAACAACAAATTAGCAGGTGTCAATAGACACCATCATTGATAACTCTCAATATTAATGGTCTCGACTCTCTAGTAAAAAGACACAACTGAACAGATTGGATTGGGAAACAGGATCCATCTTTCTGCTGCAGCTAAGAAACATACCTTTACAGAAATAATAGACATTACCTCAGGATAAAAGGGTGGATGAAGATATTCCAAGCAAATGTATCCAAGAAGCAAGCAAGTGTACCTATTTTATTATCTGACAAAATGGATTTCAAACCAGAACCAGTCAGAAGAGACAGGAGAGGCACCACAAGCTCAGCAAAGGGGAAACCCACAGCGAAGATGTCACAATTCCAACATTTATGTGATGAATACACAGGCAGAAATGTTTATGAAAGAAACACTGCTACAGCTAAAATCACATATTGAGCCTCACACAGTGATATTTAGTGACTTGATACCCACTCTCATTAATAACTCTCCATGGTCAATAGACAGGTAAACCAGACAAAAACTTAGCAGAGACCATTGGAGCTTAAGGGTGTTGTAAACCAAATAGACCTTCTTCTCAGCATTTCATGGACCTTTCTCCAAAACTAGCCATGTACTTGGACACAAAGCAAGTTTCAACAGATAAAAGAAAGTTGAGATAACACCTAGCATCCTATATGACCTTATGGATCAAAGCTGGATATTAACAACAATCAAAAAATGTACAAATTCATGGGAATTGAGCAACTTTCTATTGAATAAAAAAATTAATCAAGATAAAAATTAAAAAGAAAAATAAAAAAACCATTTTAGAGTGGGATGAAAATGAAACAGAACATACCAAAACTTATGGGCGCAACAGAGGCCATTCATAGTACCAAGGAGACACTATATGCTACAGGTAAGTTAGGAACACACGTGAAAGGTCTAGAAAAAAAGAGCAGATGGCACCCAAAAGGAGCGGATGGCAAGAAATACACAAGAAATAATCAACCACAGGGTTGATGTCAATAAAATAGAAACAACATAAAAAAAGACAAGCAATGAAACAGAGTTTGCTGTTTGAGAAAATCAATAAGATCAATAAACTCTTAGACAATCTGACTAAAAAGTAGAAAACAAATATAAATTAAAAAAATTAGAGATGAAAAGGGAAACATAACAACAGACAATTGAGGAAATCCTAAGAGTCATAGCAAATACTTTTTAAACCTGTCTTCCACCAAACTGGAAAACCTAAAATAAATGGATATAGTTTTTGATATACATAACCTATCAAAGTTAATTCCCTTAAATAGACCCATAACCCAAGTGAAATAGAAACAGTAATTAAAAGTGTACAAAAAAAAAAAAAAACCCAACCCAGTGCTAGATGGATTTCAGCACAGATTTCAAGAAGAATTATTGCCAATACTCTTCAAATTATTTTGCAAACTATAAACAGAAGGAATATTGCCCAGTTTGTTTTAAGAGGATAGTTATCCTGCTACCTAAACCAACAAAGAAAGAAAATTAAGGTTAATTTCCCTTTCAACATGAATGCAAAAGTTTACAACAAAATACTTTCAGAGTCCAAGAACACATCAAAAAGTATTTCCTCCATGATCAAGTAGGTTTCATCCCAGAGATGTAAGGACGATTCAATATGCATTAACCAATAAATGCAATCCACCACATAAGCAGACTGAAAGACAAAAACTACATGATCATCTCGTTAGATACAGAAAAACTTTTGACAAAATCCAACACCCCTTTCTGGTAAAAAGTACGGGAGAGTTTAGAGATACGAGAGACACACCTCAGTATAACGAGGGTGATTGACAGCGAGAGACACACCTCAGTATAACGAGGGTGATTGACAGCAAGCTTATAGCCAACACCATCTTAAATGGAGAGAAACTCAAAGCAATTCCACTAAAATCAGAAACAAGTTAAGGCTGTCCACTCTCCCAATATTTATTCAATGTAGTACTTGAATTCTTAGCTACAGCAGTGAGACAACTGAAGGGTATTAGGAAGGGGAGAAGCCGAAGTATCTCTACTTGCAGATGAAATGATTTTATACATAAATGACCCTAAGAACCCCACTAGGAAACTGCTACAGCTGAAAAACATTCTCAGCAAAATAGCAGAACACAAAATTAAAACACCAAAATGAGTAGCCTTCCTCTATGACAAATGGACAAAAAAAAAAAAAAGGAAAAATATTTTAGGATAATTCTAACCAAGGACGTGAAATATATATATACTTGTATAATAAAAACTTCAAGACACTGAAGAAGACATCAGAAGATGAAAAGATGCTCATGGATCGGTAGGATTAACATTGACAAATGGCCATCCTACAGATTCAATGTAATCCTTATCAAAACCCCAAGCTCTTCTCAGAACTGGAAAGGACAAGGCTCAGCGTTCACATGGAAACACAGAAGATCCAGCATAGCTAAAGCAATCCTGAATAACCAAAGAACTGATGGAGCTATCATCATCTCTGACCCCAAATTATACTACAGAGCTATAATAATAAAAACTGCATGGCACTGGCATAAAAACAGAGACAGTGATCAACAGAACTGAATTGAAGACCCAGATGTAAGTCCACACACCTATGAACATTGACAAAGAAGTGAAAAATGCATACTGGAAAAAGGACAGCAGGTCAAACAAAGAGTGTGGGTCAAGGTGGACGGCTGCATGTAGAAGAACACAAGTAGATCCATCAATATTCATTGCCATGCATAACACTCAACTCCAAATGGATCAAAGACCTCAACACAAAACCAGATCCTGAACCTGGTAGAAAAGAAAGTGGAGAATCGCCTTGAACGCATTAGTACAGGAGACTGACAGAACACTGATATATCAGGCACTAAGATCAACAATTAATAAATGGGACCTTATGAAACTAAAAGCTTCCGTATTGCAAAGGATATTATCATTTGGACAAAGCAGCAGTTTACAGAGTGGGAAAAGATTTCTTACCAACTCCATATCTGACAGGAGGTTAATATCTGAAATACGTATCTAGAGATCAAACAATAGCAGCAACAACAACAACAACAACAACAAATCCAATGAAAAATGGGGCACAGAATTCTCAACAGAGGAAACTCAAATAGCTGAGAAACACTTAAAGAAATCAGGGAAACACCAATCAAAACAACTCAAATTCCATCTTATACCAGATCAAAACCACAAGTGACAGCATATGCTGGCAAGGATGTGGAGCAAGGGGAACACTCCATTGTTGGTAGGAGTCCAAACTTGTACAACCACTATGGAAATTAGTATGGCTGTTTCTCAGAAGGATGGGACTGATCTATCTCAAGACCCAGCTATACCACTCTTGGGCATGTACCCAAAAGAAGCTCCATCCCACCACAAGGATACTCGTTCAACCATGTTCGGTGGTGCTCTGCTCATAATTGCCAGACATTGGAAACAATCTAGATGCCCCTCAGCAGAAGGATGGATAAAGAATGTGGTGCATTTACACAATGGAGTATTACTCAGCTGTTTAAAAAAAAAATGACATCATGAAATTTGCAGCCAACTGGGTGGAACTAGAAAAAAAAATCATCCTGTGTGAGGTATTTGCTGTATGTGGATATTAACCATTGAATAAATAAGCAAGTGTGGTGGTTTGAATGAAAATAACCTCCACAGGCACATAGGGGGTGGCACTATTAGGAGGTTTGTTCTTGTTGGAGTAGGTGTGCCCTTGTTGGAGGAAGTACGTCACTGTGGGTGGGCTTTATGGTTTCAGAAGCTCAAGCCTAGTGGCTCACTCTCTCTTCCTGCTGCCTGATCCAGATGAAGAACTCTCAGCTACCTCTTAAGCACCATCTCTGCCATGCCTCCTGCCACGGCAAGAATGGACTAAACCTTTGAACTGCAAGCCAGCCTCCAATGAGACGTTTTCCTTTATAAGGGTTGTGTGGTCTTAATGTCTCTTCACAGCAAGAGAAATCCTAAGGCACTAATCTCCAATTCATAGACTCAGAGAGGTGAGTACAGATGATGAGAGACACACGAATCTCCCTGGGAGGGGGAAGTAGAATAGATTTTACGGGTAGAATGGGGGCAGGATCAGGAGGGGAAGGGAGGGGAGATGGGTAGAGGGAGGGAATGTGGGGGGACAGGTAGAGTTGAGGGGTGTTTGAGGGGTGGTATGGAAACCCAGTGCAGTGGAAAGTTTCTGACATATCTTTTTTTGGTTTTGCTTTTGGTTTTTTGTTTGTTTGTTTTTTTGTTTGAGACAGGGTTTCTCTGTATAGCCCTGACTGTCCTGGAATTCACTTTGTAGACCAGGCTGGCCTTGAACTCAGAAATCTGCCTGCCCTGTCTCCCAAGTGATGGGATTAAAGGCGTGTGCCACCACTGTAGAATCCCATTACAGATGGTTGTGAGCCACCATATGGTTGCTGGGAATTGAACTCTGGACCGCTAGAAGAGCAGTCAGTGCGCTTAACTGCTAAGCCATCTCTCCAGCCCTGAGGGGATCCTAATAAAGTCTTCAAATAATAAAGGGGAGAGGGAGTCCCAAATGTCCATCTCTTGTCGTTAAATGAAGCTTCCAGTACCAGAACTGTCTCCCCACATCCCCCCAACCCCCGTCACCTCGGCAACCACCTTTCTGGCTCTCCACACAACACCTGCCTTCCCACGCGGCATCTTCCTTCTGCTTCAGACTCTCCCCAGGACAGGAGCACAGCAGAACAGTCCTCATGATGCATCCAGATTCCACTTCCAGCCCCATCTCCAGCCCTCTGCAGGGACACAGGGCAGGCAAGTGTGTGCCACCATGTGTCTACGGAGACATCCTACACCATTTGAATTCCAGAAGGTTTCTCTGTATAGCCCTAGCTATCCTGGTACTCACTCTGTAGACCAGGCTGGCCTCAAACTCAGAAATCCACCTGCCTCTGCCTCCCAAGTGCTGGGATTAAAGGTGTGCGCCACCACTGCCCAGCTTAAAGTCTTTTCTAAAAGATGACTTATTTTAGTTTATGTGTATGGGTGCTTTGCCTGCATCTAGGTCTGTACATCATGTGCATGTCTGGTGCCTGCAGAAGTCAGAAGAAGTCATAGGATCCCCAGAACGGGAGTTATGGATGGTTCTTAGGAGACATGTGAGTGTTGGGTTGTAGATTCCAGTTCTCTATAGGAGCAACAAGTACTCTTAATCACAAAGCCATCTTTCCAGCCCCCAGCTCTTCCTCATTTCTGTTTTGTGGTTTACCCAACCCAAGGCTGAGTTTCCCTGAAGAGCTGAAGAGCAGAGAGACTTCTCTAGGTTGAATACTGTTGGGAAAATGTCCCTCCAAGGGTTCCGATTGGTTATGCTGGGTCCCATGCTGATCTTTGAAGCAATCAGAGTGTGGAGTGTTTCCCTCTAGAAGTCCATAGTTTCCCAATTGGAGAAATAAAACACCTTTTAAATATAATTTAAATACCTTTAAAATATAATTCACAAGTTTCCGTCTTTCTGCACCTTGCCCTTAGAAACTTTTCACATAGCCGGGCGTGGTGGCGCACGCCTTTAATCCCAGCACTTGGGAGGCAGAGGCAGGCGGATTTCTGAGTTCGAGGCCAGCCTGGTCTACAGAGTGAGTTCCAGGACAGCCAGGGCTAAACAGAGAAACCCTGTCTCAAAAAACCAAAAAAAAAAAAAAAAAAAAAAAAAAAGAAACTTTTCACTTGCATGTGCAGACACACACACACACCCATCTGCACCCTCACCCATTGATATCTGTCTTGCAAGTAAAGCTTTACCAGCTGATCTAGTTTCATTTCTGTACCATGACAAAGTTACCCTGAAAACAACTTAGGAGGAAAGAGGATTTACTCATCGTACCATTCCAGATTACAGTCCATCATTGTGGGGAAGTCAAGGCAGGGATTTAAAGCAATCAGTGACAACACATCCACAGCCAAGGGCAGAGAGAAGTGGAGACATGTTTGCTTGTTTGCGACTCTTACCCAGTTCAACTTGCTGTGCTTAGGGAATGGTGCTGCCCACCGTGGGCTTGAATTAACTCAATCAAGACAATCCCATACAGACATGCTCCCAGGTCAACCTGACCTGGATAAATCTGAGACTCTCTTCCCAGGTGAATCTAGGCATTATAGAGATGACAGTTCAAGTATCCAGGATACTGTCTGACAAACCTTTTGTGAATCACTGCTTCCAGCCCTTATGCCACACTGAAAATGTTTCCTCTTCTGCAGTGTGACATGCAGGCTCCCATCCTTGCCCCCTGGGCATTCTGTGCCAGGCTGACTGCCTGTTCCAAGTGCACTGACACAACAGCTCAGAAGCCACTGCACCCTCTGTCATTCTTCTTTCTAATACCTCTGCCCTTCATATTTCCAGTTTTCCTGAAAACGCCTTTTTAAAGACATACTCTAAAGGGAGTAGGGTTTTCTGCAATTCTCAGGCCACTCATCCCAACTCCCCACTGTGCAACCGCAACCCTGTGTAAAACTTCTGTTGAATATCAGAGTACACACCTAGTGCGCACAAGTATCAGTGTGGAAAGCAAGCCCGCCCCCAAATGTGCTATCTGTGATCACAGCCCCCAGAGTTCTGTGGAAGATGCATAAGAGGAAGCTCTGGTATGGGACAAGAAGTGTCAGAGACGAAGGGAGGTCCCTGTCACAGGAGCTGTTTTCTGAGCTACTCAGTCTCTGGCACCTGTTGTCTCAGACCCTCGGAGTGGCTAGCCTGGAGCGGCAGGGAGGCCTCAGCCGAGCCTGAATCTTTGCCACTCTTCAGAGCACCTCACATCCCCACTGTGAGTTAAGATGTATCCCCCTTCTTTAAGAAACTTTTCTGTATTCTAAGGGCTTCTAGACACATCTGTAGCTGTGCCTGGAATGGACCCTGGTTTCTGTCAGCCTAAAATTGCTTCCCTCTTTCCTGGAACACACTTCACAAGGAAACCTCACCTCTCACTACCACCAGGGAGTGAATTTGGCACCACAGGAATCATGATTGGTTCAAGAATCAGCATGTGACCTGTTCCCAACCAATCAGAGTTCTCTGTGGGACATGTTCCTACTTGAAGTCTCTGCTAACAAGGTGAGGCCCTACTATAGGTGACTGGCAGTCACACAGAAAACAAGCTGTTGAAGATAAAGGCTGAACATACAGCTTGAGTGCCTGGATACAGCCATTACTGAAACCCGGTATCCTAGGGCCTCTGGGATACTTGATTATATCCATTTCCCCCAAAGCAACAGGATCCGGGATGAAGTCCCCTTCCCTATTCTCAGCTTCCAGTGTGAGCTGTCTCCACGGAAAGCACAGGTGAAGGGCCCCTTCAGTACTCAGGGTGAGTGGATCCACATCCGCCATCCACAGGCCAAGTTCACCCCGAGGGAGGGGCAGGTGGGCTGGAGAGCTGAGGACTTGCTGACTCAATCACTTCTTGCTTTTAATGGCGCCTCGTTAATTTCCTCTCCTGAGAGATGGCTTCGCCCTTCACCTCCAGCCTCCATTAGCCACGTAGCGCTTTATCAGCGCATTTATGAGAAATTAATTGCAGAGGGGGAAACGGCGCCGGGCAGCGAGGCCTCTGCGTGGGCTCGCTCAGGAGCTGCAGTTTGCGCCCCATCGACACTGGGCCGGCTTGACTGTGGACCTCAGGCCGGTTCTGAGATCGCCTCTGGCTTTTCAGCCAAGGTGGAGAAGGAAGATGACTGGAAGGGCCAGCCACCCTGCACTTAGCTTTCTTTGACGATGGAATGTCCCAAGGCAACATGCTTTTGAGACGGCAGCTCACCACTATGACCCGGTCCACGACGAACTCCCAAGAACACATTTGCTGGTAAGCTGGCTTATGGCTAAGACTTGGACCAACCTCTGGCCTTGACTCCTTCGCCCAACTTTCCATCTCTATTTTCTTTGCTTTGGGCTTTCTTTCTTCTCCAAGTGCCCCCTCATCTCTGTTGCCGTCCGTCCTCTGGACTTCATGCTCTGGTCAGGTTGTGTCCCCACAGGGCACGTTCGGGTTCGGGCCTCAGACTTCCTCCCTCACCTGACCTCAGAGACAGGAACTTAAAGTCCTCCACACAGTTCTGAGGATCAGAGGCTGTGAGCCTGGGTTCCATAGGCCAATTGTCCATTGCAAGCATCCTCGCTGAGCTGTGCCATTGGTATACAACTCTCTGTAGCCCCAGAGCCCAGTGCAGCCCGCAAAGGCCCCAGAGGCCCCAGGGGACTGAGAGTGAGGAAACCGTGCTATGAGCCACAGTTTCTCCACCCAAATGGCTCCTGGGGCTCTCGTCTGTGCAGCAACTCTTTCCTGAAGGCTTCAGAGGTCTGCCTGTATTCCCTTGGCCCATCCCTGCCCTCCACCTTCCCACAGCCTCGGCTTCTGTGGCCATAGTGGCTCTCTGATTCTGGGGGTAGCCTTTTAATACTAGTGGCCAATCAAGAAAGTGTCTGTCTTATTGCTCTGGCCCGTGACTGGTTAGGGGGTGGCTTTCAGCTGTGTGGAGAAGGAGGTCTCTCTGCACCAGCAGCCATACTGGGGTCAGGCGTCATCTTTACCAGTACAGAGAGAAGCAGAATGAAGGGGCCTGGGGGATCTGGGTCAGCCAGAGCCACTGGAGGCACATATTCCTGAAGCAGGACCTAAGCCTGGAACACTCTACTCACAAGCCACAGCTTGTCCCTTGTGCAGGCACATACATCACAGCTTTCTGTCATTAACAAGCAAGCCAGTCTGCTTTTCCATAGAAGTGAGAGGCAAGCCTGGCTGGAGGAGAGTGGACAACAAGGATGGAGAGAGCTTGTGGGATGAATGGAGGCTGGAGAGAGTATGCAGGGTGGGTGGGGCCAGAGAGAGTGCATGCTGGATGGGTGGGAAGGGAGAGGGA
>NC_034592.1:155499377-155510714 GCF_900095145.1 Mus pahari
GGGAGAGGGAGAGGGAGAGGGAGAGGGAGGGGGAGAGAATATGAATGCAGGGTGGGTGGGGCCGGAGACAGCAGTGTTGGTGGGAACAGAATAGTGAGAATAGTGCACGGAATGGATGAAGGTGGCCAGAGGCTTCTGAGGCACAGGGCCTCTCTGAGCTGAGAAACTTCTGGAGAACAGGAGAGGTCATGGGCGTGTGGGAGAGGAGAGAGGACATGCTGCCGTGACTGTCCCAGCTTCAGTGCTAAGAGCCATTGGGTTACCTGGCAGACAAGTGCAGGATTAGTCTCTGGTTCAGGAGTCGCTGGAAGGAGAACCAGACGCCACATCCCAGCCCTCCCTGCAGGAACGGGCCATCCCATTGGAGTGTCGTATGGGTACCTGTGACCCATCTTAGGCATGGTTAAGGTAGGGAGGACACCAAGATTCCCTGTTACCCTGTGCTGAGCGGCACCAACACACACCGAGACAGACTGACCCAAGGGCATAGCTTCTAGGTGCAGCAGAGCAAAGGGGGAGAATGTGCGCAGCACTTGGAGGCCACACGTGACGTGCACGCACTGAGAGGTACTTGGCCCACTCAGGAGCCGCCTCTGGCTAGCTGATTCTTCCTCTTTGCCTCCATCTTCAAAGCCCCACTGCTCTTCTCCCAGCACTCAGAACCCCAAGGTTTTGGGAAGCGTTAGTGACCATGCACCCTACATCTGATGATGTCACGTCACCAAGGCCATATCTGGCGTACAGTAAATGATGTCTCTCCGTTGACTGGCCAAGGCTGGCTGATTGACACATCAGCCAGCCAATCACTCCTACAGGGCCAAGGATTGAGGCGGGGGAACCATTTGCGCCCTGGAAGTTCAGCCAAGGAATCCAGTGAGGTCAGAGATAGAAGGGAGGGGTTCTAGAGAGGTCAAGAGGATTTGGCGGCCCTTGAGAGAGAAGAGAGTGGGTCAACAGCCTTGCCCATCAGGCTGCTGTGACCAAACACCCTAAGCCGGGTGGGTTATGATGGCAAGAAAGTTGTTCACGGTGCATGAATCCTGGAAGACTCAGGTCACGATGGCAGATTCAGGGTCTAGTGAGGCGCTCTCCTTAAAATGATGCCTCATAGCTTCATAGTGAAAGGCAGAGGAGACTGACAGGCCCCTCAGCTTTGTGTAGAGCATCAATTGGGTGCAATAGCCTACCTGGGGTCTGGTCATGGGGCTGTCTTAGTTAGGGTTTTATGGCTGCGAACAGATTTAACATTTAATTGGGGCTGGCTTACAGGTTCAGAGGTTCAGTCCATTATCATCAAGGGGGGAGCATGGCAGCATCCAGGCAGGCAGAGCTGAGAGTTCTACATCTTCATCTGAAGGCTGCTAGTGGAAGACTGACTTCCAGGCAGCTAGAGTGAGGGTCTTAAGCCCACACCCACGGTGACACACCTACTCCCACAAGGCCACACCTCCTAACGGTGCCACTTCCTGAGCCAAGCATATTCAAACTGTGACAGGGGGCAAGCACCTTTACTGTGGAGCCATCTTGCCTGCCTCTGGTTTAATTCTTTAAATCCATTTTCTCAGTGGCTTGATGATCTTTAGTTGACTAAAACACTAGCCTGGGTTTCAGGGGTACACTTTTTTATAAAAGTACAGTGCATCCAGCAATGCCCCCTCCCGGCCCTGACCCCCCTCAGCTGTGATGATCTCTTTAGGTGGTGACACCCTCCCAGACTGTGACCCCCCCTCAGGTGTGCCCCCCCCCAAGGCTGTGACCCTACCTTTCCTCCCCATGCCCCATCCTCATTCCCGGCTGGTGTTACATGCACTTTCATGTCACATCTGTGTATATGATTTTCTAAATCTAAAGTCTAGGAGCCACAAAAGAGAAAATGTGACCCTTGTCTTTCTAAGATGACTTTCATTCATTCAATAGGGTGGTCTCTGGTCTCATCCTCTTCCAGCCAGTGACAGCCTCAGTATTTTTTTGTGTCTGTGTGCATGCTCCAACTCACCCATCTTTTACTACTGGATAGCAAGGTCGGCTCCATTTCTTAGCGGCTGTGAACAGTACCACAGTCGACATGGATATGCACAGATCTCTCTGTGTTGACTTTTCCTTTCGGGTGAGCATCCGGGTGTGTTAGAACCGGCTCATGTGGGTGATTGATTGATTGATTGAACAATTGATCGATTGATTGATCTTGAGGCAGGAAAGATTGGCTTGGCTCATAGTGGCAGAGGGGTCAGCCTATGGTCCCACAGCTCCATTGCTTGCTGGGAAGGCAGAAAGAAGAGATGACTAGAGAGACTGGAAGGGGCACGGCTCAAGCTGGGACTGGGGCTGCATTGGTAGCCCTTGTGAGGCATTCATGAAGCCCTGTATGCATGAAGTTTTCTCCCTAGCATCTCATAAACTGGACTTGGTGGTACATGCCTAGGATCCCAGCACTCAGGGATTGGAGGCCAGGAGATCAGGAATTCAAGGTCACCCTTGGTGACAAAGTGAATCAAAGCCAATCTGGACCGCATGAGACCCTGACGTCTTCAGTGACTCATTTTCTTTGACTTCCCAAAGTCTCCACCCTGCCCCAATATCCTTGTTAGACAGCGAATCCATTGAGAGACTGGCGTGTGGATGATCTTGGAGTCAGTACGGAACCAAGTTGCTGATACTTGGCCTTGCCAGGGAAAATATCACACCTGAATCACAACTGAAATCTGGTGTAGGCCCTGTGTACAGCCACAAAAAGTCCCAAAGGCCTCTCCACCTGTGCCTGCGCCCTCACCACCTCTCTCCTCACCTCAGTCCTGTGTCTGATGGCTTTCTGTGTCCTGGACTTCATGCTCTCCAAGCACAGGTTCTGTGGTCTGGGGGCTGCTGTCTCCCAGAGCCAGAGCTCTCAGCTCAGAGGTGGGCAGCATGGAGTCACTGGGCGTGTGCGGGCAGCTTCTGGGTGGAGTGGCTTCAGTGCTTGTCCCTGGGGGCAGGGAGAAAAGGAATGCACCCTGCAGACTCCTCAGGGGTGTTCGCTCCGCAAGCACTGTGAGGAGCTTCTGCTTGTGCATGCACTCCAGGGCTTTGCTCCCAAGCTGTCCTATGGGAGACCTAATACTCCCAGCACATGGATTGATTGATTGATTGATTGATGTGTCTCTGTCTGTGTGTCTCTGCCTCTGTGTGTCTGTGTATAGAAATCAGAGGACAATAGGTGGGAATTGGCTCTCTCTGCCCACTATGTGGGTCCTGCGGATTCGAACTGGGGTCATCAGACTTGGCAGCAAGTGTGTGCACCCACTGAGCCATCTCGATGGCCCAGGAAGACTTAAATACTACACCACACACCTCTGGTCACACCTTGCATGTCTCCCAGTTCATTTCAAATAAGATGGAGACATTTTACACATGCCTCCGGGCTCTGAAAGGGCCTGGCGGGTACCCACCAAGGCTTTAGCCCCCTGGGCCCCTCTTGTCTCCCAGACTCCTGTCCCTATGCTTCTCCCCTCGGGGTCTTGGCACCTGCTATTTTTATACTTGTAACCCTTCCCCCCAGTTTGTTGGCAGGTCCCTCTTGGCTCCTTATTTTAGTTCTCTCACAGAGCTTCCTTGATGGCAGGGCTCACAATTTCCTCTCTGGGAGCAGCCATGATGGCTCCCTAAAGGGTTCCTTGCCTGGGCCTGGTGACTGTGATCCATGACACTGTGGCCCGCCCATTCTCCTCTTCACTTTCACCCTCAAAAGTCAGGAAATGTCCATACATGGCTTTCCCAACCCCTTACATGCAGGTTCCCTCCACCCTATGAAACTGTCACAGAAGGCCACCACAGAGTCCTGATTGCTGGTCCCGCTGCTATACTCTGGCTCACTGACCAATTCCTCTCTGAAGACACTTAGCTCTGTTAGTCCCCCTGAGACCTCTGATCATCTAAGAATCTACAGTTGCTGGCAAGCCTCTGGCAGGGAGGGTCCTGGAGTCACTGTGTCATCGGGACACTGTTATAACAATTCGCTACTGGCTTCCTTCTCCGTTTCCTTAGGTCACCATCCAGGCCTCCGCGGCCCCTATGACCCGGCTTCCGCCCACTCAGCCTCCTTCCTGTTTGTAGGTGCTGACTGTCGTTTGCTACACGTGGGTGCTGGGAGCCTGGGGACCCCAGATTTAAAACCTTGGCGCTATTCAGAGATACCTCTCAGGGCAGAAATGAGTTTTGTGGCATGGTTCTCTCCTGGCAGAGACTCAGACTTCCGGGTTCTTTCTAGATATTGTGGGGGTGACGGAGGCCACCATACCTGGGGGGCTGCCAGAAAAGCTATAAGCGGGGTGCTCCCCTGCTTCCCCCATGAGGCTCATCTCGTTGCCGTTGCCAAGCTGCACTTGTAGGAGCATGGGCTTGTCCGTGTGGATGTGCTGAGCTCCGTGGGCACTAGGGGGCGTGTCCTGAGCAGAGGCGTCCTCCAGCACGGGTAGAGGGTGAGAGGTCCTGAGACCTGGTAGGGAAGGGAATTAAGGATTTGCTAGAGACTCCAGATCCGCTCTGTTCACAGGCCCAGCACCAGAAGCAGCTGGAGTCAGACAATCTGCATTCTCAGGGTACCTGAGGCTGGGTCTCCTCAACCTTTGATCCCTATCAAAGGAAAGGCCCCCCGAGGGAGACTATGTCCCCCAACCCTCTTGAGAAGGATCCTGGCTGTGTTTATTTCTCGGGTGCTCAGTTTTTAGTCTTATTTTTACGGATTTTCAAATTAAGGAACGCAGACACTTTCGAACACATTTGAATCTGAAAAATGTCGAGCCGTTTAACACCCCTAAGTAAAATAGCCAGACAGGAAGGGGGGCCATAAAAACCAGGGAAGTCACGTGGGGGCAACGGGCCTGCAATAGAACAGATTTCTCCAGAGGGCACGGGGAGAATCTGGGTTTGGGACTGATGCTGCTCTTGTGAATGAATGGCTGACAGGGATAGATTGTGAGGTGGCCCCACACCCTCTAAGCCTTATGCGAATTACAGAGGACAGCACCGACTTGCATCAAAACCAGGATGCTGAGGCTGGGGGTTGGCTGGGAATGGTAAGAGCATTGCCCTGCAAACATAGGACCTGGGTTTGGATCCCAGCATCCATGTAAAAGTCAGGCCTGGCTGCGTGCACCCGCACCCCAAGTGCCGGGGGACACTGAGACAGGTTCGCTGGGACTTCCTGTCTGCAAGTCTTGCTCCAGGTTCAGTGAGAGACCCTTTCTAGATGGGATGTGACAGAACAGGACACCTGACATCATCTTCTGCTTCTGAATAGGCTCCAGTAAACACACATAGTCACACACACACAGTTACAGTTACACAAACATACACATACATGCACACACAAACTCACACACATACATACATGCACACACAAACACACTCATGCTCATACACAAAGTCATACAAAAACATTTAGGTTGGTAGGTAGGTAGGTAGGTAGATAGATAAATAGATACATAGTTACATAGATAAGAAGCCACTGAGTGTAAGATGACCCCAACTTTTCATGACACAATTTGAGAGACAGGAATGTGTTCAGAGCAGAGAATTGCAGTAACCCTCTCGCTGTGTCCTGCAGAGAGAGAGGGAGTCAAATTATTCTCATACAAAAGGTTTTGATCTCATTGAGAAGGAGCAGAATTAGCAAGAGTGCAGGTGCGGTGTGGTCCTTGGGTCTCACTCTGAGAAAGGCTGTGCCTAAGGCGTGCCTGAGGAGGTGAAGCAGTTGCTCTCTCCTTGGAAGACCAGGTCCCCTTTCAGTCTCCCTCAGCCAGGACCCTCCTCTTACCTGGCTCATCACAGGCTTTCCCTCTTGACATGACATTCCCGTGACCAATTTGGATGTTGTTTGAATTGGCAATGGAGATGTGGCTGTTGGCTCCTTGCTGGCAGATCATGTTGATCGGATTGTGCTGACAAATAATCGTAGGGGACTCTTGTCTGACTCCAGAATGAGCTACAGAATAATATTCCATTGAGTTCTTTGTCTTGAAGACATAGGGGGCTCTCTTATCAACAGCACTGAACTTCCCTGGGAGCTTGCTGACACATGAGCCCATACCCCATCCTGGGGGCCTGAGAAAGAGGGTGCAAGGAAAGATTCAGGAGCTGCCTGCAGCTGGCCACAGCTTTCCATCCTCATGTTTGATGGACAGAGCTGGAGCCTCTCCTGAAATCCCTGTAGCAGGCGCTCTACCTGTGTGTCCTAGCCATAGTGTGTCCCTGGGGGGATGGTGGAGACCCCCACTCTCTCCCTACCCTGCTCCTGATGCCAGAGCCCCGCAGAGTCCTCAGTGCTGAGCCCCAGGCTCTTCTCACTTCAGCAATGGCTAGAAAATGCCCCATATGGTTGGTTGAACTCTAATGACATTATTGAAGATTTAGGATAGGACCTTTTGTTTAAAAGCTTCCACACTGTCACTTCTTCCAAAAGCTGAGAACCATGAGAGAGAGAGAGAGAGAGAGAGAGAGAGAGAGAGAGAGAGAGAGAGAGAGACNAAAAGCTTCCACACTGTCACTTCTTCCAAAAGCTGAGAACCATGAGAGAGAGAGAGAGAGAGAGAGAGAGAGAGAGAGAGAGAGAGAGAGAGACTAACTCACTCACGCCAGCCAAACCCAGAACCTGCACCATATGTCACAGGGTCAAATGCCTGCTCCTAATGGAGACTCGTGCACATCTGTGAACTCCTTTCCCCATAAATTAAAGTAGCCCAGCATGGGGACAGACACCTGTCATCCCCATACTTGGGAGATGGAAGTAGGAAGATCAGAAGTTCAGGTCATCTCAGTGACACGAGATTATCCAGACAGGAAGAAAGAAAGAAAGAAAGAAAGAAAGAAAGAAAGAAAGAAAGAAAGAAAGAAAGAAAGAAAGAAAGGCAATGAGCATACTTGGGCTGAAACAGTTTAGATATGCGTTCTTTAAATGTTCATTTATTTTTCTGGCTTTAAAAGATATTTTTTCCAGGTGTAGTGGTGCTTTAATCCCAGAATTTAATAGGCAGAAGCAAGCAGATCTCTGTGGGTTCAAGGCCAGCTTGGTCTACATGGTGAGTTCTAGGACAGCCAGGGCTACACGGTAAGACTGTTTCACAAAAAGAAAAAGAAAAAGAAAAAAATACATTTTAAAAAGAACATTGGGGGTGGTGGGGGTTCCTGAGAGCACCAGGTCTCCGAGCTGGCACTGCTACCCCCACAGATCTCGGCAAGCCCAGCCCAGCCCTCTCCTTAAACAATCATATTTACCTGTTTTAAACTTGGGTTTTGTGGGGAGCTTTGAGGTTTAGGATAGCTTTGAACTTGAAGTTCTTCTCCCTCTGCCTCCTAAATGCTGAGATAAGAGCCCTGTACTGTCTTGCCTGCCTTCTTCAAGTGACTAAGACCCCCAAGTTGGGCAAAGTGTTCTCAGAGAGTCATTACTAAATTCAGGCTGACCCCTGTGTCCAGGCTGAGCAATCCCAGTGTGCCCCTCTCTCCAGACTTTCTGCATCTCTGCCCTCAGCAGCCTCCGGAACCTTCTCTGTTGACGCCCAGGCTCCTCTCTCCTCAGAGATGGCTAGAAGAAACCTCCTATGTGTAAATGTAAATTTTATTTACCAGATGTAATAAGGAGACTTGTAAGCTCACTGCTGAATAAGCTCACCCTTTCTAGTTCTTTCTGAACTCTGGCTGGCCGGTTCAACTCAGCTGTTCTGAATCAAAACTCCTTTCCAAGCTGACTGATACAGTCTGGCTTCTCTCACTAAATTATTCTGCTTTGCCTCAAACAACTGGCAATTTGTTCTAATCTCCCGGCTCCTTCTCATCCTCTGGCTTCAGCCGCCTCTGCTGACCTGCACTGAACTCAGAAGGAACTCAGCTCCTCTGCCCTGCGCTCACCGCACTGACTCCCAACTGACTCAACCCCCAGCTCGCTGACTGCATCCTCTCTCCCTATGCTGCTCTTAGATTTTCTCCGGAGTGTTGGGCTTATTCTAGCTCTAGCTCAGTCTGTCAAGTCTTTCTCTGATTTGTCACTTGGTCTGCCCCTCAATTAGACATCCCTTTCAGACATGACTGTGTGCTACAGACTAACCTTACCTAAATTGTTTGGGATTAAAGATATGTACTAAGGGCATGTCTGCATTCCAGCCAAACCACACAGACCCAGAAGGTCTTTGGACGTGATCCCTTGTCAAAGCAGCCATGTTTCTGGATTAAAATTCCTCTACGTATAATGTTTTGTCGGATTCCACTGACTTCATTAAAGATTTGGATGGGTCGCTCTTCCTCCAATAGCTGGAGACCCTATGGGCACTGTGAATGAGGCAGGCAGGCAGGCCCTTACCAGCCGAGACCAGCAGCTGCTCGGCCCTCCCTCCTTAATCCTGGCAGCAACTCTCCCTCCTGGAACACCTCTCTAAAGGGAATCAGTCAAATCTGACCCGAAGGCTGGAGACAGGGCTGAGTAGGTGGAGCACTGGCTGCTCTCCTAGAGAATCCAGGACTCAACGCCTTCATGGCGGCTCACAGCTATCTATAACTCCAATTCCACCCTCTTCTAGCCTCTGCAGGCACTGCATGCATGTGCTAATTGCCTAATGCATTCACACACATAAAATAAAATAATAAAATAAAATAAAATACATGAATTGAAAAGAAAATCAAAAAAACAAACAAACAAACAAACATCTGGCCCTACGCCATCTAATCCCCGTCCTTGATTTTTTTTTTCAACCTTACCCTAGGTGACCTAATCTTGTCCCTTGACCTTCCTGACCTGAAACCTGATCTCCCCAAACTGACTTTGCCCTCTCATACCTGTCTCTTGGCCTTCCTGACTTGAGTGGTAGATCTTCCACATCTGTTTGTCATAGGTCAGAAGGTGCTTATTCCTCATGGAATACAGGACTGGGTTCACTTCTTTGGCTGTCGTCATTCCCAGAGCCTTGGCAATAGGCAGCGCCCTGTGAGGCCCATTGGCTTCCAGGAATCTTATTATTCTTTCCTCTGCAAGGTGGGAGGCAGGTGCTTAGTGGGAAGAGCGTCCTGGGCTTGCATCAGCCCACCACCTACTGGCTGTGGCCTGGGACACTTAGGAAGCCCAGGGACATGGTGATAAGATGGCATTGGTTACAGTGGTCATCTGGAGACCAGGCAAATGAAGCTCTCACCCTAGAAGCTGGCTCAGTCTGGCACAAGGGTGTCAGAGCCCATGTCTTGCCATTTAGAGCCTCTCTTCTAACAGTGAGTCCGGCCTCGGATACTCCTGTGGAGATTCAGCAGTCTGGGGAGGCCCATGGGGTGCACTGAGCCGCAGGCCGGGGCCCTCTGGAGCTGCACCTACATCTCTTTAGGGTCTTGGGGCTGAAAGAAGGATGTGTCCGTTGGAGATGGGAGATACCCTGCTCCACTAAATACGGGAAATAATTTCTCAGGGGAGCTGGGGGCAGCACATTAGGCTGGGACCCAGGACCTCCTGTCTGCTTGGGTCACAGATGCTGTCTGCTGAAGGTTGAGGTCCTGAGGCTGCTTCCTTTCCTGTCTCTATCTGAAGGCTGAATGAAGGCAAGGTAGCCCTGGGGACCGCATCAGCACTTGGCACTGTGGGTCCTTTCTTCTTGATGGCTCTCAAACTCACCTGAAGGCTCCAAGTGAATCCTTACCCATCAGCCCTCACTATCCGTGTAACTATTGCCTGGAATGTGTCTTCACTACTGCTGATGTCTATTGCACACCTACTATGTATCAGCCCTAGGCTTTGCATTAGGCTCCATTGATCAGAAGAAATCAAGAGACAGAAGGGGATGGCCAAGCTTAGATTTGAAGCCAAGCCTCATGGTTCTTAATGTTCATGCGCGCGCGCGCGCGCGCGTGCGTGCGTGCGTGTGTGTGTGTGTGTGTGTGTGTGTGTGTGTGCATGTGCGTGCGTGCATGCGTGTGTGTGTGTGTGTGCGCACACACGCGTGGATGTGTGTGTGCACGTGTGCGTGCGTGCATGTGTGTGTGTGCGTTGTGTGCGTGCATGCATGTGTGTGTGCACGCGTGCGTGTGCGTGCATGTGTGTGTGGGGGGGTATGCTCTGCCTACATGACAGATTACCAAGGCTAGGTTGGGCACTGGAGTCCTCGGGGATTGCAGGAGCCCCATCTCTGGAAGCAGCCCCGCCTATCTGCCATGTTGCAGGGCCTGGAGATGACACTCTGCCCTCCTTCTTCAGGCGGTAAAGGACTTGATTGAGGGTTTTCTTGGGCACTTGGCATTTCTTCACCAGCTGGCCTGTCTTCATAGGGCCACCGTCATCGCTCAACACCTGCAGGATCTGTTGCTCCAGATTGTCTCAGGGAGGAACACAGAGAAGAGCTGAGGTAAAGCCTCGTCCCCAGGGGCTACCTGCTCTGGGCTCCCTCAGGAGATCTCTCATGCCCCCAGAGCAGAGAAGGCCCCCGTGACCTGGGCCAAGCAGACAGGAACGAGGACACCACTCAGAGGCAAGGGTGTCAGTCAGGTGGCCCCTCGCCCCACAACTAGATGTCTGGGTGGCCAAATGGTAAAGTAGTATACAGCCTGCCCTGTATACTATGTGGAACCCAAACAGATAGGAACCCTCAGGTCTTGGACGATGTAGCAACAGAGAAAGATGTGAAACCAAGTCTGACCCTGAAGTCCCTATTTGGTGTCTCGATGGTCTCTCAGCCTGGCCAGGGAGCTCCTTTCTCTCCAGCTCGGCACCCACATTGAAGGCGTGACTGTTCCCAGCTCAGGAGCTCAGCAGATAAGAGAAATGAGGCTCCCTTCCCTGGCCTGATAGAGCAGGAGTCCTGAAAACCCAGCTCAGCTCTTTACCCCAGGCTCGGTGCCGTCTTCCAGATGCCTGCCAACTCCAGAAGGCTTCCTCCCAGAGCCCTCCACCCCTGCCAGCTACCTAGCGTCCTCCATGTCTGACCCGGAGGGTTCCGCAAGTTCCACCTCCTGTTCCTTTCAGCACCTCTGTCTGCTTATCCGCGAGTCTGCCTTTCAGCACGTCTGTCTGCTTATCCGTGAGTCTGCCTTTCAGCACATCTGTCTGTCTGCTTATCCGCGAGTCTGCCTTTCGGCACGTCTGTCTGCTTATCCGCGAGTCTGCCTTTCAGCACGTCTGTCTGTCTGTCTGCTTATCCATGAGTCTGCCTTTCAGCACGTCTGTCTGCTTATCCGTGAGTCTGCCTTTCAGCACGTCTGTCTGTCTGCTTATCCGCGAGTCTGCCTTTTGGCACGTCTGTCTGCTTATCCGCGAGTCTGCCTTTCAGCACCTCTGTCTGTCTGTCTGCTTATCCATGAGTCTGCCTTTCAGCACGTCTGTCTGTCTGCTTATCC
>NC_034592.1:155510794-155546916 GCF_900095145.1 Mus pahari
TGAGTCTGCCTTTCAGCACGTCTGTCTGTCTGCTTATCCGTGAGTCTGCCTTTCAGCACGTCTGTCTGCTTATCCGTGAGTCTGCCTGTACCTTTCTTTCGTTCCTCTTGTGACAAAGTCTAGCTCAGGCTAGCCTGGAACTCACAGCAATCCTCCTGCTTCAGCCCCAGCCCCACCCCAGTGCAGGGGAAGGGTTGGGGGGATTATAGCACTGAGCATCTATTCCTGGCTTGGCTTTGCCTTGCCTTGCAAAGCCTTTGCTGGGGAATATGCCCTGCAGTGGGCTCTCCTTCACTCCCTTCTCCCACTGGCCCCTAGAGACACACAAAGCAGGCCAAGCCTTCTCCAAAGGGTGAACTTGAAGGACTGGTTGCAGGGTCTGAAAGTGGGACTTTAGGAAGCAGAAGGCTGCAGGTGACGGCTGGAAAGGAAACCACGAGAGCCAGGTGACCTTAGTTCCTGGTCTTTGCTTGGCTCTGAACCTGCCACCTGGATTGAACCTGCCTCCCTGATAGTGTTTGAGCAACCACTTCTAGTATGTTGAAATAAGAAGTGATTTTCAGCTAGGCAGTGGTGGCACACACTTTTAATCCCAGCGCTTGGGAGACAGAAACAGGTGGATTTCTGAGTTCGAGGCCAGCCTAGTCTACAGAGTGAGTTCCAGGACAGCCAGGACTGCACAGAGAAACCCTGTCTCAAAAAACAAAACAAAACAAAACAAAAACAAAAACAAAAATGAAGTGATTTTCAATAGATGAAGAAAAGCAGTGAACTAAATCCTGCCCACAGCATCGCAGCCTCACACAGCCCTGCACCCCGCAGCCTCCCACAGCCCAGAAGCCCCTAGACAGGGTGTGTAGTCACACCAAGGATTCAACTAGGGCAGGAGAAGAGCTTGAATGCAAAATCAAAGTCACATCTTCTTATCAAAGCAAATCCCTCTCTCAAAATGACAGTTCAGAGCCCGAGGGCTGTCACAGGCCTTGGTGACCTCATCTATGAGGTAAAGTGTCATGAAGGATCTGGGGCACAGGATCCCTGAAGCAAGCTGACTTCCCTGTGGTGACCTCAGAATCCTGTTGCTGTCTGGGCCAAGGAAAGAGCTAGGAGCCATAGAAACCTCAGCTGGGACCCAAGCGTGGTAAAGGGAGAGGTTTAGCTTACCTCCTGTGCTCGAGTCAACAGGATCTTCTGCCATGCTCACAGCAGCCTGGGGGCGCCTTTGGGGCAGGGGGTGGTAGATTCTGGCAACTGTGGTCAGGCCTGGGGCTCTGAATCCACAGGAAAGAGTGGTTGCTTGGACCAGCAGACACCAGCTGCTGCCATCCCGGAAACAAATACCCATTAGCTCCATCCCCTCCCCACCCTGCCCCACCCTCCAGCTTTTCGAAGAAAGAGAAAACGAAACTTTGGTGTGGTTCTCAAAAGGAAGAATGTCGAAATCGAAAATCGGGGTGGGTGAGCACCCTGGAGTCGGACGACTGTGTGACAGAGAAGCGAGGAGGCTTGGCCTGTGGGGTGGGACTACCCACATAGTCTCCCATGGGGAGAGCACTATCTGAAGAGAACTCTGTGAGGAGGAAGATAGTGATCCGTGAAAAGGCACCTCTGTGCCTCCCCCACGTGCCCACAGGCAGGTGTAGTACCGTCTACCCACATACCTTCTAGAAAAAGAGCCCCTCCCCTCACTCTCATAAATGCTCAGCGATCCGTGAACAGCTCAGACACTTCACTGTTCCATATTATGTAAGAGGGGATCGAGGCTCACAGAGATGGCCTTGTGTCTACCACTCAGCCCACAGTAATCCCAGAATCTGCGTTCCAGCTACAGGGTGCAGGTGGGGTGAGTGCAGAAGTGACCTTGGGACCTCTACCTGTTTGGTGTGCAGGTCACTGGTGCACGGGGCAAGACAGGAGCAGTCAGTGGAGACCAGAAGGCGGTGATGTGCCTGCAAGATGTCTGCAAGGCAAGCAGGAGGTGGCAAGGCCCCAGTCAGCTTCACCTTACAGAGCCTGAAAGAGTCAATGGACAGGTCATGACCAGGCTAGGTCTACACAGCTTGGGATGGGCCTGGGCATGGGAAAACATTAACATTTCCGAGTGATTTTTATGACTTCCAGGGAGGAAAAACTGAGCCTGCAAAACCAGCCAAGGAAAACAGAAACTGCACTGCCTGTTGCCACCCAAAATAAATAAGGTCGCTTTTAAGTGAACTCTGAGCTGTGCCCCTTGAGGGACACTGCCTGGGTTTCCTAGAGGCGCCATTTGGAAACCGACCACTAGGCGGCGCCTGCTCACCAACCGCCTCTTGCCCAGGGGGGTCTTGCTTGGTCCCTAACCAAGGTGGCTCCAGACTTAGCAGGGCTTCAGGACCTGTGGGCCTTCCTCACTTCTTTCTTCAGCATTTTCCCCTTCCCTTTGCTTCCCTTCCTTACATTAGCTGACCTGGAAGGAGTCAGAGCCTCCTAGGTCAGTGGTTCTTAACTATCCCAACTCTGCTGACTCTGCAGGTTGTTGTGATCCCTACCATAGAAATTATTTTCATCAACATTTTGTAACCATACTTTTGCTACTGTCATGAAACA
Source organism: Mus pahari (assembly GCF_900095145.1). NCBI lineage: Eukaryota > Metazoa > Chordata > Mammalia > Rodentia > Muridae > Mus > Mus pahari. Next base: position 155,513,381 of record NC_034592.1, read on the forward strand.
TAATGTAAATATCTGTGCTTTCCAATGGTCTTAGGTGACCCCTGTGAAAATGCCATTTGTCTCCTCCAGCGTACTCTATACATAATAAAGAAATAAATGTTAAAAAAAAAAGATTTATTTATTCTATGTATATGAGTGCTCTATATGCATATACCCTGTATGCCAGAAGAGGGCATCAGATCCCATTACAGATTGGTTGTGAGCTGCCACGTGGTTGCTGGGAGTTGAACTCAGGACCTCTGGAAGAGCAGTCAGTGCTCTTAACCACTAAGCCATCTCTCCAACCCCAATAAATAAATTCTTAAAAAAATTTTTTTTCAAAGGGAGATCTTTTTTTTTAAAGAAAAAAGAAAGAAAAGAAAAAATTCCAAACTATTTCTCAGCCTTGGTCCTACCTTCAGCCTCTGTGGCCATAGATTGGAAGGCACAGATGTGCCTTTTCATTGTTAACTGTTGCTGCTCTTGATTACAACAGTTGGCAGACACCCCAGACTTGGTGCTGTCCTTCACCTAGGTTCTTTTTATTCTCTGGTTCTGCCATTTTGTAGTCTGTATATGGTTTGCCTTAAGTTTTAGAATGGTTGCTGGAATTCTACCTATCTTGTGTGCACTCCTTCTTAGAAGCAGGAGTAAGCGACGGGGAGCGGGGAGGAGGGGTGAGTAGCTTCAGTTGTCAACTGAATACAGAGCTACCCGAGGGAGTCTCCATTCAGAGATTGCCCAGAGCTGATTGGCTGTGGACACACTGCGAGAGAATATCATGACTGATGACTGACTCAAGAGGACACAGACCACTGTGGGCAGCACCATTCCTAGGCTTGTTATCCTGGGCTGTATATCAGAAAGCTGGGTGAGCATGGGCCGGTAAGCAGCCTTTCTCCAAGGTTCTAATGTCACTTCTCTCCGTAATGGGGCTGTGAAGCTGTAAGCTGAATAACTAACTCTCTCTGTCTCTCTGTCTCTGTCTCTGTCTCTGTGTCTCTGTGTCTCTGTCTCTGTCTCTCTCTCTCTCTGTGTGTGTGTGTGTGTGTGTGTGTGTGTGTGTGTTCCCTGTATTACAGCAGCAGAACAAAATGAACACAGTAGGTATCTCCCTTTGAAGGACACACCTTGCAGGCTGCACAACTTCCCACTAGTATCCTATCAGACAGGACTTAGTCTTAACCATTCTGTCCCCCAATGGAATGCTGGGGAAGGAGGTCTGTCTCCCCGATCACCGTGTACCCAGATAAAATTGGGGTTGCACTACTTTGGCTCACAGTGATACCTATCACGGCAGATACTGGCAGAGACCTAAGTGTCCTTGCAAATTCAAGGCTCTTCCTCAAAGAGAGAGCAAGGACTTGTCTCTTTGTGTCTGGCATTGAGACCTTCCTCTGCGCCACACACAGCCTCTTTCTCTAGCAGATCCTGGGTGGGGTCTGGTAAAGCTGCTTCCACAGCCTTTTATCCCGAGAGCCTCTGCCAGTGTTCAAGGCTAACAGGGGTGGGTAGAGGAAGGTGCTTTCTCTTCTAGGTTAGGAAGGGCCAAGAGGGAGAAGATGGCATGCCAAGCTGGTCTCTTTTTATCCTGGAGAACACACTCCATTTTTTTTTTTTTTCTGGGAACTATTGGAATTCTCTGCCCCAAGCAGGGAATAATTACATGCCCGACCTCCACTCTTCAGGTTTTGTGATCTCTCTTTTAAAAGAGATATATTTTACCGCATATTGTGTTGGCAAAACCCATCTCCTTCCCTCCCCACAGCCAGGACTGTGATGTAAGACTCGGGGAGAGCGGGGAGAGCTCTGGTCAGGGGTGGCTGGTGACAGTTAGGGTGTCTGTGGTCCCCAGCTAGATGACAAGCTTTTCTGAAGTCCTATGGAGGTGTGGGTCTTGTAAGGCAGAACAGTCAGTGGGCCTCAGTGTCCCTTTATCCACTGGGCATATTTGGGCATCTACCCTGGTTGGCCCCGGGCCTTGAACAAGGCCCTACTCTTTATGAGTCTCAGCTTCCCGTTGAAACTGGGGAATGGCTGCATCCAAGGTTCCTTCAAAGATCTGAGCATGGGGCACAGGCTGCTTGTCTCTTTGTCTCTGTCCCTAGCTGTCCCTCTGTGTGACAAAGCCATCTTATTTGTCTCCCTGGTCACTTACCAAAGGGTTTAGACAATTGGTTTGTCAGTGGTGTTTGAGACCAGTCCAGGGCCAGAAGCCTAGGCACCTACCCTGGCCCTCAGAGAAATGATTTCCCAGAACAATGTCATACCAGGGCCAGACGCTTCCTTCTGAGTTGGGAAAGGTGGCCTATCTTGACTGTAGGGAGAGCTATCGGCAGGAAGTGGGCCAGGGGACAGGGAAGGCTGCCATTGGTCAGCCAATGTCTAGGAGAGATTTCCCCCTTCCTCTCCCCATCAACCTGTTTCAGATTTACTTTCCTGCCTTTCCCACATCCAGACAACTCTGCCCTGGCGTCAGCTTATACCTTATTTGAATTTTATAATGGTAACTTTGAGTTTTCTTAAGTTATATTTTCTGTTTGTTTTGTTTTGATCAGGAGTCTCACTCCTGCGCACACATGTGCAATGTCAAGTGTCTTTCTCTATAATTCTCCATCTTATTTTTAAGTCATGGGCCACAGGGCTCATAGATTTGACCAGACTGGATGGCCCACAAGCCTCAGGGTTTCCAGGCTCTGACAACCCCAGCTCAGGAGTGCTGGAGTTACAGATATGAGCTGCCACACCTGGCTTTTATGTGGGCGTTAGGGATATGAACATGGGTCCTAATGCTTGTGTGATAGATACTTTACCACGGAACCATCTCCCTAGGCCCAGATAGACTTTAAAAGACAAGAAATCCACGTGGTCATGCTTACTGGGCGAGAGAGAATCCTTCGCCATCACCTCTCTTCAACTACAGCAAAGGCTCATGAAATTTTGGTGACAGCTAAATGGAGTGATTAATGAACTTGACATGATATTTGGGTTTCCAGATGGTTAATTAAACATCTCCCATGGTGTTTTGTTATTTCCCTTCTCTGTAGTTTGAGGCTCAAACTCTTCCTTTCCCTGCACACTATCAGACCCTCACCCGTGTGTGCTCTGGGCACTCAATCTGAAGTTGAGCGTGCAGGAGGCACACAGCTAGCACACACAGGGTCCTTCGACAGCGAGCTTCCGGCTTGGTGCTTGTGGTTCTCTCTCTGAATGATCCACAGGTTCGAGGGGTGCCTGCTAATAAGGAACCTCAAAGCCAGAGTGCTAATAAGAGTGGCTGATGTGTGTGGGGGGACACAATGAGTTGTGGGAGTGACCCTGGAGAAGATGTGGCCCAGAGGCCAGCTGGGGTGGTGTGCAGGTGCTCCCCACAAGCAGTGGGGGAGCAAGCTCTTTGGGCTCCTCCTAAGTTCTCTAAAATACTCGGGCTCTGCCACCAGGAAACTTGCATTGAAGGTGGGCAGCCAGTGCTCCTGGTCCAGCTGGCAGACATCCCACAACCTTAGGTAACTCCAGCCGCCCCTGGGGCATCCACCTCCGTTTTGACTAAAGGTTTTAAAAATCCTGGGTCTTAAAGACGGCTCTGTATGAAGTAAACAGTGCCTGTACTGGGTACTCAGTGTGTGGGTGGAGGGTGATAAAACACCGGGGAGCTCTTTTAGGGGGTCTGTGTGCCCTACCCCCAGCTTCCGAGAGAGCCTTGTGTTGAAGCCCTGTACCCGGGAGTAGGGCACCCACGCACTGCTGGGGCTCCTCTCTGCTCCACTCTGGGCACCGAGGACCAGGAGAGCTTGGTACATGGCACTCCTGGGTGTAACTTACCACAGAGACCTCCTTGTTGTTGATCCGAGGTTGGCCTTCACCTGCAAACATCTTGCTTTCCCCTCCTCTGGGGTCACATAGCCCGTGTCTCGGGTGGGGTTCACTTCTGAAGGTCATCTAAGAGTGTCTTTCTGAAGACCTTACCTGAACTTTGCTCAGCAAATGAGGGAAGTCGTTAAAAGTTTGGGGGAACTCTTTAACCCCACCCTTCCTTTATTAGAGCCACTTGTCGAAGCAAGGGTCCCTTCTGACCCCCCACCCCCACCCCCAGGTGACCTCATATAGATGTTGAACAAACCATCTAAGGGCCCCCAGCAGGTACTGTAGCCTCTGTCTTTATGTGTTCTGTGTTGTCGCGGGAAGATGAGGGTGGGCAGGAAAGGAGAGCTACCCAGCCAAAAAAAGGGAAAATTCACTCTCCAAAGAACTGTAAAATTTATTGTGTATTGTGGCTTTTCAGAATGCCAACATTGGCACCAAAGATTATAGATACACAGAGAACAGCTTCTTCAGGCCTGGGTACAGTCTCCCACAGTGGGGTGCTTCAGGCATGGAGAAATCCCAAGTGCTGACCAGGAACAGAAGGTGGGGTGACAGCTGCAAAGAAGGGCACCCCAAAGCCAAGCAGCAGTGCAGCCGGACAGTGTTCTGAGGGAGGGGTGGCAGGTGACACAGGAGGTGTGGCATTTCGGGCTCTCAAGTCCAGAGCACAGATGAGAACACATCTCGCATCATTACAATATTCTGTGGTTCTGGAAGTTGAGGGACATGGAAGTCAGCCACACAGGTCACAACACTGACCAAGAACAGAGAAGGTCTGGAATCTGCCTGCCGCCCATTCCTGTTACATGTGGGGTAGGACAGGGTCAGGTCTTAACTTTTTGCTAAAACAACAGACTTGTTAGGCGCAGCAGGCAAAGTCATGCAGGCCCCAGCTCTACAAAGCTGGCTCACAGCCTGGAGCTCTGCAGGGGCTGTGACCTCTCTGGAGCAAGCAGTGGAGATGGTAAAGTGGGGCAGAGGGAGTCAAGAACTGTCCCTTTCTCAGAACCTAATGGAGCAATAGACTCCCCATCTCCCCCCCCCCCCAGCCTACCCAGTCAGTTCCTTCCCAACCAGCCACTTCCCGGGGCTGGCTTAACTTGCCACGGGAAGAGATAAGTGTGGATCCAGCATGAAGAGCTTGGCCAGAGCTCAGGGTCCCACTGCCAGCAGCCTGCGGGGGGTTGACAGCCTGACACTCAGGACAGGAGACACCCCACCTTAGGCAAGTCCTTCCCTTCAAGCTTCTACAACCCACATCCAAGGAACCCCACTTTCTAGTCCAGAGTTGTTACCCAAAGGAGTGGGTGTGCCCTTAAGTCAAATGAGCCCAGCAAGCCCCCACAACAACCCATTCAACAAAGCAAGGACAGCTAGTTTGGTCCCAGAGGACAGTGGGCACATTCACTGGGCTTGGCTTTCAGCGGAAGCCGCATACACAAATAAGTTTACTTGTCTAAAATCTCCACCTGGATGGGGGCCACATGCGGTATTCCATAAGAAGGCTGCAGGGACAGCTGGGGGGCCTCTGCAAGCAGGGTACATGCACGCTGAGGGAAGGAAAGGGAAGGGGTGTGCACAGTTGAACTTCAGCAGTAGCCCTTGCTGGACTGGCCCCAAGAGTGAGACACTGTAGGGAGTGTCCTGACCCTGAGCCCGGAGGGAGAGCTCTTCCTCGGTAAGGCATCGGATATTATTCGCACAAGGAAACACGGGACATCTCGGTGACAACATACTGTTATCTCTACGTGGTATTTCCAAGGGTCCTCATGGAGAGGTCAGGTCAACCACTCCTAGGGAAGGAGGTCTCCTGGGAATGTCCTGCCAGGATGGATCTGCAGGCCTTCAGGGTCCCTCGGAGTAGCAGGGTAACCTATATTTTAAAAACTGTATGTGTATAAACAGGCCTGAACTCCAAAAGATTTTCAAGTAATAAAAATGCAGTGTACACGTTACCGCCTCGTCTCTCGTTTACGTGTTAACATTTTCCGCAGAAAATGGGACCGCCCTGTGGATAGGGAGGGGTGGCGGGGTCACTCCAGGGATTCCAGCAGACTCACCCGAGGGATGCCTCTGTTCCTGCTGAACCCTAAGAGATCTCACTACACACTCCCTCCCTTTCTCTTGTAGTCACAGAAGACACAACAGCAAGCCCTCTAGGGGTCCCAGCATCTACATACTAATTACATGCTGGGAAATGAGACCCCAACCCCGCTAACATGTGATAATGACGAGCAGATGACCACATCTAATACAACTCCTTCCGGGTCGGAGGGGAGATTCCAGGGAGAGAGGGAAAATTACACTGGAGGCAGAGGGATGGGCTGGAGTTGCTAGCAGTCTTTCCTAACCCTTTTGGGCTTCCTGGGGGAACACTTGGGCTTGTCTCTTTCAATCTTAGGTTGACTGTTAATTGGCTTCTTGAAGTGAAAATCAATACTGAGGCAAACACATGGTCAGAGGTCAAGCAGCCATCACCCTGGGCCGTTCCTACATGCCAGCGTGGAACTGCGTAGATCCCAGCCTTGGGACACTGGAGTCTAACCCGCCTCTGCAGGAAGCCAGCTGCTGTATCCACCTGGCACCAAATTCAGGGAGTTGCTTTGGCTTTGGGGATACACCTTGCCCCCAAACACTGAATCTTCATAGTTACTGTGTTTTAAAGAGGAAGAAAAAAAAAAAAAAAAAAACTAAGATTCCTTCGGTAACAGTTTATTTTCATATTGGGAAAGGCATCTGGAATTGGGTGCCTCTGTGTGGGGGGGGGGGGGAGGGGAGGCGGTCCTGACTCAGCTGTAACCCAGAGGGACAACACGACACGGGTCCCCTTCGGCAGGGAATGTGTAACTGTTCACAGCCTGTCTGGACAGAAGCATCCATTGGCTTGCAGGCAGCAAGTCATGCGGCCCTGGGGAGCCTGGCTTTCCTGCACAGTGGGGGCCCTCTGAGACCCAGGGGGCAGAGGGACACACCCCTGCTGCTCTGTTCAGACTGAAACTCAACATTTCTCCAAGTCTCAACACACTCTCTAGAAGTTTCCATCAAACAAGCACTGATATATTATATTAAAAAATAGTGCAAAATCTCAACATTTATATAAATAGCTCTAAACCCCTGCTTTGTAGGTTTTTTTTTTTCTTTACAAGGTAATACACACTTTCGGAGTTGGCACTCAAAAAATTGCCATTTTTTTCTCTTCTAGTTCAGAAAACAACTTTTTTTTTTTTGAATAGGCCTCTTCTAATACAAAAATACTCCTGCTCTCCCACATACAGAGTTCTCTTATTTTATATATATATATTTATATATATAATATTGCAGATCTTAAACAAAGGTTTTGTGCAAATATGTCTTTAAAGTTAAGTAAAACCGTCATAAACAAAAGAAATTAAGCATTCACGCACAGAGCTCAACTAAGAACGATAAAGGAAAGACTAGTAGAGCATTTTTCTCTTTTGCCTTCAAGACACGGCTCAACAAAGAAACATGGTATCTTTTTTCTTTTTGCAAGCTTTCTGAGCTTCTGCATTCAGACCACACAGAACATGTAAATATTTATACACAGACAGGAGAACTACCACACCGCCACTCGGCCTGTGTATCCCCTGACTTCCTCTCTCTTCTCTCTTAAGAAGTGCGGAGTGTTATTTTTTTTTCTTTTTCTTTTTTTTTTTTTGCGGTTTTGCCTACAGGTGCCCCGGCCCCCACTCCTAGAGGGGGTGACCTTTCTGTTTCTCCTTCTCCTTGTTCTCCAGTGGGGCAATGTGCGAGTGATGGAGCCGGGTCCCCTCTAGCAGGGAGGACGGCCCGTTACTTTGCTGGTGCTGGAAGGTGGAGCCAGGGTAGTGGCCGATGACCTCGCTGTAGGTGGGGGGCGGCCCCTCCATGCGCCCACTGCTGCTGTAGCAGGTGGCGCTGATGCCCGAGTTACTGCTGGGGGGACAGGGACCCCCCAGCATGGTGCTGTCTATAAGGTCACTGTCGAAGATGGTCCGGTTAGGGGGTGCGCGCACAGATTCCCGGTTCAGCTCCAGCTGTTGCTCAGGGTCCCGGAGCTGGAGGGTGCAGGGGCCCTGGTAGGGTGGGGGCTCCTCCCCATCAGACAGTGAGATGGTGGGTGGCAGGGCAATCTCGTGCTGCAGGTAGGGGTAGGTGGGCTGGAAGCGGCTCCGCTGGACGAAGGGGGGCACAGCGAGGCGGTCAGTGGGCCGAGGCGGGGCATAGACCTGTGGCTGGAGGGAGGGGGGTAGAGCAGTGTTAGGGAGGGAGGCAGACTGAGGTTGGATTCCCCCAGAGTCAGAGGCTGTGTGGGCTCAGGAAAGGTGGCCCTAGGTGAATCCCCGGAAGCCCCTAGAAACAGGGCTGGCTGCAGATGTCACTACAGGGGACCTCCTGGAGTCCAGTGAGTGGGGGGCGGGAGGGGGAGAGGGAGGCGCAACTTGGTCTTACCTCCGGCATTCCGCCTGACACCGTACTCTCTGAGGGCCAGAGGCATCCTTCCTGTAGGATGGAAAAAGGACACAGGGTCAGCAGTGGACAGAGCTGGTGACACAAGATGCCGCCTATCCTAGATTTGAACTTGTCATCCTGGAGTGAAGTCTTGGGCGCATGCATTTCCCATCCTCCAACCTTACCACATCGGCATGGTCTGAGGCAAGGCCGCACTGGCACTGTTGGCCTCCCCCTCAGCTCCTGTTGCTGTCTGTAGGCTTTCCCAAGCACTATCTGACCTGTGGGGCGCCCCTCCCCACAGCCTGCAGACGGCTTCCCCGGGCATTAGAGCTGACCCTGGGCATTAGAGCTGACCGTTACTTGGCTATAAGGAAGCCCAACCTGGCCTGCCCGCCTGCCCACCTCCCTCCCGTCTCTACCAGGACTGCTTGCTCCCTGCATGATCGTGCCCAAATCGCTGAACGCTGACCTCACAGGTTCAGCATCTGACCATGTAGACACATGTGCTTGGCTGGAGAAGTTAGTGAATTTAATGTTGAATGTCACAATCCGGATGACCCTCGGGGGACATTGGAAAGTGACAGGTGCCACATACCTCCCCGCACAGAAGCCAGGTCTGACACGCCTCAGCATGCTAAGCCCATGTGCCTCAGACCTTTGGAATGGCCACTCCTCGCTGGGACGTTCAGTGCCTGGGTCCCTACAGACTCTGTAATTTAGAGTCTCTCACATCTTCATTATCAATAAACAGATATGGAATCATTTGTGTGATGGCTGCCACTCATGAGGCTACCGTCCTCAGCAGTGGGAGTCCCAGGAAGGGCACAAACTCTTCCAGGAGAGTGGGGTGCAGCTCTGAGCTCTCCTGAATGGTTCTAGTGTAACTGCCAGCCTGTGGAAAAGCCACCTTAATTTTGGTTTTATTCGGTTGTACCTACAGAAATAATACTCTCACACACTCAGAGCCTACGATGTGGTCAAGTAAACATCCCATCACCACAATCCAGATGAAAATACATCTTCCTACCACTCTAAACCACACTGGGCTGCCACCTCTGTGAGTTCAGAGAAGTTCTCCCCCCCCCCCAACCCCCACCCTGAGCTGTAGATGACTGCAGTTCACCCAGTGGCCACTAGGCGGTGCTGGGGCTTGCACTTGCGGGTGGAGATTCTCTGATACAGTGAATGGCCCTGGCTGCCCTTAAACATACAAGCCAGACACACAGGTGTCTCCTGGTGTCTGCATCCCATCGGCTGGAGCCTCCCTCCCTCAGATCTCCCCCCACACACAGCCACTCAGTCTACCTTACTTGGGCACCTCTGCCTGCTGTATAGTGAAGCCTTGAGCTGCCCTCCACCCGTGCCTTGCAGCCGCGGCAGTCAAGTATACACTAAGCAAGGCGTGGCTTCTGCAGGAGGAGCTGGCGGGGTCCACAAGGCCAAGAGGCCTCATATGCTGCACCCCGAGGGTCCTGCCTCTGCCTCTTCCCACAGGGCCTACTCCTTCCTACCCACATCCTCTCCCAAATCTGCTCAGATTCTTTCAATGCTAGGCCTACCCACTGCTAGCCCAGCAAACCTCACAGCTCTCATGCTCCCTTCAGTGATGAACTGTCACCTGAAAGTGTAAGCTGAAATGACCCCTTCCTCACTCAAGCTGCCTTTGGTGACAAGGTTTTATCACAGCCACAGACGAGCGACCAAGAACACCAGCCCTTTCCCTTCCTCCACACGGCCTCGTCTCTGCTCATGACACCCTGTCTACATGCCTCACTCTGCCTGCAAAGCTGCAGTTGTGTCAGGAGGGACTACAATATCCCCTGGGCCTACAGCCTGGTGTGGGTCACAGCCAGGAGGGACTACAATATCCCCCGGGCCTACAGTCTGGTGTGGGTCACCGCCAGGAGGGACTACAATATCCCCCGGGCCTACAGTCTGGTGTGGGTCACAGCATATGCTGAAGTCACAGCAATCGAATATCACATAACCGTCTCTTGGTGTTCCCTAACCCTGGGGCTTCAGGAAGCTGCTGAGGGGAGGTGAAAGGCGGGGACCAATGCTGCCAGCCCTACGATGGCTTTGGGGCTCCTTCTTGCTCCTTCCACACTGTCTGGGGTGCTGACTCCTGTTATGTGAACTCTTAGTTAGGGTGCCTGAGTTCCACTCGACTTCTCCACAGCCTCTCCCTCTGGACCTCCCCCAAAGCAGGAGTCTACCAGCCATTTCTACAAAGGGTCAGAATAAAAGGTTCTGTATACATGAACTATCAGAGAATAACTAAAAACATTATACTGGGTGGGAGGAGTTTTTATCAAATACTAGTAGCTCATAAACACTAACAGGCGTGGTTGTGTGCCAATAAAACTTTATTTACAAGCCTAGGCACATAGCCCTCGGGCCAGGCCACTCTGGTGAGACCTTATGATGGCCTTCTGGCTGCAACTCCAGACTGAGAGCTACTACCTGCTTGGAAAATCCCTTTGAAAGTCCCTTCCAGACATGGCTCTGACTGTCCCCTCAATTTCACAGTGACAATCGTTCCCTTCCTGTGGACGAGTGGTCACCATCAAATTCTGCAAAGCAAACCTCTGGCAGGTGGAGAGCTGAGACCCTCCCTGCCCCGGGGTGAGAAAGGTCTGGACCCCTCTGAAGCTGCGTAGGGATGCATGCCCGGGCTTCTGCTCTGGCTGACCCTGCATCTGGTTTTACTGTAGGTTTGGGGTTTTTTTTTTTTTTTTTTTTTTTTTTTTTTAAGGTCCTTTTTTTTTTTTTTTTTTTTTTTTTTTTTGCATTTGGCGACTCCTGGCAGGCAGTGCTTCCACGGGGAGCAGGAGACCTAGGCCAAGGATTGATCAGAATATAAAGCATGGATTCATCTCAGACCCTAGCTGACCTCCTGGTCTGAGGTGACCCCGTTGATAAACCACACTCAGATACAGGCTACATGTAAGTATGAACCGACGGTCTCAATGAACACTTGGAGTTGATGAATGCCGAGGAGTGGGCTTTTGGGCCCTTCCCTGCCTCTGACCCTCATGCCGATCACCCTTCTTACTGTTAATCACGTGGAAAAAGCATATCAGAGAGATCGAGAGACGGGGGCGGGGGAGAGACCACTACTTGGCCAGTGTGACACAGTAGGGCATGGTGAAGCTGAGACCTGGCTTCAACCAGACAGGCCCACCTGCTCCTCCTGTACCAGGTCTGAAGAGAAGTGATCTTCCAGTAAGGGAGGTGTGTTGAGATGGATCTGTGGCCTACTCACATAAGCAGGAGGGGACCCCCCCACCCCAGTTGCCAGAGACAGCCAAGGTGCCGGGTAGGCCGGCGAGCCTAGTGTGGCACACTGAGCCCAGACAGACAGCAGCTGTATCTAGGTCTTTCTGGGAGGACACAAGGCCTGGAGACACCTCAGATGCACTATGTTGGCAAGAGAGGGGGGTCCCAGGGGAACTGCCACCTTCTGTTCCAGGTCTCCCCTGGGTTCCCTGTTTATCCAGCCAGGTGGTACAAGAGAGAGTGAAGGGGCGGCTCTCTTTGAGGCCCAGTGTCTGGGGAGTAGTCCCGGGTTCTGTCTGTCACAGCAGCAGCTGAGCTCAGGTGTCTGTGTGGAATGAGCTGCACTCTCTGCCAACTGTCCCCAGAGCCTCGGCTAGCCACACCCCGCAGTGGGCTACGGGATCTTCACTATCACCAACAGGAAAGCTGTTCGGGCCTTGGGCAAGTGCCCCACCCACCTCTCTGAGCCCTAGTCCTCTGTGAGGGAGTGAGCCCCGGACGGATGTCACTCGGGCGGGGCTGGTGCTGTGTGAGGAACGCTTGCCAGGCAGCTGGCAGTGCCCATTGCTAGGTAACAGACGAGCCAGGTGAGTCAGGGCCTAGCAGGCAGGATTCCTATATAGCAGGTGCCGGCTCTGTCCTCAGGCTGCGTCCTGGGCCTCAGTCAGGAGTCCTGGTGTCTCTGCCATGGCTCCCGCCCTCATGAACTGGTGACGCACTGAAACTGGTCCTGACGCAAGCAGAGATGCCCAAACCTGCCAGGAACAACCCTGCTTCTCGGGCCATAGCCAGGTCTGCCTTGGCTCAACCCTTAGACTTAGGGGCCTCTGCCAGCCCGGGACACCCCTCCTCCCAAAACTGGGGCACTGCGCCCGGCATGGCTCAGCTCACCCCATCCTCCCTGAGCCTGCCAAGCCAGGCAGGAGACAGGGTTGTGTGTGTGCTAGCTTCCCCCAGCTCGGTCTAACTATCCTGCGCTGTGAGCCACACAGACTATGCCTCCCTTCACCCCACTGCTGCTGACTGTGAACACTTGAGGGCAGGGCAGAGCTTCCCACAGGGGTCTGATGTCACAGTCAGGAGGGCCGAGTCCTACCCACAGGAGATGACTACCCAGGCGCTGACTCTGGAGCCCAGAGGGGACGCTGTTGAGTCCCAGGTAGCCGCCTCTGATGCTCACATCGCCAAAGCGTCAAAACGCACACTTATCATGTCAGCTAGGATGGTCCCCTCTGGTGCAGCGATTGTCCCTTAGTAGCAGAGGGCAGTTTTAGGATCCCCAGCTTGGCTCGGCATGTGTGTCCGTGAGTGTGCGTGTGCATGTAAAACCCTCGCTTGTTTGCACAGAGACCAAGCAGTCCTCTATGTACACTAAGTTACTCCAGGTGACTGTCCCTGGAGGGATGTAAGTGAGCTAGGACTAGTTACAGTCTCACTTAGGCTAACAAGAGGCCCAGCACACATGGGAATGCTTGCCTCTTGGGCTCTGAGGGTGGCTGAGCCCCAGGACACTGAACTCTGATACCAAGGCTGGCTATGTTTGGTCCTCCCTCTCTTTTAAGAGTGTCAGGTCTCTAGCTATAAGGCTCAAAGATGCTCGCTCTCCTGCACCTCTCATGCACAGCTTCCCCCAAGGCTGGGGAGCTTGGGCACACAGAGAGCACTCAGCAGAGAGCTGGCGGGGGAGGTGTCATGCGGACACGGCTAGCTCACTATGTCAAGCCTTCCAGTCAGAGACTATGTCAAGTCTGGACTGCCCTGGCGGCGCCCTGTGCTGGCTCACCACACCGGAGGAGCCGGATGAGGCTCGGGCCATGGGAGAGGCCTTGGTGTCCAGTTGCTTCATGACCTCTCATCACACTCCCAAGACTACATGGCCCAAGTGCTAGTGGCCTGTTGGCGAGAGGTTAGGACTGCCACTTCCTTCCATCAAGGATACAGCCCCGAGACCGGGGGCATCTTTCCCACCCCTCTGTCCTGGCGGGCATTCAGTTAAGCAGCAGCTGCCGTCTCTTCACTCTGTCTCATCTGGTTTCTCAATGGCCTCAGGAGGCCTGACCTGCCGCCATGTACCTGTCTCCCGTGAACTGTTTCCCACCTCTTTGCTCCCCAAACCGGTGCCCACTCAGCCCCTAGCTATGGAGATTAAGCCAGCTCCCAGCTTGGCCTCACACGGTGGGGTTCCCACAGAATCATACCTGACACTTCCTGCTCCCTCTGGGAAGACAGCAGGAGCCACTTCTAGGGGCAGCGCTGGGCCCTCAGGCTCCAGCACATCCTCACGTCAACCTCAAAGGTGCGAATTCCTAGCTTCCCTTCAGCCCAAACCTTCACTCACTCCGTCTTAGCCACCTCCAGTTCCTGCATCACTGACCAGAGGTGGCAGTAGGTTCTGGGCCCTCATCCCTGGTCCTGTGAGCACCCAGATGGGGGTAACGCTAGTGTTCTGCGCAGCAGCTGGGAGCCTAGGACACTCACCGAGGACAGCCCATCGTCTCTCCTCCTGGCCTGGCTGTGTCGGCTGATGAAGGAGCGGGCTGACAGCTTGTAGTGGCTCAGCAGGCACGTAATCATCACCACCATCACCATCATCACGACCACGATGACCACGATTTGCACGAACTCCAGCTCCGCTGTGGGGCAGAGGGACATGTGAGACTTCAGGGTCAGTCTCCAAAGGCTCTCGTCTACGTAACGCTGAGGACTTGGGCACAGGGGAGAAGACAGCTCCGAGACCCTGAGCTCAGAACATGGTCCAGTGCCAACCTTGGACATGCATGAAGACATGGTCCCACCCTCAGAGACGCCTGGCATGGCCTGGCTCTCAGAAAGGAACTTGGGTTTTGAATCCCTGTGGCGGGGGTCTTTTCACTTATGGGGCCCGGAGAGGAGAAGTGGGAAGAAGAGGAGCTCGTGTGGGCCGGAGAAGGATGTGGACAGAGGCAGAGGCAACACAGGGGCATGCGCACGTAAGACCAGCCCAGTGCAGGACTCTCCAGTACCCTAACACTCATATCCCAGCAAGCAATGCTTCAACCTTCCCACCCTCAAAACAGCCCAGTGCTCTTACACACCTCAACCTTTCCCCACACCAGCCATACCCGACCCTCCCCTACACCAGCATCCCACCCCGACTGTATATCTCCCCACAAAGAATATCCCAATACCCCTACACATTCCAACTCCTCATCAGCACCCCAACCCTCCTACACACTCCCCAAACAGCCCAATAGTTCAGCACTCAACCCTTCACCTGCCAAATAGGTATGTTCTTATGTCAACAATCTCATATATTAACGCCGAAAACTTCCCAAACACCCTAAAGTAACAGTCCAACACCCCAAAATAACAGTCCTGTACCCCAATGTTCTTCTTTACATCAACTTTCCAACCCTCTTACATGCTCCAAAACAACAGCTTAACATGGCCATGTTGGGGTCAACACTCTTAAATCTCAGACACTCCAAAACCCTTCTATGCTCCTCAAAACAGCCCACCACCCCTACACCTCAGCACCCCCACAGGTGGCCCCCAAACCATACCCCAACACGCTTGACACCCATCCCCAAAAATTGCTCAGTAAAAAAAAAGGGGGGGCCAAACCTGCTACACACCTCAGACAGCTCAGGAAGACACAAGGCAACACACAGACACACACACAGACAAACACACACACAGAGACACACAGATCACATACAAGAACACACACCACACAGGCACACAAGCGCGGTCATGATCACAGGACCCTCCTAGTGAAGGGCTCAGAATCATCCCATTGCTGCCCTGGCTGGGATTCTCTTTCGCTTCAGAGGCCCCGTCCCTGGGCCCCTTCCGCATCCCCTTCCCGTTTTCCAATTTAGTTGATTTCCCCTCTAGAAGGAGACCCTGCCCGCCCCCATGCCGGGAAGGAAAAGGCTGTTTTGACAATGCTTAGGCGGGTGGTTCAGTTGACTCCGATGGGCCGAGGCTTAGCAGCTGGCTGCAGCTGGTGCCAGCAGAGCCCCCCAGCAACAGGCAGGATGCCAGGAGTCTTGCAGGACACTGGATTCAGCAGAGGGACAGCAGGCAGCCCAAAGGCCCTGCCAGAGGTGGAGGCACAGTGATGATGAGCTGCCCCAGCCTTGGAGGGGAAGGACTTGGGGGAGCACTCCCTGCTATAAAAGAGGGAAGGGACGCCAAGGCCACAAGTTCAGTTGCAAGGTGGCTGACTCAGCTCTGTATCAGAGACAGGAACTGAGGAGGGGCCGAAAGCCACCATAGGTTCAAGCCTCAAACCTAAGCAGGGGTAACTCCCCACCACCACCACCACCACGGTTTCCTTGTGACCTTGAGCAGGGTAACGCCCAAGATGGGCACCTGACTGTGTGTGAATGGGTTAGCATCTCATAGAGCTGGCCCAGGTGAACCCTGTCCCAGGCCATCCCTGTCCCAGGCTATTCCTGTCCCAGACCATCCCTTTCCCAGGCCATCTCTGTCCCAGGCCATCCCTCAGCCCCAGCTGGAATACCATCTTCTCTTCCTGTTCCCCACAGGTCCATCACAGCCCTGGACCACTGCGTGTGCTATGACCACATTTAGGCAGGGCCCACTCTGCTACTGAGCATCTTAGCACCCAGAACGCTCCTCCCACAACAGAATGAAGCTCCTCCCACAACAGAATGAAGCTTAAGTCCGGTGAAGCTTAGACCATCCCCTTCCCCTGATGTAAGTGCCACTGAAGGGCAGAACCTCAAGACACAGAACCTTGAAGGAAAGCCCGAGTGCCCACAATTACACGCCTGGGCTACACCCACATGGAGCTTCTGAGCAGGCCCACGTCACCCTGGAGGAGCCACGTGGGGATAGTATGGAGGTGTTGAGCTACAAGAACTCGAGATCCACCCATGCCTCACATAGGAGCCCCTTCTAGTGGACATTCAGGCACCCTTATGTACAGCCCGAGTGGGTCCACAGTGAGGCTCAAGACCGGGTCACTGCAGCTGTGCTCCTGTCTCCCCGGGAGAGGCGGGACCAGGGTTGGACGGTTTGGCCTGACCGTGCTGGGTTCTCAGGTCTGGTTGTCCTGACCGGGATAAAGCTGTGCATTCAAGGGATACAGGGCCTGCTTTGTGCAAAACCCCCACTCCTCCAAAGGGCCCCCAACTCCTCCCCCCAACTCTGTGAGTCCTCACCCTGGCCGAGACACCCCTCTGGCTTTCTCTGGGGTTTCTGCCCACATCAGGCCTGAAAGGAACGGGGAGATGCAGGCAGCCTTTGTTCCTGTCCTCTGGTGGCCTGAACTGGACAGGCTGCTACACTCCTCCTAGGGTGGTCTGGGGCCATGGGAAGGCTGGAGAGACAGGGTCTGAGGCAGCAGGCCTGGCAGAAGCTGACAGGACATGGGGACAATGGGCACACGGGCCCTGCAGGGTCTGAGGTTGACAAGCCTGGGTTCCTAGGACTAGAAAATAGAATGGCTCCCCAAAGTGAGGGGAGGACTCTGTACACACAAATCTAGCCACTGGGTTCCACCACCGTCAACTTCAGCAACACAGTGAAGGTGCACAAACCAGAAGGAGAAAAGACAGATCCAAAACCAGTAACGAAGCCCACAGAAATGTCCAGCACAGCTCGTGGTGGAATGTGGCTGGCCATCGAGTAGGACAGGAAGTACCCACAACATTGTTCCCAGCAACCACTGAGGCAGAGGAGGGTGCTGGGTTAGGAACACACTACCAAACAGTCCCTGTACCTCCAAGGCAGAGACACAAGACACACCTGGCGTTAGGACAGACAGCTTCCTCGGGATTTTACACAGGCCAGGTAGAGCTGGACCCATCCCTGGCAAGGCTGGGTAGACAGGCAAAGGCACGCTGTGGCGTCCAGACCACGTTGCCTGCCGCAGAGCCGAGAACACACCCTCTAGAGTAGGGCTCTTACGGGGAAACACAGGCAATGAGGGAGGTGAAGCCAGGCTCATAGTTCAAGTCTGCCGTACAAGTACCCGGGAGGGTGAGGCAGGAGGGCTGAGGCTAGGCCAAGAGCAGCCTGGTCTACACACTGAGTTCCAGGCCAGTGTGCCCCATCAGGTGAGACCTTGTCAGTAAATAAGAAAAGGAAGCCAATGACATCCTAAGTCATCAAACGTTTCTCTAGGGCTGATAAGGGAATCACTCTGTGTGGCAGCAGGGGACACCCACCGCCACGGCTGGCCCACCTCAAAACAAACCGAGGCGGGCGTAGTGGCGCACACCTTAAATCCCTGCACGGGCCAGAACTTGACTCTGTGACAGGTCGGCCACAGGCAGTTTGGTTCCAGCTGTTAAGGAGAAGGTGACAGACATCCTTCTGTCCACATCGCTGGCATCTGCTCTAGGGAAGGAAAAGGGCTGGAGTCCCAGTCTTTCACTCCTTCCCAGGGCCTTCTGGGACACAGGAGGAGCAAACAGGCTCCAACCACCTGCTACCAGGGTGGATGTGCCGCCCTGCCCCCAGGTTTCCAGTTCAGAGTGCGGGACAGCGGGGCTGGAGGGCCGGCCGGTTGCACCCGGCTCCCGCTAGCCTTGGCGGGGGTTTTCCTAGACCAGATGATCTCCTCAAGCCTGCCCCTGGGGCTGCCTCTGGGGAGGGCAGAAGCGTCCTTCCCCGTTAACAAGCAGTCTGCACAGGCCCTGTCTGGCCTGAGGGCCGCACACGGAGGAATTAGGAATTGGCACTGTCTGAAATTTATGAAAATCTAATCTCGTTAGGCCTGCCTGGTGGAGACCCGGCGGGCGGCCTTCATTGTCATTCCGAGGAGCCCTGGTCGCTGGGGTTCCGGCCACTCCATCAACAACCCTCCCCCACTGCCTCTCCTATTTGAATATGAACCGGTCCCCCGTGCCCTTGAATTCAAGTAAAATTACACTAGATGTCAAAGGAATAACTTTGTCATTTCTTGGGTGCCGCTGCAAACATCCCAGAGGTGCATTTATTTCTTAACGGAAGAACTTTTTGTTTTTTGTTTTTAATTGCACCCCCCCCCCCCCCCCCCCCAGGATTGGATAGCAAGCAGCAGCAGGCTCTGGTTTTCCAGATAGATTGCCAGGCTTTCAGAAAGCTGTCAGGTTCTGCTAGGATCTACCTCTGGCCAGGTGACCTTGAGTGACCAGGTAACACTCCGCACACCCAGACACCTCCAGTCACTTCTACCTTGAAAGTAAAGAAGAGTGGGTGTCAGGAAGTGTTTCGTGGGTGTCAGGAAGGACCCTTCCATTCTTGGTAGCATTGTTTGTTTGTTTGTTTGTTTTTTCCTTTCAAGACAGTCTCATTCTGCAGCTCAGGCTGTCCTGGAACTCACTATATAAACCAGGCTGGCCTCCGAACTCAGAAATCCACCTGCCTCTGCTTCCCAAGTGCTGGGGCTAAAGGCCATATACCACAACACCAAGCCTGTTTTGTTTTGAGACAGGTTTCTAAGTAAGCAAGGCTAGTCGAGAACTTGATATATACACAAGGGTAGTTCTGAACTCATGATAACCTGCCTCTACCTCCCACGGAGATTCCAGACACCAAGCCAGGCAGAGGGAAGAGGTTCATACCCCAAGGCCAGCCATGGCAGCTCACTGGTGACAATCCCAGCACTGGTCCCTGGGCTCATCAGCTGGCTAGCTTCTTATCACCCAAGGGCCCCAAGGTCCCAGCCAGAAACCTCTGCCTCACAAAACTCCTGAGAGTCTGACCTCTAAGTCTCGAGTTTGCAAACCAGCACACACACAAAAGTATTCCATCACAAATAAAGGTAGAACTTTTCTACACAAATCTCATTTTGAGGGGGGCACAGGTACATGCACAATGACGATTACTGGGACCCAGATTACATCTTGCCCTCCTTTGTATATGACAGTTATGAACACATACAGTTAAATTTATAGTACAGGGCAGAGGTGGGCATTAAGAAACAAGTCCATTTCCAAAGTAACTTGTAACAAGACACTCAGTCTCTCTGCTGAGACTGTCACCTCTGTGTGACAAGGATTGCAGGATTGAAGGTGGGAAAGGGGCACTGGGCATTCCCCAGGCTCCGCAGGGTGCATGAGACAGTGAGCTAATCATTTCTTTTAGGCCTTTTCTCTTTATCTGGGAGAAGGTAGGGACATGTGCTGTGCTGCAGGAGGTGACCACACAGGAGGCCAGCTCTGAGCATCTAGCACTGAGTGAGACCTCGTGTGCATGCCAAGTAGGCCCGGGGACCGAGGAGTCCCCGGAGGGAAGGTGGCAGGCCTGTCTAATCACTTGAGAGCTTCGGGATTAAACGCTGCTTCAGTGAGGGAGGGCAAAGACGCACCTTTTATCTTTCTTGCTATTACCCAAATGGAAAGAACTAATGGGCTTTTTTTTCTATTGTCACCGGCATCGAACATCTTTAAACACCCGCTGTCAGCACAATGTCAATCCTGTTCGTGAGTTATTGGCAGGGCAGAGAGAATTCACAGTGAGAGAGTGCTTCCATCCACGTGAAGTGAATGAGGCTGTGCCCAAAAGATTTCTAAAATAAGTCAGACGGACCCGGTTGGTTGAGCAGAGGTGGTGGGAGGGTCCAGGACAGGAGCCCATAGGAGGGTGGCAGTGTGGATGGCCACTGCTGAGGGAAGGCAGGGACTGTGAAAACCAAGCAGCTCTTAACCTTTCAACCCTGCAAAGCTAACCTGCAGAGTGGCATGTGACAGATTTAATCTTAGCATCCCCTGCTGATAGTAGCCATGGGAATGGGGGGGGGCACACTGCACGGGGTATTTCTAGATGTCACCCAACAAAGCCAGTACACATTATTATAGGGTCCTGTGAACTAGTCAAAAGATGATCTCCGTCTGTGGTCCTCTCGGCCTCCGGGTGAGAGACGTCTGGGCTCTACAGTCCCCACTGCGGGGGGGGGGGGGGTGCTGCTCTGTATATTTACAGTGCTCCTGGGATTTGTCATATCACCTCTTTGGTGACATCTGCATGTGAAATCTAGATCTGCCCAGATGTGCCCTGGGCACAAGTCACTCTGGCTGAGAGCTGATGGCACACAGGTTTGCCAAGGGAAGGAGGCACATGCACACGCACACACACGCACACGAGTGCAGGAAACCTCAGAATCTAGGTGTTGGGTCCCCCTGGAGCTGGAGTTGCAGGCAGTTAGGAGAGCTGGGAATCACACTTGGGTCCTCTGAAAGACCAGAGCACTGTAACTGTTTTCAAGCCTCATGCCCTGCTTTTTTCCTGTGGGCCTCTGAGCTCAGGCACTTGCCCACTGAACATCCCTCAAGGCCCACCGTTTGCCCTTTTAAAAGAAGCATTCATAATTTGTTTTATCTTTTGAGACAGGGTCTCGATACATAGATCAGGCTGGCCTCAAACTTGCCTCCCCAGTGCTGGCAAGGCCACTGCACCGACGACACTCACCATTTTAATTTAAGGAATCTTAATGACATACTCAAAAAGATCCCTTGTATGAGTCTGTTTATGGATATGAGTTTCTGAGTGTTGGCCAACAATGTAGCGCATGATGCCCTCCCGCCCCGGGAGGCGCCTGTGTTCCCTGGAAACCAGCACGCATTTTCCTCAATTACTGATCTTCAAGGGCCTGGCGTTTCCCCCCCCCCCCACACACACACACAGGAGTCGGGGGCTTCAGCACCCAGGAGAAGGGAAGTGAACCTGAGTTCTGTTTCCAAGGCTTTGGGACAAAAGGCTCTGCTCTAAAGCTGGGGCACAATGCAAAGGGCATTGAGCCCCTTCTCAATGGCTCCACGTTCAGTCCGAGGGGCTTCATTGACTGCCGCGTGCTGAGGAGCCAAGGGTCAGCTGGGAGGAGCCTCAGTGCTCACCCGGGGGTGGCCCTGCCTTTCAGGACCAAGGAGGGGTGGCTGCTCTTGGTTTTGTCTGGGACAGAGGTAGGTGGTGAGAGGGGGTGGTGAGGGGCTGCCTGTATCCCAACTCCAGATCTCTCCCAGTGGCCAAGTGTGTGGTGATACTGCACTGTGCAGTGTCACTGAGCCCGTGCCTCAGTTTCCGCTTGGGAAAAGCAGAGATACCCGAGCACCTTCTCCATAAGGTTGCATAGAGTCAACAACCGTGGACAGTGCCATCTGGGGCTGAAGGACAGCTAGCTCCACAGTGACAGTTACAAATGCAGCTGTCCCTTCTGAGCTCCCACTTCAGATGGCTCACAACTACCTGTAATTCCAGCTTTAGGGGAACCTGACATCCTCTTTAGACCTCCTAGGGTATGTATACACATATGCACAGACACACAGACACACACACAGACACACACACACAAACACACACAGACACAGATGCTCCCAGTGACAAGCACTGGGAAGGCAGGCCTAACACACCTGCTCAGTGTCTGCCCCCTGGTGGCTTTGCCCAGTCCTGCAGTCTAGACTACCCTCTCCCCGCTGACCTTCACTGCAGCTACCTCCAGCTTTCCTTCTCCTGGCAACTTTAAACTCTTCCACGAAGGGCTCGCTTCTGCGAACACCACCTGTTCCATCTGCCAGCACTTCTAAGAAAACGGTTAAGTCAGGAGTGACAGGCACTTGGCCGGTCAGGTGGCCTCTGGTAGTGGTGTCAGTCTGTCAGCATGCAATCTAGTCCAGCAGGCACCCTCGACTGGCGTGAGCCTGGCAAGCCAGAAACATGCTACCTAACTAACTGGACTTCTTCTCATCACCCCTCAAAGCCCAGCTTGAGAGCTGCCCGTGAGCACTATGGTACAAAACCAGACCACCGTAAAGAGACTCTCAGGGTCCCCTGGGCAATTTCTCCTCAGTGTTGGTAGCTATAGCAGTGCTCAAACGGCGAGGAGAGCAAGAGTCTATCCACATATGATCAGTTAAGCAGCAAGGACCTGTCACTGGAACACTGCAGGTGGTCCCAGGCTATGCCTGGCTCCTACCTCCATGCTGTGTGGCCCTGAGTGACTTGCTCAGCTTCAAGAACTTGTTTTCCCCAGTATAAACACTTTCCACCCTTGACCCCCTCTTAACAGGAAATTTTATTAAACTTTATTTATTTAGTGGGCGTGGCACGGTGCACATGAGGTCAGAGGACAACTTGCAGGACTTGGGTTTTCTCTACCACACGGATCTCAGGGATTGAATCTGGTTTGTGTCAGGCTGGGTAGCAAGTGCCTTTAACCTACGGAGCCATCTCAATGAACCTGGCAATTCCCTTTGTACAAGAGAGGATATTCACCCTGGGTATACAGGTCTATAAAGCAGTACACAAATATTTATTGATAAGTCACAAAGAAATTTATTTAAAAGTAATTATTTGGCATATGTATCATTTTGCTATTTATCAAGTATGAGAGCAATTTGCATACTAATGAGATGGGCATGCCTGTTTACTTCACATAAAGAATTAAATCCTGGCTGCATATCTGGTCCTGGAGGATGGCATGTTGTCCTCGATGCTTTCTAGAGTTGGCTGATATTCTGATGTTGTAATAGGGAACCAAGAAGGCAAATTTGCATGAATACTTAACTATAAAATGGTAGGCAGGCCATTTTTTAAATTATTGAAAATTCTCTTCTAATCCCAAACCAGAATTTAGAGTGGTTTTGTTTTTTTTTCTCTCCCTTTTTTAGAAAAGTTGGGGGCTGGAAAGTGGGAGCACTGCTGATCTTCCAGAGGACTTGGGTTCATTTCCCAGCGTCTGTATCAAGTGACTCAAAATGTCTATAATTCCAGCTCCAGGAATGTGACACGCTCTTCTGCTCTCCACACACAGTGCATGCACACAGAGCAATGTATCCGCACAGACGAAACACTCACACACA
Source organism: Mus pahari (assembly GCF_900095145.1). Lineage (NCBI taxonomy): Eukaryota > Metazoa > Chordata > Mammalia > Rodentia > Muridae > Mus > Mus pahari. The sequence goes on from NC_034592.1 coordinate 155,536,747, forward strand.
TAAAATAAAGATAAATGTTTTAAATTTTAACACGATCCAATCCAAAGATACACTAATTTGATATGTGCTGAGGAATGGTAGTAAGGGAAGATTACAAGTCTTTGTTTTCCATAATCGAGCTATCCATTTCAATCAGAGCAGAAGACGGCATGTTTAAACACGGCCATCATAGTCTCAGATCTGAGTGGAGGCGTTCTCAGGCCGTGTCCGTCCACTGGTGACGCATGGCGTGACATCACATCCAGTGCCTAAGTGCACATGCTCTGCGTTCAGAGTTGAGGAAGCTGTGAGGCCGAGGAAGCCCGTGAGTAGCCCCCACAATCCGTAACAACTCGACTCCCAGTTTAAGTTTGGGATTCAGCACACTCAGAAAACTGTTCCTGCTGCCAGATTTTTCGCAACCCCCAAATCCAGTTATGCGGCACCATATGGGGTGACGACCCACAGTTTACAAAGCTGGGGCTTCCCCACCTCCAGACCCCACGACCAAATGGTGCTACCCTTTTTCAGTAGGCGTGAGAATCCCCCCCCCCCCAAAAAAAAAACCAGATTTCATGCTGCCTGGCTCACAAGAAACCTACAAGACACAGCTTACTGTTGAGGGAGACTGTGTGTGTATCATCACACAACCCAGTGTCTCCTCAACATTTGTACACTGGGGTCCACCCCGACCCCCACAGTGAGCAACTGTATTTGGAGACGGGGCTACCAGTGGTCCTAAGGTTGGGGCCTCTATCCAACAGGCTTAGCACCTTCAGAGAGACGCCTCTCCTCACCCGTGCACGCCACAGAACAGCGAGGATGTGGCCACAGGACCAGCCAGAAAGCAGTTCTTGCCTAGACATGACATGCCAGTGCCCTAGTTTTAAGCAGCACTATTCCCAATACCTCAGGAAGATACTTGTCTGTTGCCTGAGTCACGAGTCCCTGGGGGCGATGGCTTCAGTGGCCCGAGGCGACTGGTTAAGACAGAAAAACTGACATTGGCTGAGCTGTGGATGCAGGAGCTTCTGCACTGAGTAGGTAGACTGATACAAGCAAGGGGTACCTCTTGGGGACAGGGGACATCAACAGCCTGCTTCAATCTGCATGGCTGCAGAGAACAATCTCACATGGACTACTTATGCACGTTGACAGGTCTGTCCTGGGGGGTGGGGGGGCTGGCTGTGCCACACTCACCTGAGTACCACTGACCTGCCCAGGCTCTGGAGCAGTGACTCAGTTTCACCCCCCAGCATCCCAGCTGGCCTTGCTTCAGTTAGACTCATGTGGACATACAGTGATCTAGAATCTTCCTACAGCTATTGACAACATTGAGTGTAACGGGCAGGAGCGGGGGGTCACTGTCGTTTCAGGATTGTCCCCGCAGCTCTCCAGGAGAGCTTTTGCCTTGTGAGAGTCCGAGACTTAGAGGGGCATCGTGATTTGTCCTGGGTCACACAGTTTAATGGATGGGGATGAACGTTCCCTCCACAGGGGTCACAGGGGCTTGGAGATGCTGCCCTACGCTCTACCAGTGGGCGAGGCAGGACACACTGGTGACGGCTGGAAGCGGCCTCACTGTGGTCACTCCCACGACAGCCTCTCCCACCCTTGGTCTCTAGATGCGGCAGCGGGAGGGCAGTGGCCCCTGACTTACTGCAAGGAAAGGCCAGGTCATGGTAACACATGTCCCCAGGATGACCTCACATGTCCTCAGGATGATCTGCTGACCCACGCCGCACCTGTTCCATTCTCTTATGTGGGACTCAGAACCCAAGGAAGAGCCTAGGGCACAGGCTAGCCCTTTCTGGCTGTTTGACAGTTCGGTAATAAGGAGGGTCCTCTGGGAGAAGAAGTGTTGGCTGGATATGACTAGCCATCAAGGGGGCCTGGTGCCACCTACAGGTAGGGGTGTGGGTTTCTGGAGTCTGTGGGTCCCTCCCTCCCAGAGGCTGCTCTGGTCCCTCTGGGGTGTAAGCCCATTGGGCGCTCCCTATACCGCCAACTGTCTGTGTCTCTTCCTTTACACTCACCTTGCAAAGCCAACCCCAGAAGCAAGTGCAGCCCTCCAGCTGCCAGCAACTAAGCCTCCTTCACTTCTGGCTGCTGCTTCCCGTCCAGAGAACTCCCTAAGAGCGATTTTCCATCCCAGGTAGGGCAAAGCACTGATTAGGGTCTCCACGGAAAGGGTGGAAGCCACAGGGAAGTCTTTGCTCTGAGTTCTGCGACGGGGGTGGGGTGGGCTGTGCATGTGGGGAGCAGGGCTGGCAGGTGGCCCTGTCTAGGTTGCAATGCAGACACAGGTACCACCCACTCCAGGGACTGTGGGCAGCCATTCTGCCCGCTGTCCTAGGAAGTTCACAGGGAACCACTGTATCAGCCTCCTGCGGTTGCTAGGACTCCTATTGTGTCCCAACACCAGCTGATATAAATGGTAGGTGCATAATAAGTGGAGGCCAGCGTTAGATAACAAAGCCAGCAGCTTCACTCACCCAGAGGGGACCTTGTGTGACGACCACGTGTTGTTAATGACCTGTGGCGGCTGGTACAGAATAGCGCGCGAATTCAGCTTACAGGGCAACGGCTGGCATGCAGAGTGAGGAAGAAATGGTGACAGAAAGCAAGAAGGGGAACCTTCCATCTCAGGACAGACCCACTGGGGCTCAGCAATGGTCACTGAGGGGGCCCTTCATGACCTCAGGACTGAGCTGTGGAGCAATCACGAGGAGACTCCACCCTACGCCCCAGGTGTGGCTTAGGGACCTAGACTAGGGCAGAGGCAGGTGGCGGAGACCTGTCAAAAGCAAAGGGTTTATCAAGCCGCCTTTGTCACCTACTTTCTCTGTTGCGCCTCCCACCTCCTGCCCCTCCCCCACTGTTTTGACCCCAGCACAGCAAGGACTTTTAATAACCATGGGACTGTTGATGGTTCCCTTCCCCACAGCACATCAGACCCTGGAAGACTTCCCTCTCCCTCCTCTTCACTGCACTTCACAGACCCTTGATGGCTCACACTGGCTCACAACAGTTCACAAAGGCTCACACCCTGGCTCACACCTTCCAGCCCTTCGGTCTGGTTATTGCCCCCACCCCGGGACCTTTGTGTGTGGCTTTGCCTGCTATGAGCACCCCATGGGCTCTCCCCCCCCCGGAACACCCCCCCCCCGCCGCCACCATCAGTGGCAGGTCTGTTCTGCTTCGGAAGGACTTCACAAGGTCTCTATTCTGGAGTTTCTCTAGATCTGACCTTCCTGCTTCCTGGTAGAAATGGCAGCTCCATCTCTTGGCTTGCTAGAGGACTGCTAAATAGCCAGAGAGAGTAGCCGTGAGATGGGAGCTTCAGGCAAACAGCTCACCATGAGAACTACCGTTATCCACCTCCAGCCTGGTGTTTGCATGTTACTGGTTGGGAGGCACTTGAGAGGGACCCTGTCTGTCTCAGTAGACAGTGCCTGGGCCCACAGAGTCTCACTTGACATTTGAAGGGTTCCACCTCCAAGACCCAGAAGGACAGGAATGGGTGAGGGTGCAGTGGGGGAGTTAATGAGAAGCTAAGGGTATTGCAAAAGCTGAAACTCAGACTCCTGGGCATTGGTCCACCAAAGCAGTGGCTTCCATTCACCCCCCAAACTTGGGCCCAGTATTCACAGAAGCTTTATCGGCAGCCAAGACCCAGTCACAGGCTAAGTACCCTTCAACAGTGAAGGGTCAGATGAGCACCCTGCCGTCACACCCTGGAATACTACTCAGCAATGAAAAGGGATCAGCTACATCTCTGCCCGGGAACCTGGGTATATCTTCAGGGAATTACTCGGAGTGAGAAAAAAAAAAAAACATCTCAGAAAGCTATACACCGTATGATCCCATTTATATAACATCCTTGAAATGACAAAATTATAGAGATGGAGAGCAGATTAGACGTTGTCAGGAGAGGAGGAGGCGTATGTGGCTATAAAGGGAAGGACGTGGAGTCTCTGGGATGGGACTGTTGTGGGGCTCAATTGTGGCGGTGACACACATCTACATGAGATTAAAGGGCACAGCAGGAACACGAACATGCGAAGGTCAGCTGCTCAAAGGAGAGCTGGAACGATGGCTCTCTGGCCTTAGTATTATAGCCACAGAGGGTGCAGGAAGGTTGGAGCTATGGCCCTCAATTGCCATCTCCAATGAAGAATTTAGGGGTTTCCCCACTAAGTGAATGGTCTGGGAAGGCACCAAGGACTAGGCACTAGGGTGGCACTAGGACCACCCTGCAGAGGGTGACCCCAGCAATCATCCCTGGGGCACAACCCAGCCAACCTCCAGGATGGCAGCAAACTTCAGGGGAATAAATGGCTGACAGAAGCCCATTCCCTCCACCCCAGCCTCTCCCATCTCTTCCTCCTCTGTACTCCAGCCTCCCCCTCTCTTTCCATCCCAGCCTCCCCCGCTCCCCTCCCAGCACCTGCCATCTGGCTGCTGCAGGCAACCACATGGAACCAGCCCTCGGCTGCCACCCTTCAACTTGAAGTCTGGCTCCCAGGGTTGAAGATTTAATTCTAAACACAACGTTTAAGATTCAGAAACGAAGAGAGGGAATTCCAAGCCACCTGAGGGTGATGGCTCCTGTTGTCTCCACCATGAGAAAAGAGCCTTGAACCACATTCCTAAAGGTGAACAAGAGTCTGGGAGAAGAGAAGAGTATGGGCTTCCCTAAGCCATGGCAGCCTGGATGCAACCAAGTACTAGGACAAAGCTCAGCATCAATGTATCAGCAAGCACTGCCAAGGCTCAGCATCAATGTATCAGCCATGCAAAGGACTCCATGATGTGTCCAGTGTCCGGACCCTGTAAACTGCAACAGTTACAGCACAGCAAAATGTGCAAAGTGACTCTATAAACTTTTAGTGTAACCCCTGCACAAGCAAAGCTGCCCAAGTGACTCAGAGCACACTTGTACTCCCCAGGGACAGATCCTTCACCAGCTTGGCTCAGGGCAGGCTCCAATTGTGAGTGAGCACTGGGGAGAAAGGCGCCTGGACGGGTGTGTGTGTGTGTGTGTGTGTGTGTGTGTGTGTGTGATCAGAGACAGCATCTCTGAGCTGGTGAAACATGTGGGCAGATGGGGAAGTGAATAAACTCAAGACTGGAAGTGCAAATGTCCTGAGGCAGAACACTGGCCTCATTCTAGGCAAAGAAAGCAGTTACTCCTGTGCCCGGGATGAGGAGACAGCTACTTAGGGGCCGGGCAGACGGCATTAGGGCTTGCTGGAAGGGAGTGGTGATCCCATGTGCAGTCAAGGTACAGACAGCACAGGGGGTAGAGCTGGAAAATGATTCAGGTAGGACCCTGCAAGGTGAGCTTGAGTCTCGCTTTCAGATCAGCACTGCCAGAAGTCCCAAAGCCAAAGCCACCCCACTCAAGTGCCTGCTGAAGCCTGGCTGGGCCCCACCAGGCTCCCCGGCTAAAGCTCAAGTGTCAGAGGAAATGCTGCGATCAGCTGGCTTAAGGCAGCTCCAAAGTCCTTCAGTGACCCCGGGTAAAAACATACGTCCTTTATGCCTGGGGTCTCCAGAGAAGGGGAGCCAGGAGCTCAGTGAGCAGAGCCAGAGGCTGGATATGGGATGGCCTCACTGGTACCCACGCTCAGGCACATCACAGAACCTTGCTCACACCAGGGAACCCAGGAGGGCCTTCTGCTCATCCACATACATACAAGACGCTGCATCCCGGTAGTCAGTAGGCAACTCCTCTTTATGACCTGTGCTGGGCAGACGGGGACCAGGTGGGCAGGTGTCAAACACTCCACCTGCACCTAGGGACTGCCTCAGACAAATGCGAAGCTTGCGTGCTTTTTAAGACACTCCCTGAGTGTTTTATAAGGGAAGGTCCTCTCTAGGCCGACACTGGCTGAGCCTTGGACACACAGGGTCACAGCAAGAGTCTCGAGAGTCTCCCTTCCTTCTGGCTTCTCACTCTGTGGGAGACTCTCACTCCAGCTGCTACCCCCACACCTCACCCCTACCCACAACCATCTCCTATGCCTTCTTCCTTCTGCCTGCAGGTCTGGGCTTAGGGACAAGGCCCCTTCACTGCTGGCCCAGCCCCAGCCCCTTCAGCAGCCCAAAGCAGCTCATTTCTTTGACAGGCAAAGGTGCAATGGCCCAGTCTCCCAATGCCACCCTCTTTCCTTCCCCTGGCTCTCGGACACGCATGGCCAGGCATGACCAGGCTGAAGCAGGGGCTCCAGTGTTACAAAGCGATTCTTGGCACGGAATCCGAACGGTCAGAAGCAGGACAGCTCGGTCATCAGACCACCTTGGCACCTCAGACAGGCCACCCTAGCTGTTCACACAGAAAGAAGTGCCAGCCAGGTTCTGTTCCCAACCTCATCACAATGTCTCTGTGGACTGGGGCAGTTCAGACCGGCACCTTTCTGGATGTTGGGGGTCATGTTGTTTGCCCCAAGGTCAGCTTCCAGTTGACACCACACATCCCAGAAAATTAAAGGACTGATAGTCGTGTCCCATGTTCTGATTTTCTGAGGTGTTCCTGAAGCAGCCACCACACCTATCCAGAGTCCAGGACCCCACATCAGCAGAAAGCCACCCATCTCAGAGAAAGGCAAGTTCAATGGAGCTATAAATACTTCTAAAGCTGCCAAGGAGCTGGGCTTTCTGCATGAGCAGGCTCCGCTGGAAAGGGAGGCGGCTCGCCAGATTTGTTCCGAATTATGAAAATAGATGTTGTCTCCCCGCCACATCTGTTTTGCCTGACACATGGGCAGCAATTCGCCTCCTAAATACGGCAGTGCCCAGAGCCAGCTCCTCAACTACGGAGACGAACACAGGGAGGGAAGGGGGGGGGAAGCCCCGTCATACCAGTCTTTGCCCAACTCTTCTCTATGGTGTCTGCGCTATGCGTGGCCTTCAGCTCTCCTTGAGCAATGTGAGGCTGAAGTTAGAGGGATAGGGGTCCCTTGTCACTTAAAATGAGGTTACTAGACATGATCGCTATTAAAAAGTACATCATTATCATCATCACCATCACCACCCATCATCATCATCACCACCACCACCACCATCATCATCGTTACGATGGGTCCCTCCCAACTCCAGCTGAAGGCACTTTTAAAAAACATTTTATCATTTTTTTTGGGGGGGTGTGTGTGGTGGGGAGTCGCCATGACAGGTATACAGGTGGAGGTCAAAGGACAACTGAAAACCAGTTCTATTCTTTCACACGTGTGTCCTGAGACTTAAGCTTCTCGGTAGGTGTCGCTACACGCTGAGCCATCTCACCTGCCTCAGGGTGCGTTTTTGATGCGGTGAGCAAGGCCAATTGAGGGAGAGAACGGGCATGCTACCCCACATTGGCTTGGCTCGGTGACGGTCACTGTCATCCACTCCACCAATCACTGCAGGGCAGACCTAATTATGGCACAGCTGTGGCTGTCAGTGGAGAACTCAGAACTCGGAGAGTGGCCCAGCCTCTTAAGGTAACATGCCCATGGGGGTCCTGAGGAGCAGGCACGGAAGTTAGGGCACGAAGGTGCTGTCTGTCTGTCCTGCGTCACTCCTTACGTCTCTTACCCTCAAATACCACCTTTCAGAATTTTTGCCTTAAGGAAAAGTTCAGTGACATCTCAGCTTTAATTACGGCAAAGTCAACCTCTGCTGGCCTTTCAGCTGGGGGAGTGAGGAGGAAGAGGAAGAGGAAGCCTCAGCCTGGGAGCACGCTGGGGTTGCAAGAGGGCTGGAGCTGCTCACCCCAAGTCATGGTCACAGCTGGAGTGTGAGCAGCTTCCTCCTGAGGACCTGAGTGTTAGGGTTCGTGCCCAGGGGAACCACCTCCTTTATGTGTCAGAAAGAAGACTCAGCCTAGGGGTCCCTAGAGACATCTGGTGGGCCGAAGTCCCTCCCCGCCTTTTGTGCCCCTGACTGTAAAAAGCAGAGGGGAGACTTGTGCTGAGGAGAAGGGTGAAAGTTTATGTTTCACTGCAGTGAGGACAGGCTGGGGAGGGGTGTGACAGGCTGGCTGGAGCTGGCCAGGACAAGGCTGGCCTCTAGTCTCAGTGGCTCTGGAAGAGGCCTGCAGGGCCTGCTACAACCCCAGCTCTTCTAGACAGACAGACAGACAGACAAACAGACAGACAGCTGGGCCTCAGTGCCACTGGCTTTCCCAGTCCAGGGACCATGGCTGCCTGGATGGGAGGGGAAAGGTTAGCAGCTTTCCTCTTCACAGAGAGTTGGGGAGTCAGTGGAGGAGATGCCACTCTGGCTGTCATGGCATCGAGGGACTTGACTGGTGCCTCAGTTCCTGTGGGAATAGGTGGCTGGGGAACCCGGAGCTTCTCCAGCAAAGCATTCACCCCTTTTTTATCCCTGGCAACAATGACCGGGTGGCTACAGCAGTGAGGCTAATTAATGACTTTATTTGGCAAAACAAAGCCTCAGGCCCATTTAAGGAGTCCTAATATTTACTTCCTTAAGAAGCCACTTTCTGGTATCTATGCAAGGAGGAAAGAGATGTGGGGCCCGGGGTGGGGGGGAACAGAAGGCAAAAAATTGGCTTAACAAGTTACAGAAGGGAATGTGGGCCCTGCTCACCCTCAGTAAGGAGAACGCTGAGAATGTCCTAGCACGCACCCCCACTCTGCCCCTGGTATAAAATTAGCACAGTCAAGTAAATGTGTTATAAACACAAAGACCCTGCCAGGAGGCAAAGTGCTTTAATTTAAGGGGGTAAGGAGAGAACATTCCGGGGAGGGGCAGGCAGTCCACCGGGAAGCGAGACGTCTGCAACCTTCCCACTTAGCACAGGCAGAGGGAAAAGACATTTCCCCCGAGAACACGCATCTGCGGGACGTCTAGACAGTCATAAAGAGGACAATTACACAAGAAAGACGCTGTACAGCTCAGTCCCTTGGCCCTTCCCAGGGCCGTTACACTCGTTGCTAACTGCCCAAGCAGGCAGAAGAAAAAAAATATCCGACAGAAACAAGAAAGGCTGGTGTGGGCTGGCGGAGGCAGGGCCCACGATGCTTTATGAGCCAGTGTTTTGAAATCCTACTTGAAATAAGCCGGTAACTGAACCCAGCCAGGTCTCTCTCCTCTCACACAGACCAAATATTCCGCTGGCGTGCAGTCTAGACACACAACAAAAGACTTTTTACAGCTTGCAGAGACGCGCTGACAAAGTAGCCATTTACAGACCCCGATGCTTTCTCTGGCTACAATTTGTCAGATGGACTTAAAAGAAAATGCTAAGTTATGGGTCTGGTTTGGGTCTGCTGGTGGGCAGGGAAGGGGGAGGGGGCTGGAGAGAGATAGAGGAAAAAAAAAAAATCACCTTACTGGGCTGCATTCCGTCCTGTCCTGGCAGGGCCCTGACTAATCCAGCTGTTCCTCCAGGGTCTCCCTCTTAGAACCCACATAGCTGGAGGTGGTGATGTTCACCTAAAAATGGCTACTAGGCAAAGGGTTCCATTAGAATGCACAGGAGAGCGCTTATCTGAACGGAGGTGGGGTGGGGGTGTAGGGGTGAGAAGGAACTTTGATGTGCACCTTCCACTTTGCGGATGGGGTCCTTGTTCTATTGTCTACAGAATCACTAGAAAAAGAGTTGTCCTCAGTTCCCAAGAAAGGGGTGTCTCCTGTGGGTCCCCAGGGCAGACTTAGGGTGACCCTACTCTCCTGCACTCTCTCATACTAGGTTCAAAAGGAGCTGAAAACACACCCTGGAGGAATTGGGCTCCAGCACGGGCCATGTACCACCACCTCCTGTGTACAAACCTGGCAGCCACCAGGGGCAGGGTCCCCAAATGAGGGCCCCTAATTTCTTCCCTTTGGGGCTATGGTACCCTGAGCAAGATTGATGCCTAGAAGGTGCCTGAAGAGGGCCATTGCCTCCTGCTGCCTCTTCTACTTCTGTTGCCACGTGCCAGCCACGTGCCAGTCTATAGGAAGTGGCCTATGGGCCTTGTCTGCCCTCCTTCTTCTCCTCCCTCACTCCCAGATATTGGCATGCAGACATGGGAGCAGATACACAGATCAAAGCCCCACTCTGCCACTCACAGGCTGCAGTCCAAGTTCTGTCACCCCCAAGCCTCAGTTTCCCCAACTGTGCGTGGTGGCGCATGCCTTTAATCCCAGCACTTGGGAGGCTGAGGCAGGTGAATTTCTGAGTTCGAGGCCAGCCTGGTC
>NC_034592.1:155546937-155592061 GCF_900095145.1 Mus pahari
AGTGAGTTCCAGGACAGCCAGGGCTATACAGAGAAACCCTGTCTCGAAAAAACAGGGCCATCTCACTGAAACGAAAGAGAGAGAGAGAGAGAGAGAGAGAGAGAGAGAGAGAGAGAGAGAGAGACCCAGTTCCAACCATCACTACACTGTAGTCACAACTATTGCCTTCTTCTGGCCAGTCTCACAGAAAGCAGCCCGTAAAGCTCCTTGCAGAACCAGGCATACAGCCCCCTGTACCTGGCTGGAGTCACGTGTAAGGTGACATGAAATACCAAGAGAGGAATATACAGAGACCAGGGCAACTCAATATGATGAGTATAGTGCTGGTCATGGTGGCCGAAGTGTTGGGCACAGTGGATGTAGTGCTGGGCACAGTGAATGTAGTGCTGAGCACAGTGAATGTAGTGCTGAGCACAGTGAATGCTCCGAGAACTTCCCAGCCTCAGGTATGACTCTCCAGGAGAGGTTGATTACACTAAGCCACTGGTGCAGGAGGCCATGGCAGTCTTGGAGACCCTCGGAGGAATCAGGAATCGCTTCTGTAGAGCCACAGCCTCGGTGTTCTAAGACTGTGCCTTGAGTGCTTTCCTAGGTTCTGTTTGGGTTTCCGCACTCTTCTTTTTAATGGCTGTTCCTTAGCATGTTCCTCCTGCCATTACAACCAAGGCTCTGCACTCTGGGAAAAGGACTGGGTTTATCTAGACAGAAACGCAGGCCCCGAGTGCAGCTGCCAGGGAAGGGTACAGACCAGGCCCTGCCTGGAACAGCATGTTCTTTTGTTCAGGGACTGAACAGGAGGGACTTCCTTCTTATCCAGGCTGGACTTGCCCCAGGCTCTCCAGAGATGGAGAAACCAGCTACCACATAGCCTGTCTCTTAGCAGTTGGTCCCCAAAGTCAGAGCAAAAGAGACTTTTATCTAGGGCGCCCCAGGCACAAAGAGAAAGAACTCACTCACCTTTTGCACCTGGGAGTCCCCCATACACACACCCCGAACTCCCCCCCCCATATGTCTGCCCCCCCCTCTAGCCACAGGAGCAGACAAAACTAATCAATTACCACACCTTTCTCAAACAGCCCAGCCCTCAGAAGCTTCCCCTCCCAATGCCCTGGAAAGCTCTTGGCCAATCAGGCAGACAAAACCTGTCTGGCAGGGTTGTCTTCCAACACAGGGTCTCTGCCCTGAGGGGGAATGATTAATTATTCAGGGGAAATAGGCTCAGGGATCACTTCCAGGGCAAATGAGGTGGTGGGTTCCAGGAGCCACCCACAATCCTGGCAGCACCCTTGTCAAGAAGGGCCTTGTGTGCACTCTCCCTCCACTGTGCTGTCTGGAGACCAACCTCTTACCTCATACCCACCCAGGCTCTGGGTCTCATCCATGAACACTGGCCATGTTACCCTGGGTGGCTACGTCTGGCTGCCTGCAGCCTCTACCTTCACCATCACCTCAACCTTTTCCTTCAACTGGCCCAGTCATCCATCACCAGTCTTGGCGCTGGCTGGATGACCCCTCTCTGCCTTCTTCTATCCAAATAGCAGCTGTTGAAGAATGTGCCAACTGGCCTGCCACCCACCTCTGCTCTCAGCTCCGCAAGACTCCCCAGTAACCGAGGCACCCCCAAGGCCTCCTGAGAGGCTGCAGGGTCAGGCCCATCCTCGAAGTCTCGCTCCTTCCAGTCCCCCATGGTCTTGGGAGCTCTGGAAGGCCAGGCAAATCCCACCCCGAGACGAGTGGGTTCCAAGATACTGGCTTGGTTGGTGACTCTCCAGCCTTGGAGACTTCTGAGCGAGGACAGGTGACCTGAGAAGACAGAGATGACTGGGGACATCACACAGCAGATAGCCACAGCTCAACTGAGCACCGCTCAGCTTCTCACCACCCTCCTCCTCGTGAAGGTGGCCCCCTCACTTTGGGAGCTGCTGTGAGGGGAGCAGGCTACGGTGCTGTGGGTGGCCTCAGATCCTATTCGAGGGTTGCTGGTCTTCCTCACGCAGGAGCTTCTTCACTTTCTAGTCCAGCTCAGACCAGTTTCCTGTCTACCCCCTCCCCTCTCTTAATTCCGACAGCATCACCACGCTGGGGATGAGGTCTCTGGGCTTGGACTGCGACCCCAATTCTTCAGATGACTGTCCTTAAGGGAAGAGAGACACTGTGTATGTGTGTGGTGACAGTGGCGGCAGTGGCAGGGATGGGGTGTGAGGGGATTGTACTGTGCACTGCGGGCAGTTCAGTCACGCCCCGGGGTCTACCATCCAGTACCTCTAACACCCTTCACACACTCCTACTTTTGACAACGAAGTCTGCAGACATTGCCAAAGCGCCTTGTTCCCAGCAAGGTGACTGAGGCTCAAAGCAGTGGGGCCTCTGCTGCTGAAGGAGGAGAGCGGAGGGGGTGGGGGAGGGTGGGGGGGGCTGCCTCTCCTTGAGCAGCTGTGGCTCTCACATGGTACATGCCAGACCTTCTTGTCACCAATGGGCACAGTGACTCGGCACAGCTGAGGTTCCTGTCTCACTGGGGACTTTTTCCACTTGCTCCTCTCTTGCCAAGACTTTAGACATCCTGGCCTCCTCAGACTGGGCAGAGCAGGCACAGAGTGCCCGGAGTTCCTCTGGCACAGTCATGGCCCGACACTGCCTCTAGGCCTTTGTCTTCACTGGCAGCCTGCCCCAGACTTATTGGCACAGGCTGTAGGGTTTTATTTAGCCAGTGTCAGCTAAGCAGTGCTGGGCACGCAAACGCGGTGGATGTCAGCTGGACTGGGCTACACGGGGGCATCTCTGTGGGGGACAGCCTAGGTTTCAGTGGTGGTCTGGTCCCATGCTGGGCTACCTCCTTTGAAGCCACTACCCATCCCTTTCCTGTGCCAGCCTACTTGGGCTCTCCCCCAAAACCCTGACCCTTCAGAATTCAAGGGATTACTCCCCAGAGTGACATGTCTAGACCGGCAGTCTCGATGTGTGACTAAGCTTTGTGTGGTGGGGACAGGGCCTGGTCTCCCCAAGGAGAAATGTTGATTAGGGAACTTGGCATTATGGAAAATGATTGGACTACTTCTGGGACACCACCTGCGGTCTGTCTCCCCCTTCCTGGGGACAGACCTAACCCAGCACCAACCCAGCCCAGGGATTCAGACCTGGGTCTCTGAGCTTGGAAGCCTGGGACCTGCTTGCCACTGGCCAGTCCTCAGAACAGTACCCACGCTCTCACAAATGGCCACTCTTACCCCTCAGACAAGTGCAGCCAGGCCAGGGGTCTTCCTGAACCTGACCAGAAAGAAGGCAGGAGTTGGGGAAGGGCCCACATGCTGTGATCTCTGGCCCCTACTGACCCTCCCTGGTCACTTAAACCCCAGGACAGCTCATTCATCCCCGGTGGCCATCCAAGGGGTAGCTCATTTCCCCATGGGACTGATCACCCCTATGACTGGTACTCATGTCCCTGGCAGCTCATATGGAAACCCATTTCCCTGTGGCTCAGGTGGCTGCCTGCTCCCAATACCACCCAAGCGACAGTCTGTTCCCCATGGTCACCTACTCCTCTCATGGCTATCCACTCCCCGTGGCGACTCCACGCCCTACGGTCGGTCAGTCCCTCACTCTTATAGCCACTCCCACACCTCTCAATGCCCACTGCCTGCCCTCCTCCAGCCCCTAGGCAGCCACATCTGAGAGTATCTCATGCAGGATGGGCCCCAGGGACAGGGGCACTTTGCCTTTTGTCCTTATCGTTGGTCAAATTCTTTGAGTTTGGAGTTAAATAAGGAGCTCTCTGTTGTCTTTCCAGTCATAAGAATCAGCCTATTGTCACTGCGGACAGAGAAACACACTAGCCAGCTCTGTCTGGAGTCTGTCCTTTGAACGGTCACTTGGACACACTGTGCTCATGACCACAGCATGATGCTTTGGGTTCTTTTTTTTTCGGTCCCCTCTAAGTGACTTATGACACACAGTTCAGTAGAGAGAGGGGTTTGAGTCAGGTCAGCGGTAGAGCACACGCTAACTAAGATCCAGGGTACTCAAGTTCTATTCCCCTGCACTCATGTAACCCAAAGCGATGAGTGTGGTGTGCAGCTCTGACCCACTATTCGGGGAACAAGGGATGGATGATAAGCAGTCTACACAGTCACCAACACAAATTTTCAAATCTTTCCCATCTGCACGGACGCCACGGGCCAACTGAGCACCAGGTATTATGTGTACAGCTGGGGAGTCTCCGGCTCCGACCTACTGTAGGAGACCCGGGAGGGGGGCGACTCTGGCTTTGAGGTTCCTCAGTTGGTGTGACATCAGCGGCCTCTGTAGAGTGGGCGTGAAGCCCTGTGGCTCCTTGTAGAACCTGTGACCTAAGAGCCGTTAAAGGTGAAGACATCAGAGTCCTTCCCGCCCATCTCACGGCCACATCTGAGCTAAGAGCCGCTGTGCTCCCCAAACTGTGGCTCATCCCCAAGGTCTAGACACCTGCTTACAACACTCTCGGGCAGCGGGGCGGGGCGTCTACAGCGAGACACACACCTCGAGCCCTGGGTTTCCCTGTAGGACTCTGAAGCTGAGGTACAAACTCACCAGGTCTCTTTGTCGGCTTCTTGACCGTCACACTGTGTGTACTTACAGAACCTGAGGTCTGGCGCACAGTAGGTGTTCAGCAAGTAAAACACAATCCAAGCACAAAGTGGTCTGTACGTACAGGAAGGGAGGGGACCTCTCCTCAGCAGGGGAGGAAGGGCTCCGTCTCTTCAGACCCTCCTCAGAAAGTCCAGAGCAGTCCTTCCACTGCAGGGGCTGAGGTCCCAGGTGGGTTCCAGCAGCCAGGCCAGGGCCAAGGACGGATGGGCTGCCTGCTGCCTGCTGCCTGCTGTGCGCCCCTCCCTGCTGATGCAAGCTCCTCCCCGCTGGGGATAGGGTGGGATTGGAGCTTTTACTCAAAGATGGTCTCTACCCTTTGTGAGAGAGTGAACAGGTGTCTCCCCTCTCTTCTCCACCCCCCTAGAGTGGAGAAAAAGACCTGCCCGCCATCAGGCAGGCAGGGCGGGCCATGATACCTCCAGCTTTGTACTTGATCCACTTGGAGCTTAAAGCCATGGAGGCTCAGAGACACTCAGCCCACGGCTTGGTGCCAGCATTGCCCACCACCATACAGTCTTGAACATATGGGAAGAAAGGATCCCTGCGTGACTAGGCGCGGTTCCTGCCTGCAAACTTACAGTGCCTGCATTCCCCTAGGAAGACAACTCCTTTGAGCGCCTTTTAGCATCTCCTTCAGGAGCCTAACTTTTCCCACTGAAGTCAGAGGCCCCTCAAACATTCTCCACTTGTCCTTCAGTCTAACCCACAGCTTACTTAAAACAGACCGGCCTCTTGAGTTAGAAGGTGCCCACCCCAAGGCACACATTCTCTGAGAAGAATCGCCCCATTTTGAAGCGGGCTCTGAGGGCAGCTGTACCTGTGGACATTCTCTTTGGGTGGGGACAGAGTCAGATCCTCTAGATCCAACAGCGAGCCAACGGTACCTCTGTCCTGGGTCTCGATTCCACCCCGGGGGCTCAGCAGGAACGCCCTCGCCTGGCTAAGACTTCAGCAGGCGTTGCCTGGCTGCGTAGAACAGCGGGTACGCTGGTGGAATCCTGGAGCTGCAGAGCTCACTGGTGCCTGGAACCCCCACACCTGGCCTTGCAGACAGCATGGGTGTTGCTTCAAAGACCACACAGGGCCTGTGGCAGGGGGATGGACTCTTGGAGGGAGTTCCCTCCTAAGAAGCAAAGAAAAGAAGAAGCTGTTCAGAACACTGACTGGCTCAGCCCCTCGGGCCTGCGGCAGGTTCTAGGAAGGAGTCGGTCTGGAGGTTGTGTCTCTCCCTCCAGCCTTGCCACACCACGCCTGTCCAGAGAGAACTCGCAAACCCTGTGTCTTCTCCAGGGTATCCTGAGTCACCACCTCCATCCAGACCAATACTGGCTGCTAAGGTCAATTCAACCAGGGACTGTCTACTGACCAAGCACGGAGCCCACTTCTGCAAAGATGAAGAAGGTGCTGGGGCTAACTGCAGGGACTCTGCCACCTACCAGGGCTTCACACAAGTACCCCCAAGTATCACTGTCCACAGTGGTAGGAGGGAACCCCCCCAACGCAGAGAACTATGAGAAATGGCTGGGGTCGGCACCCCTGAATACTTGGTGCTCTGCTGTGTCAAGAACCCGAGGGGTTGCACTGGACTTTAAAGCTTATCACCGCTGGCTGTTCGTCACAGCCCCCTAGATCACTGTCTTCCTGGTGAGTGGTTAAGCCAAACCGAAATCAGAATTCACCAGACAAAAAAAAGTCAAAGCACAAAGCGGCGTCACAATCGCCAGACAAGCCCTGAGCCACACACCCAGGATGCCCCCCCCCACCCCCGACTGGGTTCGGGAATAAGCTAGGGGCTCTTAGCCTCTACTCCGGCCCAGAGCCAGGCTCCATGCCTGCCAGATCCAGGCGTGCTGGCATTCCAGTCAGCCAGCCTCAGTGCCCCCGTGGGCTGCAATAAAAATTCCTAGACAGGTAGTCAGGTTGGAGGCCAGAGCAGGATGAGCAGGAAGGTGGGAAGGGCCGGAACTCCCTTCCAGACCCACGAGGGCTGGGGTGTCTGCTGCCTGCCTGGGAACTCATCTGGTTCTGGAATTCAGAGGCCTGGCTGGGGGAAAGTCTACAGAACTTGAGTCTAGGTTGGTGGAAGCTGCCATGCTGTCCTCCCAGAGAAGGGAGATGGGGATGAGGACGGAGGAGCCAGGTTCAAAGTAAGGGCCAGGACTCCAGGGCCACACAGACCTCTGCCTCACCTTCTTCCTAACGGGTGCTGGGGAGGCTAGCCAGAAAGTCACACTTGCCGACCACAAAGCCATTCAGACCCTAGCACAATGAACAAAAGATTTGTTTTCTGTTCCAGAGGGAGGAATGCTCTGGACCTTACAGCCAGCATCTGGAGGCTGTTACCCCTGAGCCTACATGTTAGGGTGTGGTGAGAGTCTGCTGTGGCACCCTGAGATTAAAGTGACCCCAGCACCTATCGGAAGAGCCTACACTGTTCCTGAGGGAAACCCCACTTCATCCACGTCTGCACGGGTCTCCAGCCCCTTGTCTCAGGTAGGGCCTTGGCCACTTCCCTCCTCCACTGCACTTAGACACAAACCGCAACTATCCCCTGGGGTCTAACCTGGTGACCTTGACTAATGGCTGGGTGACCTCAGAAGGATAAATAGCGATGCTCCCTTTTTAAGAGGTGCTCTTGTGGAGAGCCCTGATTCTGCAAGTGCAATGGTTTAAGACAGGGTTCATCTATGTAGCTCCAACGAGCCTTGAACCACAGAGATATGCCTGCCTCTGCTTCCCATGGGCTGGACTTAATGTAGGGGAGGGGGTTAGCATCCCGGATGGCTTCCAGATGTCACTCACAGCCATCCCAACTTTTGCTATTTCCAACTACTCTATGAAAGGGATTAAAATTGCTTAATATTTCCCAGCTGGAAAAAACAATTCACGCGACCTGGTTGGTTGGCTGTTGTTGTTTTGTTTTGCGACCTGGTCTCATGTAGCCCAAGCTAGCCTCAGACTCCCTATGTAGTGGAGGATGGCCCTGAACTCCCAATCAGTAGGATAGGAGGTGCACACCACTACACCATGCCCAGTTAATGCGGGGCTGGGGATGAAATCTGGGGCTTGAAGTGTGCTAGCCACGCACGCACTTGCTACTGAGCTACCGCCACTAACCACAATTAGATCCATTTTTTCAGTGCTGGGAACTGAACTCAGGACCGTACACCAGCCAAGTGCTCTACCACTGAGCCACACCTCCAGCTCTCCAACTCGCTTTTACCCTTTAGCCTTTCCTTAAACACCAAGCCTCACAATGCCAGTGCTGCGTGGGCCGTGTTTGACAAGCATCTCCCAGAGCACAGGTCTCTCAAACGCTAGGCAATCCTCCTTGTACTGCGTAACAGTTTTTCTGGGGACCAGGCTATCATGTCTCTGAAGGCCTCTGGGGACTTCCTTGATAGGGCGGATACCCGAAAGCTTCTGGACCCAGTCCAGCCAATCGGTAGCCACCTGCCCTTCTCCCTGAGCCTCAGTCTCCCCATCTGTAAAATGGATTTAGGGGGGCCCTGTCGGGGTAGCGTGTAGCACTATGCCTTGCATACAGCAGGTGCTGAGCACATCAAGGAAACCAGCAGCATGCTGTCTACACAGCCCTGTGGGTGGGGGTAGGGGGAGGAGAGGAGGCAAAGGGCCAACAATGTCCATCTCACAGATGAGGGGTTGGAGTCTGAGAGCCACACGCCTGAGGCCACGTGGACTCTGAGGCTACTGCTTCTGTCATTTCTTCCTCAGAGAACAGTGGCGTGGAGAGGAGGAGGAGACTCGCTCACTTTGGGCTATCCACTTGGACAGCCATGGGCAGCCCAACCCCCACAGGACAGGCAGCCCCAGCCTGTGGTCTAGGCTGTCTGGGAGCACAGCAGATCTCTGAGTTCACCACCTCTGAGTAACCGCTTCCTCAAGACATGACTCACATCTGTCTGGGGTCACCCACACCCTCCTTCCCCGCGGAGGCAGGCAGGCAGGCCAGGTGAGGCGGGTACAGACAGAGGCGCTCTGAGGTGCTCTGGCCTGCCAGCAGTGGCTCTGGAGCCACAACAGTTCCAGGAACGCCAACTACAGGCCTACCGCGACTTACAGGCCCTGTCCTGTGCGTCTCCCAGGCTGAGACCCAGCCGCAGGCCTTGGCCTGAGACTTGAGGCTCAGATGCAGGTTGCAAAGTGTCTCTCATCTGGAATTCTACTGAGTTCATTCCCTTGGGGCCCAGCCTGGTCCAGGCAGCTCTTCTGCTGAACTGGCTGCTTCTTGGGTTACCCACGTTCCAGTACCGTGGTCTCAAAGTCACCAGGCCGTGTCAAAGGGCTGACAAGCCAGGGGCAGCGTGTAGGACCACAGAACCCACAGCACATCGGCTTCTGGGGACAGGTGGGGGTTGGGGGGAGGCTTGAGAGACACAAAATCTGGAGAACTTAATGACTTAGGGTGAATATCACAATAGAGGCTCAGGCTGCAATCCTTGTTGTCCCTTACCTCACCCTGGAGGAGTTTAGTCTGCGAGAGAGCCTTTCAGGTCCTCTGACAGAGAAGGAAACTAAGAAAAAAGGGAGGGAAGAGGTAGGGGGTGCAGCTAAAGGCTGGACTCAGGTCCTGCTTCTGCCATAGCTCCAGAACTTTTAGGATAGGCTCGCCAGCACCCTGCCTGCGGCTCCTTGGTGTGGTGATTCCATCTCGGCTTTGTCCTAGCACCTGTGGGTCACAGTGACCCCTTTTCCTTCAGTTGCAACCCAACACCGGACAGTTCCTGTTCTCTCCTGCTCAGAGCCATGGGAATCCCTGCCCGCTGGCCCGGTGACCCTTCCAAGAAGGGAAGGGCGTGTCAGAGGGGAAGGCTTCCCAGCTGGTCAAAAGGGACACACACACACACACATACACACACAGAGAGAGAGAGAGAGAGAGAGAGAGAGAGAGAGAGAGAGAGAGAGAGAGAGAGAGAGAGACCCAGCTGGAGAAGTCTGAGAGGGCAGAGGGAGAGAAAGGCCTCAAATCAGACACACCCCTGACACCATGACAGGTGACACCATGACAGGCTTGGCTCTGCCTGGGCAAGCTAAGCCCATACTCCAGGATCCCTCAGCCCAGGTTCAAATCTGCCTTGCAACCATGTGCTGAGTGATCTTTGGCAAGTGACTTGGCTCCGCCTCCTTGTGTGCACTGAGGTTGCCATGAGGATTCATGAGGCAGGGCGTGCCGAGCGCTGTGAGCACCTGCCGCTGCTAGGGTTTAAAAAGCCACTGGTTGCTGTGGGGGAGTACCCAGGGCAACCTCCAAGCAGACAGAGCTGTGAGGTGTCGGGCAGGACCAAGTCTCCCAGGCTCTCCCCTGTCTCGCTCTTATCTCTGAAGCATCTCTAAGTCTCTTCCAGAGAAAAGCCCCCGTGCTTTTCTCTAGGGTATAAAGGTGCTGAGGCTACAACTCAAGGCATCCGTGGAAGAAGCAGGCAAGCTTCTCTCTGGACTGGGGTTTGGGGTGCTGGTTTTATAGAAAGACAAAGTGTCACCAGGGGAATGTTGCACTCTGTATCTTAGTCCACGTCACCTTGGAACAGGTCTCTAATAAATACTGGGGGTCTGGAAGACCTGAGAACTGAGGGGAGGGCTGAGTCCCTGCAGCTCAGGGACTCAGCAAAGGACAGCCTGTGACTCGTTAAGCAGCCCAGGAGACTCCCGCATTGACAAGAAGCCAGAGGGCCGGGGGCCTTCTAGTAGGAGCAATCCCTCTCCCTGTCAGGGCTCCGCAGCCTCTACGGCTCTGCACCGCCCTGGAGCGCCACAGTCGGTCAGTGCTCTGACCCACTCCGAGCACACCAGGAACACCACTTGAGTAAGGATCCGAGCCCAGCAAGAGGATGCTGCAATTGATTAGCAATGCCTGACATGAACAGCAAGTGGAGTACTTAATCGATTGGCGGTCGTTATTAGGCAGCCCCAATCTATAGTTTGAAAGTCACAAGGCAGGTCAATACAGTCACCAGCAAGTCTTCAAGTGAACTTTCTCGTGTTCCAGGCCAGTAACTGGACACATACTGCTGGCCTGCTCTATTCCTGGCCTAGGAACTGGAGACTTGATAATATACACTGCAGAATGGGCTCCCAACAGGGAGCTGTGCTGGTGAGGAATCCTAAGAGGAGGTCAGCCAGGAGGAAAAAAATCACCCAGGAAGGGAAAAACTCAGGTAATTATCAACCCTTGGATCTGAACTTACTTTTGGAGCCTCCACTCAGGGCCATAGGAAGCTGGCTGTATAATTACACCTCCGGGCCACGTGGCAAAGCAGCTCTAATTGCTTCCAAGATGGCACCAAAGCGACCATTTTAATCTAGAGGCCCAAAGCAGCTAGTAAAATTAGGCAGCAATAATACCGCGTGCAAATTCATATGCCCAACAGCAGGGCAAGACCCCAGCGCAGGGTATGCCTGGTACTTATTGCCCAAGAGATGGGACAGGTGCAGGTTTCTTTCATAGAAGCCACACAGAGCTCCAGATTGACACTCTTGGGAATATTTAATGGGTCTCCATCATCCTAGCTAAGACAACTGCCATGTTCAAGGCCTGGTTGTGGTAGGCCCCTCTTCTTCTTCTATTCCAATCCCATAAATAGATTAGAGAAATAGCTCCCTCCTATGGCTGTGACCCCGGGGCCACTGAGCTGGGCCCCCAGCATGAATCACTGGTGGCTCACCAGAACTCCATTCCCTAGTGACTGGACGATAAGGAGGCGGTGCAGACACCAATAAATGAATCACGCCTTCCGCAAGACCAAACCTTTGGCTTTTACAGACACCACTTACAAAGTAGAAAGGAGAGAACAAAGAAATTACTCAGGCTGTTTGCGCAAAGTTGATTCATACGTTCGCAGAATTATTACCGACTAAATTGTTTGTGGAAAGGCAATTAGAGCCATGACCAGATGAAGCTCACCAGCCAGGGAGCTGGGAACTTGCAAAACGGCGGTGCATGTGCACATTCCTGAGGGTTCCAGGTTTGAGGGGCCTCTTCCTCTTTCACCTTAAATTCTGTAGGCGAGCAGGCAGCCGCCTGGTGTGTAGAGGAAGTCAGAACTTCCATTCGGAGTCTTAGCAAGTCCAGACATAGAGGCAGAACTCAGCCCTTCTTTGGTTAGAAGGCTAAAACACACCCACCAACCCCATAGGAGGCGGTTTAGATCAAAGCCTCGTAGAAACGGGGTCTCCAACAAGTCACCCCACGGGATGAGTTTGGGATCTCACGAGAAAGCCTTTGCGGTCTGTTTATTGCAGCCCCTGAGTCGGGGGCAGCCCACCTTGGTAGGGGAGCCTGATTCAGGAGAATTAATTGTATCTTCACCTGTCTCCTGCTCCCAGGCAGAGTCCCACTTAGCATCAACGCCTACACCCCCACGCCGTTCAACGAACGCCTGCTTCTCACTGAAGAGCTTCACGGATAACTTCTCTAATCACTTCAGCACAGGAACTAGGAGGCTCTCAGAACAGCAAGAGCTACAGCAAGGCGGGTTGAGCTTACCAAAGATCCCATGGTTTGAGACTGCCAGAGCCAGATCCCTTAGGGACCTTTCTGTTTGGTGGGACACAGTTTGGTGGGACATTTTTTGGTGGGACTGTTTGGTGGGACACTGCTTGGTGGGACACAGTTTGGTGGGACACTGGTGGGACACTGTTTGGTGGGACACTGTTTGGTGGGACACAGTTTGGTGGGACATAGTTTGGTGGGACATAGTTTGGTGGGACACAGTTTGGTGGGACATAGTTTGGTGGGGCACTGCTTGGTGAGACACGGTTTGGTGGTGCTCTGAGGGAACTGAAACAAGTGGTACACAGTGCCTCTCTTGAAATCTGGTCTTGGTGGGTAGTAGGTGATCAGGTAGCCATGACCACTGGGACTGGAAGACCTCTCAAGGAAAGGACAGATGGTCTTACCCTTATTTTCTTAAAACTGAATTTGGCTTCCCACTGCCCTTGAGCCTAGAACAGTCTAGAAGCTGACTTTACCTGTCCAAAGTTTAAGGAGCAAATGGAAGGGTAGTGCCCGGTAGGAACCGAGCAAGGGATTTCACAGATAGACATGGAGATATGACTTTATGAGGGCAAGTCACGTGGCTCAGCAGGTAAAGGCGCTACTTGCCACCCAGCCTGAGTTCAATCCCCTAGGGCCAAGGGGAGGGATAAGGTCAGTTGTCCTTGGCTTTTCACACATGTACAGTGATGGGCACACTCACGCATACACAAAACTTAAAATGCTTTAAGATGTGTATTTGTATAGTACTGAACCTGGACATGCACACAAACTCATCTCTGGTTCCCACCACTTCTCCTGTACACTCTCAAAGCTAGATCTCTCAGGGACCGACAGAACTCTTGCAGCCTTGGCAAATGAAAAGTCATTGGTAGCAGGAAAGGTGACAGAGGCCACAGGCAGACAGACCCTAGATGGTCCCTTTGAAAACATTGCCCCCTGGCAGCCACGGGAAACCTGGTGACCAACACAAACCCACTCTCCCACCGGCTACCTGTTACCCACATCTGTAATAGTATTGATCATGGGTCCTACCTGCTCAGCAGGGTTACATATCCTACTGTCACCCCAAAGATGTGTGTTAGCGACGGGCAGTTTCTCTAAGCCGGAGCCATGTGACTCTCCAGATCTGGGCTGTGCCTGTCCATCCCTGGGGGAGCCCAGTGCTATCAAGGAGGAAGACAGCTTCAGTGGGCAGAAGAACTAGAAGATTCTCTTGCTCTTGCCTCTGTGAGAAACAAGTTCCCATGAGAAAGCTGAAACCGACAGCACAGGACTACCCAGCTACTCAAAGGCTAAGGCACCGGGACTGCAAGTTCCAAGTAAGCCTAGGCTACGAGGCCACCCTAGACGGCTCTGCGAGACTCCGTCTCGAAAACAAGCGGCTCAGTGGCAGTGTCCATGATCACCGCTTAGCTCCTTGAGAGGAAGTCACAGAGTCCCAAATTTTCTTCAAACTCATGGGGAGCTGCCTGCCTTTGCCTCCTGGCTGCTAAGGATAAAGGTGTGAGCTGCCAGGCCCAGACTCCTCCCATATGGCCTCAGTGGCTTGCCCAGTCCTTTCCCGGGGTCTCCATACAGGAGACAGTATTGCATTTTTTTTTGCTCTTCTGGCACCTTTGGTAGGACCGTGACAATGGCTGGTTAACCCCAGGTTGGGAGACATCTGGGCTGTGGTAAGAAGGAACGGGCGCAGGACAGATTTCAGCTCCTACACCTTGACTCAGCTTTGAAATCTCTGAGGCGGTGGGTAGGAGGACGGGGCACAGCTTCCTGCCCCCAAAGACTTGTAACTTCTGAGCATGAGAAATAACTTGTACCAGGAAAGCTCGATCAGCTGCCTTCACAACCCCACAAGGTAGGTGTCATGTCCCCCTCCTTCTTACGGAGGGGTGAGAAGCAGAGATGCAGGAAAGGCTCTCAGCTGGCCTCAAAACTGAAGGTCTTCAAAGCCTATACCCCGACCATATCCTGATCTGCCTGGAGTAGTCAAACAGGCAGAAATGAACACCTCAGAGCCTAGAAACTCTGGGGGTCAACGCAGACTCTCTCATCCCATCTAATCGGTGGGATTCGGTCTGAGAGCCGTGAAGAGCCCAGCATCTGCCGCTGTGCCTCACTCCTTCCCTGCCCGCCTCCCTGGCTAACCAAGGCCTAGGAGGTGCCCACCAGGCCCGGGGGACATTACAACAAACAGACACGGGCTCCAGACTCAGCCTCTCTGACACTGGTGACTAAAGGCAAAAAAAAAAAAAAAAAAAGACGCCAAGTGACGACTGCACAAAACACCTAGTGACCACCAGGACAGGTGTGAAGGTTCAAGTACAGAGGACCCGAAGCCCAGTTGGGACTCTCCCATTGGAATGTTCAGCAGCTCTTAGAGTGTTCCCAGTTGTCAATCACCTGAATGACACAAGGCGCAAGCGTGAGACAAATGCTAGAAGGCGTTCTGTGATGTCCCCAATAATGTCTGGATTTGGTCCCTCTGGGGACATCTGTCAGTCCCGTGTCAAACCCAGCTGTTGCACATGGTGTGCTGGGTGTCCCAGAGAGACGACTCCCCACAGAACCTAAGGGGCAAACACATTTCCAGGGAATGTCCGGCCCTGGCTAAATGGAATGGCCTGGCTCTGGGAGCCTACTGTTGTTAGCAGTTGATGGGCTAAGCACACTTGCCAACAAATCATACAACAGGAGATTGCGATCTTAGTGCTAACGACCCCTGCCATGGTAAATCTTGCAAAGAACACTGGGTATGGTGTGGGAGGCAGAACGCACCTAAGCACGAGCAGGCATCAGATGCCGGCTGTGTGACCTCAGACAAGTGTCTCCCCCTCTCCGATCCCACTCTTCTATTTGCGGATTGGTAGTAACACTTGCTTCTCTCACTGGGTTGGTTTTAAGACCAAGAGGGAAAAAAAAAAAAAATGTACCGGGTACACAAAAACCTCTTCCGGATCCAACCAGTAAAAGGGAAATAAGTAGACATTCGCCAGTCACCCCGAGAACAGAGGAGGAAAGCCATTCTGCGGCTCCCAGAAAGCTGACACCCCAAACTCTTGCAGGTTCCACAGTGCCAAAGCCATGCTATGAGCAAGCCAACCTGGGCAGTTCCCTGAGCCTGATGACGATGACAGTGACTTCTGCCAGTGACTGACAAGGCCCTGGTGAGACCACCCCACCCCCACCCAGGGTGTCAGGGTTTGGCTTTGTAGTGTCACTGGATGGGAACACGAGGCTTCAGGAAGGGTAACAGCCCACTTTGGGAACGAGGCGGGGCAGAACCAGAACAGAGGCCTATCCCTCCCATTCATCGCACCAGTGGCCTTTGTACTGGAAGCTAAGCAGGAACCCCGATTTCCCAAACTGTGGGTCTCTTATTTGCCACTAGACCCAGTGGGATATCTGGATGTCACAGGGAGGTGTTGACTTCATGGCTTAGGTTAGCACCTCCTCACTGCCTCTGCCTCTCCCCCCCCCCCAGCATCTGTACCCCAAAGCTTCTGGGATTTAAAGACCCTGCTGGCAAGCCCTAAGACACTGTCTGGGCCTCCTGTGCCAGGGCAGGCATGCTGGGGTTTCCACCAGCTTGTCTGCAGTGGGCCCCGGCAGAAGATGATTATGACACCAATATTCAATTACTGGTATTCAAGGTCAGCACCCCAGGTGAGCCTGTGGGCTCCCGCATTCCCAGCTGGTCTGCGCATGGGGAAACCAGCCTTTGACAAAAGCTTTTTAAGGCAGCCAGGCTGTGACCAGCAGAGGACAGGACAAAATAGTTACACCTAAGCCCACTCCCGTCCCCTATGCAGAGAAGAGACAATGACTGGGTGCTTTGACACCACGTTCAGACAGGTCACACGACAGGAGGTCCCGTCCTCTGACTTTTGGTCACTCTGCAGGACAGGTCACTCAGTGGTGGACTGTGTCTGTGGGTGAGTTTTGTAGGTGTTCTTGGTGAAAGAGGAAAACATAAAATAATCAAATAAAAGATGCCAGCATTTTGAACCCAGGAGCAACGGAGCCTGTGGTATGGTGGTGGGGCCCTGGCCTGGCTCACACGGCTGTGGGTTCCACCTTCAGCCCAGAAAAATCAACTCATTAATCAGTCTAGGGGTTTCACACCACTTTATCACCCAGGCACTCTGTAATTGAAAGGTCGGGTCCACGTGGACACGCACATGCGCTGCCGGTGGGCTGAGTGGAAGTGGGAAGCCATCCTATTAATTAATTACGCACTTATTTCGTACTGCTAGAGACGGAACCCACAGCTTCACATGGCAACCCGGTACTTAACCACTGAGATATACTTCCAATCCATGGTGGCCTCGGGGAAATGCTTCCCAGCTCCCTACCTGAGTACAACACAGGGTGACCGTGACCGTGGTGGCTGTCAACCGTGCCACACGGGTCTCTGACAGCCCGTTTCCCGGGCGGGGGGGGGAGCACGGTACCTTTTTCAGGGTTCCCTAGGACACACAGAGAGCAGACATTCAGTTCTACCTGAGTGGGGGTAGCACCCGCGTTATGCTATGACTTCAGAACTCGAGGGTCTCAGCCTCTCAAGCTCCACTATGAGCCTCCCAGGCCTGCCTGTGGGTGGTGACACCACAGAAGAGAAGGCCACCCACCTAAGCCGGGACTCTGGGTTCGCCAGCCTCGTCCCCTCTCTCCCCTGAAGCCCCTGCTTTCGAGGCTTGTCACCCCCCCCCGTTGACACTACCTTGCTTTCCTCTTTACAAGGACAGAAGGAAAAAAAAAATCCAACTTCCAGGATGATGGGACCCTCCCCACGCTCTCCTCCAGAGGAAAAGCAGCAAGGAACGGTCGCTATGCCTGTGAGCTCACGCGCTCCCACGAGTGTGAGATCA
Source organism: Mus pahari (assembly GCF_900095145.1). Classification (NCBI taxonomy): domain Eukaryota; kingdom Metazoa; phylum Chordata; class Mammalia; order Rodentia; family Muridae; genus Mus; species Mus pahari. Next base: position 155,563,948 of record NC_034592.1, read on the forward strand.
TCCCCGAGTGTGCAAACAGTTATTTTGTACCTTGACAAACACTAAACTGGCCTGTCTGGCCCAAGACCACAGTCACAACACACAACTCCCTTGCTGCCTAATGACCTAAGACCCAGACAGCAGAAAACCTGTGGGTTAAAAGTCCCAGTGCGGAAGGGAGAACATGATTGCTGTCCAATACGCGCCATTCACCCTGGACCTAGAAACACCCGTCTGCCCTGCAGCCAGAACCTTCACCAAACGAATCCAGGCTGAAACCATCTCCAGGAGACACCTCTTTCCTTCCCCTGTGGTACACAGCGGGCGCTCAATAAAGGCTGAGCAGATGAGTGGTGGGTGCCAACTTCAAGGAGAAGCAGCCGATTCTGCTGAAGCAAGCAGTGGTTCCCAGGAGGGCACTCGCAGAAGGCCCGAGACAGTCTGCATGTCACAACTAGGAGAAAGGTACTGCATCTGGTGGGCAGGGGCCACCTGCATGGGCCACCCTCCCCTTCCCAACAAGAGAGCTCCTTGGCTCGGTCGAGAGGCTAAGTCGCCCTGGATTCAAGCAGTATCCAACACAAATGCTGAGCGTCAGACAAACCAAGGGAGGGAAAACCGGAGGTCCTCTGCATGGCAAAGGGTTCAGAACGGTGTGTGGGTTGGGAGGGGGTGGGGTGGGGGTGAGCACATGTGGGTACCCAGGCAGCCTTGACACAAAAGTGCTCTCTACCTTACTTTAAAAATCTTTTTTAAAACATTTATTTATTTATTTATTTATTTACTTATTTATTTATTTATTTATAGTGTGAGTGTGTCTGTGTCCACATGTGTGTGAGCGTACATGTAACTTTGGGGAGTTGGTTCTCCTTCCATCATGTGGGTCCCGAGGCTTGAACTCGAATCATAAGTCTTGGCAGCAATTGCCTTTACCTGCTGAGCCATATTGCAGACCCCTACTTTTTTTTTTTTTTTTTTTTTTTTGAGACAGCTTATCTCTGTGGCCTGGACTATCAGGCTAGAATGGCTGGCCAGTAAACCCCCAGTCTCCACCTCCGCAGCACTAGGATTACCAACCTCAGGTGCGTCCTTCGTCCTGGAAGCACGGTACCCACTGAGCCCTGCAATAGTTTTGTGTTAGGACTGAGGAAGAAATCAGTGGCTCAAGGACCCTGGCAGACGGTGTTGTTAACAATCGGGGCTGCTTCTGCGTCTCCGACCACCACGGGCCACCCTCTAGGGCCCTGGTAAAGTGAAAACCAACTCGCCTCAGTCAGTCTGGAAGACACTCTCAGAGTGTCTGCTCCGCCAGCCACAGGTTAAAGCAGGAGTGGAGAGCCTGGTGTTCGACTCTGAGATGTAACAGATTGGGAAGGAGGTGGAAAGAAAGTACCAAGAAATGTGTTTATGAGGCAAGTGGTGGTTCCTCAAAACAGCCACGGAAGACATAGGCTGTGGGCTCAGGTTGATCTCCAAAGAACTCTTTTAGGGACTAAGATCTGCCACCCAAGTTTCCAAATTCAAGGAACAGCACACTGGGTCCAAGAGAAACCACTCACTCATGTCTACCTGAAGCACAAGAGCTCCAAGTTCACTCAGCTCCTCCCGGCTCTGGCACAACCGTAGGATATTTGAGGAGTACAAGGCGGGATGGAGCAGTGGGCCAGAGGGAAGCCACCAGCACTGCAGCCAAGGCTGGAGTACAGGGATGGAACCAGAAAGACCAAGGAAGGCTTTAAAGTCCGTTCTAGAAGAGTGTCCTGAGGAGAAGCCCCAGGGAGTGCCCTCACAGGTACTAACTTGAGTTCCTTTGGGTAAAACAGCCTCGGGTCTTTCTTCCCACCCCACTTCCTACATTTTGAAACAAAGAAATTCCAGGAAACACCAGCCTAAGGCTTCCACCACCCAGACTTTCGGGGAACACTAGCAATAAACTGTTGCATTATTAAAGTGAGCCCCTCCCGGTTTCACTCTCTCTTTTTAGTAAGTAGACTGTGCACACACAATGTGGGGACAATCCTGGACTAACGGGTGGTGGCAGGGTATTTCCAGGCACCAAGCCTGGGTGAGCCTCTTATTCCAGTGTTGATGGGGGCAAATACCAGTTACCACTAAGAGCTTCAAGACATCTCTGTTGAAACCAAGATATCATTAGGGCCAATTACCAGTCTGTCCTCTCCTCCCCCCGAGTGGGTTCCAGGGACGGGACTCAGGCCGTCAGGCTTGACAGCCTCTTGCTGGTACTAGAGCTGGTTCAACGAAGGGACAGAATTAAGAACGACATCTTTTGTTGTTTTTCAGAGAAAAGACAAGACCAGATTGTCTGTGCCTGGTCTTTGTCACAGGAAGTGCGTCTCTCACTTCCACAGGAGGCTCCCTAGGGCATTTCTAGAAGAGAGACCAGAGCAGGGTCTCCCCAAACACGTGCAGACAACTAACATCCTCTACATGGTAAATTCCATGAACCTCTCTAGATCACACAGGGGCTCCTGGGAAGCCTTAGGGTTTGGTGCCAAGGAAAGATCACAGACTGCTCACACTGGCTCCTGGCAGGTTTTCTTGACACCGTCTGTCTTGGGGCAGCAAGGCAGCTGGGGAGACGTGGGACTCAGTGAAACCAAGGCTTTCAATTTCAGACTGGGGGACAGTCAAAATCGGCCCAAGGACCCCACCACCCAAACCTACTTTCCCTGCTCAGGTGGGGCCCGGCCGTGGGTTATTTTTACCCCTGATGCTTTACTGTACACGCTGGGTGTTGGGGCGGGGGGGTGGGTGCAAACTGTGGCAGCTGCCTGCGGAAAGCAGCTTATGAGTCACCTAGCGACTGCCCAGGTCTGTGGCAGTTGCCCCTGGGCTCCATAGAGGACCGCTGTCTGGGTTAGGGGGAGGCTGTGTGCCCTTTTGCCTGAAGTGCTTTGGGGTAAGATAAACTAAACAGAAAGGCAAAAAGTGCCCCCTCCTCCCCAAAAAGTGGGTTAGGGGAAGGGTGCAGATTAGAGGCAGATGGCAGGGAATGAGGTTTCAATTCTCCACCCAACCCAACAGCCACCTGGGTGGGCCACAGAAGTAGATGCTTGCTGAGCTCCACTTCTGGAGGTGCAGGATGGGGTTCAAGCGGGGCACTCACCACCCTGAGTCTACCGCCTCCAAGGAGGTCTCAACACAAACTGCCCCAAAACTTTGACTCATTTGTAACCACCGTCCCAGCCAGAGTGAGCCAAGCAGTCCAGACAGAGGCTATTTATAGGAGTCCGGGACAGACATTCACAATGACACACACTGGGGATCCGCGGTGGGCTAGACGCGCCAGCGCTGAGCCCTGGATTCAGACACCTGAACACAAACGGTCCTTAAATCTGGCTGGATCCAGATCATATCCCCAAACCCCGCCACGAGCACAGAGCAAATCAGTCACATTGAGATGCAGGGACACTCGGACACACTCTCGGCCGGCACAGACCGCGACTCTGATCCACAGACACCTAGAGACGCGCCGAGACTCAGACAGACAGACCAGCGCACTCTACATACGCACGGAAACCCGGGACGCATCGCCATGGCCACTCCAGACACACGCCAGGAGCCCCAGACACCTCCCGGGCCAGACAGTGTCTCCCCCGCCCGCTCCCCCGCCCAAAGTTGATAAAGAGCCTAATTGCTCCATCGCCGCGGCCCCTAGGGAAAACGGAATGGAAACTTCCCCGACTCGGCCCGCCTGGCCCTCCCGAGAGGCGCGACGTCCCCGCCGAGCCCCGGGTCCGAGTCCGGCCGGGCGGGGCGCGCGCGGCGGGGACCGTGCCAGGCTCGTAGCGCCGCGGGACAAAGCCGGGCCGGCCGCCAGCTGCCGCGAGCCTCCGGGAGGGCGCGCCCCGGGCGCGGCGAGCGCAGCCGAGGAGCCTGGGCGAGGCAGGCGCGCGGCCCCTGAGTCCCCACGCGATCCTGATGTCCCGGGCCGGGGATCCCACGGGGCTGTCCCGGGGGGAACAGGGCACACTCACTGATCTCCATGCTGGGGAACAAAGAGCGCTGGCAGTTGCACGCGCAGGAGACATTGGGCTGCCCGGCGGCGGCGGCGGCGGTGCCGTTGACCCCCATCAAGCGGTCACGGGCGGCGCGGGGCGCGAGGCGCGGGGCACGGGGGCGGCTCCGGCCGGCGCGCGGGGCTCGGGCCCCGCATACAGCGAGCGGCGCGGCGCGGGCTCGGGGCGCCGCGGAGGTCCCCGGGGCGAGCTGGGTCCCCCGGCCGCCGAGCAGGAATCCCGGGGCGGCGTGCCGTGGCCGCGGGCGGCGTGCGGGGCACGGGCGGGCGGCCGGGGCGCGGGGCCGCCGGGCTCAGCCTGCGCGCCGGCCGATCCGCAGCTGAGCGCCGCCGCCCGCTTCTCATTCAAGTCCAAGGAGATCGGGTTGCGCCGCGCGCCCGCGGTCGGAGGCAGGCAGACGGTCTGACGTCAGCGCTAGACGGGGCTGCCGGTTCCCACCGCGCGGGGGCCGCGGAGGGGGCGCGCGCTGCGCCAATCCCCGCCGACGGCCCCCGCACCCTCCTCGGCCCGGGGGGCGGGCCCGTCGCGAGCGGGGCGGGCTCTTAAAGGGCCCGAGCCTCGCATCCTTGTAGACCGGTCGCCGGCGCTGCGTAGACCCGGCGCCCTCAGGACTCCGCAGGCCGGGTCCGCGGGGGCCCCCGTGCCTGCGGCGGCCACAACACAGAACAAGAATCAAGACGAAAAGTTAAGGTGTTCTCCTCTCCAACTCCTGCCCCTGGGGCCCTCCACCCAGGCTTTTGGGGGCACCCGAAGACTATACGGTTTCTGGGGCGCCTTGGAAGAGTTCAGTGCATGGAGATCAGAGCATGGAGGGTCCGGAGTAAGGACCCATCCATGGCCGTATTTCTCAGGAGACTGAGAATTAGTCTGAGCCCCTCCGCACCCCACAACCCTGCGCGGTTCGTTAACTGGGCCTTTTGGATAGACTGAGATTTCTGTAGACACGCCCCGAGAAGCGCCCCTGGTCCTTGCCTTGTAAATTAGTGCTCCGGACTGGGGGTGAGAGAGAGTGTGTCTGTGTGTGTGTGGGGGGGGGTCACTATTATGGGACACCCAAGCAGTTACACACCCTCACCTTCTATCTGCCGCCCCAAGGTCCACCGACTGGGTTGTGTGGCTAAAGGGGGTCAAGGGAGTGTGCTTTTTGTTCATTAAGTTTTAATTAATTACTGGAGAGCTATGGGAACCCGTGCTCTGGCTTCAAAGATATTAAACTGTTACATAAGAGGCCTCTCAACCCTAGCGCAAAGCTAGCCTCAAATATGAAGTACGCCTCTTTGACCCATTCCTAAACTTTCAGTTGTGTGGCGTGCCTACTATGTGCTAGAAACACACCAGATAGTAATGTCTCTCATAGCAACTTGGGGAGACAAAATATTATTTGGCTTCTTCTTCTTTTTTTTTTTTTTTTTTTCTTTTTTTCGAGACAGGGTTTGTCTGTATAGCTCTGGCTGTCCTGGAACTCACTGGCTGTCCTTGAACTCAGAAATCCGCCTGCCTCTGTCTCCCAAGTGCTGGGATTAAAGGCATCTGCTGCCACGGCCCAGCATTTGGCTTGATTTTACAGCCAGAGAAAGAGTTCAGCTAAGCACAGCATTGAAGGCTCAGGAAGGTGGAGCCTAAGTTCTGCACAATCTGATGGAGTACCTGTCCCTGCCCACAAGTGATCCAAGGACTTTAAGGGGCTGTGTCCCTTGTCGTTAGAGAGGGGGGAAGCTTTCACAGGTTTTTGTTATTTATTTTTAATAAGCTGGAAGGAGTAGGTGAAGCTGAGAGAATAGTTTGCAGAGCAGCCCAGGAAGTGGGTTCCTCTGCCCAACCTTTGGGGACCTAACTTGGAGGAGCCACCCCGGAACCCAGTGTCCTCCCAGAGGGAGATTCCAAGATACCTAGTCCATTTGTTTGAAACGGCAGTTCAATCTTGCTTTTTGTTTTTAATATTTTTAATATATGTATGAATGCTTTGCCTGTGCATGTCTGTGCAACATGTGTGTCTTTATGCCAGAGGCCAGAAGGCCATTGATCAATCCTCTGGGAACTGAAGTTACAGATGGTTGTGAACCACCATGAGGGTGCTGGAAACTGAACCCAGGTCCTCTGGAAGAACAGTAAAGTACCGTTAAGGGCTGAGCCATTGCTCCAGCTATCAGCTCAGTGTTAAAGCCAGGACAGGGCAGGGGCTTCATTTGTTCTCATTCTAATGCAGGTGGCAGGCAACTGTGTCTCTCCCTCACGGGTGGGGGGTCTAGCCTCACAGTCTTTCAAGATTGGCTAGCTTTAAAAGAATCTTGGCAAAGGAAAGGAAGCAGGTTCAGCTGCACCAGGACTGTACAGTTCTGGCGGGATGCTTTGCAAAAACAAAAGGTGGGGAAGATTTACAAAAACATTTTGTAAGTTAGAGGGATTTAAAAGTTTGAATTCCTTTGCATAAAAGTTCCTACAAGGTGTGTGTGTGTGTATGTGTGTGTGTGTGTGTGTGTGTGTGTGTGTGTGTGTGTGTGTAAGAGAGAGAGATTTTGGCTAGGGGGAGGGGGTGTTATGGAATATTGTCCCCTAGCAGGTTACCCTTTGTAGAAAAATACTTTAAAAGCATTTTCCCCCCAAGGGGCCAATGAAGATTGCTAGGCTACACTCCTCTTCCAACAATTCATTCTGCTAGTCTATCAACAAACTCTGAGAGAGCCTGGGACCTTAGCAAAGGGACTCAGCGGTGTAGATCTTGTCCTTCAGAGGTCTTGCAGGAGACCTGTCTTGTCCATCCGTGGGAAGCGTCTTCACCGTTGGCTGTACTGGAAATGGGGCAGATTTTAACTTAGTTTTTTGGCGTGTGTCTCAAACTCGGGACAAGAGGCTGAGCTGCCTGCCTAACATTTCAATATTCTCCCAGCATGCCCCGGTCCCTACCTGTTACAGGGTATGGCGGGCAGACCCCTGCTCTCTACCCTGAACTCTCTAGCCCCTCCCCCAGAGGCTCTTCTCTATATAATGCACATACAGTTTGGTTACCTGCCCTGTCCTCCTTTTGAACCTTTGGCCTCCTGGCCGCTCTCCTTGGTTCCCCTCTCTCCCTTGCCCTCCTCCTCTCCCTAACGGTTCAAGGTCATGACCGTTCTGGACTCTCCCTAATGTGTCTGCCTCTGGCCGTGCTCTCCCACAAGTCTATAATAACCAGTCTCTTACCTGGGAACAGTCCTGTTCTTTCCTTTCCTTTTTGTTTATATTTCATCCAGGTCACATGTGCGCGAGTGCCGGTCAGGAAATGACTTGCAAGAGTTGATTCTACTTCCAATTGGTTCCCCGGCAATTGAACTCAGGCTTGGTAGACAGCTAGTTCCTTAACCTGCTGAGCCATCTTGCTGGCCTTTTATGTGTAAGGCTAAGTGTGTGTGGGATACCTGGGGAGGCCAGTAGGGGGCATCAGATCTTCTGCAGCTGGCGTTGCAGGTGGTTGTAAGCTGTGTGACATGGGGGTTGGAAACGAAGCTCAGGTGTTCAGGAAGAGAGAGGTTCCTGCTCTTAAACACTGAGTCATCTCTCCAGCCTGTGTAGTAGCTTTTACACAGCAGGTAGAACCAACCAATAAATTCAATGAGTTGGAAAACAAACAACCTTCCCATTGCCCTGATCGCCCATTGACCTATCTGGTGTGACAGCTATGACCACCATTTACTGGGTGCTACAGTTTGACCTTACTCTGTTGACCCATCACAGTAAAAATGAGATTGGATGGCTTCATGGTGTCTGAGCCTACCTGCTGGGCATAAAGCTGTGTGATCTCAATTGAGTGTCTTCACCTCCGTTTGGTTTCCTCCTCTGCAAAATGAGATAGCTGTTGATGGCAAGGTCATAACAGGGCTCCAGGGAGTTCAGGGCCTTGAGTGTGTGTGTGTGGGGGGCATTGGTGGTGGGGGGAACATAGCAATTCTTGCTCACTGAATCCTCAGGGCACCCCCGGGGAGGGAGGTGTCTGCCATCATTAATGTCCATTTTGCAGGCCAACAGACAGATGGCTTGCCTATGAACAGGCCCTTGGCTAAAGCCGTCAGTAGGAGAGGGAAGAGCTCTGGAAAGACCATGGGCTACACCATTAGCACTCCCGGGGGCTTTCAGGTGTGGGGGCTGCCAAGAAAATCCAGGACATGTGATTAAATCTGAATTTCAGATACACCTTGTACAGTACCAGTATCTCCCTCACGGTATCTGGGTCCCACCTATGCTAAAGTGTATGTCTGAACTCAAGCTTTCCGTGACCTGAATGAATGGTTGTTTTTTGCTGGCCCAGGTACCTCTGATCGTGCTGAGAACTGGGCTGTAAGGTCAGAGCCCACTGTCAGGATGGGTGCATCCTGTCCAGGGGGAGTGAGGCAGTGTCACGAGGGTGTTAAGTGAAGGTGGGGGACTCCTTCTGCCAGGCTAAGGGACACAAGTCAGAGAAAGACTTTCCTCCCTCCTTCCCTTTGTCAGGTACCTGGGGTCGACACCTCTCCTTGCAATACCTGAGCCACATTCATAACCTTCCTTTTTAAATAGGTCTGTGTTGCCCTGGATGGCCTTGAACGTGCAATCTTTCTGCCTCAGCCTCCCAAGTAATTGTGCCATCATGCCTGGCTAGGTTATTTGTTCATTAGACAACAAACTGTCCTCCTAGTCTAGGCTGGGCTCTGTGTGGCCCACCGGTGTAGGGGCTGAACGTGAGACAAGCTGAGACCACAGACATGGCAGCTAAGCTGGAGTCAAGGCCCAAGTGGTACGTACCTGGAGAGCTCCTCTCACTCTGAAGGCCAGGTGGGATCCATCCTGTCCTGGTAGCTGGCCCTCCTGGGGTGCATATTCTTGGAGGTGAGGCAGACCAGACTGTATGTGTATGGACACAGATCTGGTGATAACTCAGAGACAGAGGCAATGGAAGATCAGACAGAGGAAGGACTGCGGCTAGGAAGCTGGGGCAGCCTCTCTGGGAAGGCGGAGCCAGGTGTGAGTGAGGCAGCAAATGCCAGGCAGGGTTAAAGCTGTGGGTGGTATTGGAGCTAAGGGCCCTCTTGGTCTCAGGAAGTCTGGAGTTGGGGAATCTATTTCCCAATCCAGCGACGGTCACGGAATTATGAAATGGTTTTGTGTCCCCAGGCAACTGGCGAGACAGGCCTTTCAGGGACTCCAGACAGCATGGCCCTGTGCCCTACCCCTGAGCTGGATCTGCTCCAGAGGAACATGCAGAGAGAGAAGGGCTTGTCCTGGCCGTGAGGGGGCTTTGCTTTCATTGTGGCCAGTGTGAAGCCAGCTGCAGGGTAGGCTCCTCCTCTGAGCCCCACACTCACAGGACCCCAGGCTCACTTCTAAGGCCCTCTGACCATGTTGTCTCAAACTGAGTGATCATTAATACTTTTTGAGCAGAGGCCCTCAAAAACCCTGTGGCCAGCCTTGTGCAGGTGCCAGGTCCACACTGGCTGCCAGATGAGGGTGAGCAGGAGTCGGCATGGGGTTTGGCTGGGCCCGACGGAGGTTGGCAATGTCTTCATGGTGCCCACTGGCTGCCGGAGACTGGGCGCTCTGGAAAGTCATGGCTCAGTCAACAAAGGGCTTGCTGTGAGAGGCCTCACCGGGGCCAGTCCTCCCCCATCACCTCTGGCCACTGCCCCCTCCACGGGGACCAAGGGGCCAGGCCATTGCAGAAGCAGTCCCAGGCAGCCCTAGGTGGTTTCGTGACTCACCATCCCAGATCTTCTCCTGGCTTACGACCTTTGAAAGTCCTTCCAGCGGAGGCATTTCCCCCAGGTCATTCCCAGCATGCCTTGAGCCAGGCTCAGTCTCTCTGGACTTTCTCCAGGCATGTTTTACTTAATGTTTATCAGGGCCTGCCTATCCCTCACATTCTTCCTTGTAATCCCATAAATATGCCTGGGGTCCCGCCGGGAGCTAGTTCTTACGACACTGTGGCACACAAAACCTGGAGTCTAAGCGATGATTGTTCTCGTTTGACAGCGGAGGGTCACTGGGGTTTTCGGGAAGGGTGAGTTTAGGAAGAGATGCGGAAGCAGGATGCTTGGGTCTGAAACCAGAGTGGGGCAGATGGCCTTCTGCATCCCTGCCCTGACCCCACCGTTCTGCCTCGGTGGTGCTAGACATCTCAGGCCCCTCCAGCCTCGTGAACTCCAAGATCTCCTCCATTCACCTTTCTTCATGGTTCCCCTTTTATACAAGCTCATCTAGGAGGCAGAATGGCTGTGTCTACAGCAAGGCCAGAGCAGACACTTCTGGATGCCTCGTGAGTGACATGGCCCAGTGACCTCACCTCGCCAAACCTGGGTGGCGGTGGGACAGAATCTCACAATGAGGGTGAAGAATAGTTAACCCCGCAGAAGCAGCCTACGCATGCTCGTGAGGACCTGATGGCTGGCACTTGCCTGGCCATATAGCCCATACAGCCTCTTCCTTGTGGGTCCCCATGGCCATTGAGCTCTGTGGAGCAGTAGAGGCTCTGTGGTTCTCTGAGGAGTGGGAGCCTGAGGACGGCCGGTCACATAAGCATGCGGATCATACTGGAGGCAACTTCATTCCTTGTTCACAGCTCTTTCTTCTCTGCCCACTCATCTCCACCTTCCAGTTACTGTGCCCCAAGTACCTAGAAGCTTGTTCAGCACCTACCAAGAATAAGTACCTCCCTGGTTATCAGAGAGAGCCATAGAGCGTCTATGTGCATATGTGTGTACATGTGCATGAGTGATAAGCTTGTGGACACATGTTGCTCTCATGTGAATGTGTATATGTGCATGTGTGGCAAGCTTATGAATACATGCTATTCTCATGTGTATATGTGCATCTGCAGATACATGCAGTGTGTTCCCTGTGTGTCTAGCATAGTGAGTTCTCTTGGTTGTGTATTGCATGTTAGATGTGAACACCGGAACTTAGCTGTAGGGCACACATGTCACCATGCTTTAAGTTCCCAACAGTAAGCCAAAGAGGCTTAGCTCAACAGCCATGACGTCTATGCCCGACAATGTCATCTGTCTGTCCCTGTCCTTTACAGTGTCCCCACTCCAGAGGACAGCTGATTCCATGAAAGGCAGGCTTTGGAACCGCAGCAGGAAGGCAGGAGGCAGGAAGGAGGGAGGAAGGGAGCCTTTCAGACGGTCCTGTCTGCTCATGAGTAAGCCGGGCCGGACGCCATAGCTTAGGCAAGGTGTTCCTGAAAGCCAGAGCCGAGCCCAGGCTCCCTCTGGCTCCTTGTTGGTTTTCAGTGGCCTGGTGTCTACATCTTTATACTGCAGGTTGAGTTTCAGACTGCCTGGAAGAGTCTTGATGTCCACCGTAGGTCTAAACACTCCCCCAAAAGAACTGTCTTCAAGTTGACTTAATGGGTCAGAAGTGCATGCAAAAACTTCTGTGTCTGCTGTCAAGAATAATGCACGTACCTGGTTAATACTATAAAGTGGGTCTCATCTGTGTGAATGCCTCTTTCTTCCCTCCCTCCCTCCCTCCCTCCCTCCCTCCCACCTTCTCTTTCTCTTTCTCTCCCCCACCCTCCCTCCCTTATATGTTTGAGGCAGGGTCTCCAGGCTGGTTTCAAAGTCTTTTGTTTTGTTTTGTTTTATTTTTTTGAGACAGGGTTTCTCTGTGTAGCCCTGGCTGTCCTGGAACTCACTCTGTAGACCGGGCTGGCCTTGAACTCAGAAATCTGCCTGCCTCTGCCTTCCAAGTGCTGGGATTAAAGGCATGCGCCACCACTGCCCGGCGGTTTCAAAGTCTTAATCCTGCCTCAGTCTCACCTATGCATTCAGGGTGCCAGGACCTGCCTGGCTGGGGCCTGGCATCTGTGGATGGGTGTTGAAGAAAGTCGGTAGAAAGGGCTCAAGTGTGTAAAGGCAGCCAGCAACAAACCGTGAGGTGAGGCTGGATCACGTACCAGGTTCTGCGCCAGGTTCAGGGGTCGGGGGGACTGCACAGTGACTGTAGCTCTGTCTCTCAGGCTCTGCCTCTGCAGAGCTCACCCTTTGAGGGGCTCACACTTTCATGGGCTCCTTTCCCAGATGTAGATTCTGAGTTTCCAGGATTGAGAGGTTGCATAAAGATCTGTTACTACGACTAACAGTGTGGCCTTATTTGGAGATGTTGGGCCTCAGTTTCCTCTTTTAACACGTGACACTTATTGACAAAGCCACTGTTAGGACCCAGTGGGAAGTGACACAGGACAGCCAGGCCTGGCTAGCAGATGCTTTGGAGAAGTCTCTCTGAGGCTCATAGCCCCACACAAGACACATGCAGCCCCAGGTTCCCTCTCATCTTCACGGCATCTTTCCTGTGTTTCCCATGTGCTGTGTTCTTAGCCCCAGCTGGCTGTCCCTGCCTGTCCTTAGTATCTGTCCCAGGAATAGCAGCTTAGATGTTCCCAAGGCCTCCGGAATACCAGAGGAATCTGGCACCACAGCACCCCAGCCGCCCCTGACTCCCTTGAGTGTGATACCAGGTCAACATGCCAGGCACTGCAGCTGCAGCAGGAGCCTCCTGCAAAGGGACGCGGTGCTCTGTCAAGCGTCGCTCTTCACAGGGCCTAGCCCAAGGCAGGGCTCAGTAAAGAACAGCTCAATGAAGGAGGAGGGAAGCTCTGTGCTGTGGACAGGCCTGCCCAAACACACCAGCAATCCAAGTTCTCTGGAGCTGGAGGCAGGAGGATTCTCACAGGTCTGACATAAGCCTAGGTGGAGAGTTCTAGGCCACCCCTCTCCTCCCAAACAGTGACGTAGTAGACAGGGCCCTGAAGAAAGCTTCCTACCTACCTCAAAAGTCAAGAATGTTGAGTCTATTCATTTGTAAAAGAAATTCAAGATAAAGGTGTGGAGGTAGGCCACAGTTGAATAGTAGAATAAACAAAGGCAGAGATAAAGCTGCTGGCTGGGTGTGGTGGTAGGACCGCTCTTCCAGGGCTTGAGAGTGGAGGGAGAGGGAGGGTCAAGAGTTCAAGGTCAGCCTTTACTGCACAGCAAGTTCTAGGCCAGTCAAGACCCCGTGTCAAGCAAAATAAAACAAAATTTGAAGAAATAATGTGACTAATGAGAATTATTCCCTCAAATGTGTGTTTGTTCTGTTTTCTATGACAAATGTTAACTTTAAAGGTGATAAAGGGTAGGCAGGGATGAGTTAGGCCTAGCCTAGACTGAAAAACAAGTTCCAAGCCAGCCTGGGCTACACAGTAAAGTCCTGTTAAATAAATAAATAGATAGATAGATAGATAAATAAATAAATAAATAAAATAGGAGAGTGTTTGCCTACTGTGTACAAAGGCCTGGGGTCTAGCCTGGTCTACATAGCAAATTCCAGGCCAGCCAGGTGTGGATCATCATCATCAACAACAACTGTCCTTATAAATATTAATAAATGAACAAATGTGATAGAGGGCTTGCAGCTCAAAGCCCTGGGTTGAATCCCCAGTCATGCATAAAATTGGCATGGTAGTACATCCTGTAATTCTAATCCTTGGAGGGTAGAGGGAGGACGACCAGGAATTCCAGGACACAGCAAAGGAAAACCTAAAGACAACTGTGCTGAAGCACAGACTCTTCTCCCCGTAGCTCCTTAACAAAGGTGAAGACACCTTAAGAAGGCTGGGGGGTGCCAGACACTGATGACATCACAGGGAAGGGCCAATCCCAAGTTCGGATTCTGAGAGAGGCCAGTTCAATTGGATGTAATTACCGGTCCTCTGGACCAATGGAGGAAGCGCACCAGGAGTGATGGCGGGACAGCTCAAGGCACCTCCTGGCTTGCTCCTTCCTGTGGGTACCATCTCCCCCAGCATGGCTTAGGATCCCAGCCAGGTGACTCAGCATAACCGAGCCTCTTTCTATCATCAAGGATTTCTGAGGACCCAGGAACGGCTTTTGACCTTCACCGAGCCCCCCTCCCCCTTTTTTTGGAGTACTTCCAGGAGCCTTGAACTTGTGATTCTCCGGAGTGCCAACGTGACAAGCCCGTGCCCTTGATCCTAACCACGGTATTGCTTTACATTTTTAGGGCCTCAGGAAAAGTCCTAATGATTCAGCCTGAACTACGAGGACACGAGAACGCAGCTGTTGGGAACTGCCAGATTCTGCTAGGTGGTGATGGTCGGGGGAAATGTGAATCTGTCTGTCGCTGAGCCTCCCGCTCTCCCCAGATTCAGACCGTCCACAGGCCAGGCCTCGGCTGAGCTATTCTATGCTGGACACATGACCGGCGCACAGCCTGTCCCTCCCTGCCAGGGGAGGGTCAGTTGGCAGTCACCAGCTGGTGGCTAGGGACAGTCTACACACATGCTGTGCATTTTGCCTGCATGATTTTTAAAAAAAAAAAAAAAAAGTTTTTTCCCATGCTGAGTATGGCGGTTGCATGCCTTTAGTCCCAGAATTTAGGAGGCAGAGGCAAGTGGATCTGAGTTTGAGGCCAGCCTGGTCTACATACTGAATGCCGGGCTAACCAGGGCTACTTTCCCAATAAGCTACCACTACCCAAACTTTCCCGTTATACCTATGCATCTACACTCCTCCGTCTTGAGTGCCTCTGGCTACGTTTGTCCCTTAGTGTACCTAAGAAAAAAGCCCGCGGGTGGTACAGACACTTCTGCAGAGGCAGGCTGTGGCTTTCTTCAGTTTGTCGCCTTGTTCTCTACGTGGATGGGGACTCTCAGAATGTCCACTGGGCCCTGGTGTCACACAGGTGGCAGCCGGAACATGTAAGAGCTGTAACTGGCTACAGAAACTGCATCCATGCATTGGGGTAACACCCTGTGGAACCTTGATTTTCCCTCTGCTAAGGAAGTGTTTCGGTTTTGTCATCCTGGTTTATTGGGAGGAGAATGGGGGTGCGGCCCGGTGCCTGGCACACGGCAGACACTCCGCAGTGGCTTCCTGCCTTTCTCCTGGAGGGTTTGAACAGAGAAGATGCTGAAAACCAATGTTTTCCTTATCTGGAGTGAGCTCTGCCTGCTTCGTGGCTTCTATGACTTTGAGCTCCTAGAGGCACAGAACAGTCTAGAAACTGGGGGCTTCTCTGTACACTAAAACCAACCTGGGCTCTCTTCAGAAATCACAGGAAAAGTGCTCAGCTAGTGCATACACGGTCACGGGTTCCATCCCCAGAACAATATATGGTGGCTTATACCACGCTGTACTCAGGAGCGTCAGGTCATTCTCCATAGTGAATTTGATGTCAGTCTGAGAGACATGAGACCCTGTCTGGACAGGAAGGAAGCAAGGAAGGACTTCAAGTTGGTGACAGCAATGACCAAAGCCCTTCTGAGGGCAGGGCCCTGTATGACAGAGTCCACACTGCCCCATGCTTGGGCAGCATCTTTAAGAACATTAGCCAGAATGGGGCTAGGGTGAGGGCTGTCTCCCCGGGGGGCTCAGAGGGACCACCAGAGCACAATGTCTGGTTCCTGTGGCTGTAGGTTAGGTGGGAACCCTGGTTCACAGGAGCACCCCCAATGCCATCCCTGTCTGCAGTTAGTTCCCTGTGATCACGGTGAACGACTCTAGAGTGTGCAGTGCAGTGCCACCTGAAGCCAGGTCAAAGAACAGGACATGTCCACTTGACCTTTCTAGAAAGTCCCAATGACTCCTGGTGTTGAGGCCATAGTGGTCAGGATTTTGAATTCTTCCCCATGGGTATGTTCACAGACAGGTAGGTCCCCGTAGGCATACATTTTTTGCAACCCACTTTTAATAAGGGTTTAACCTCTCCTCTAACCAACCCCCCAGCAGAGGCAGTGGAAGAGAAAAGTTATTAGGATAGGGGAAGTTCAGCATAGTTCTTTGGGGGCAAGCTTGATCTTCGGCAGCAGTTTAGTCCTGTAGCAAACACCAAATACAACCCGGCCGCTTCAGTCCAATCCTCTAGGCAGGCGAATGCCACACAGAACCAATAGCTTTAGTTCAATCCTGAAGAAATCACCAGGCTCACCAGCCTGCCTGAGGCCAGGCCGAGTTTCTCTCAACAGCGGTGGTGTTACCACAAGTTGAGCTCAACAATGTTATGTAAGGCGAACCAAGACGTGTGTCACCAAGATGTGTGTCGTTAGTAAAGAATAGGCGGAGCAAACCAAACCAACGCTCAGTGCTCGTCTCCCACGTCTGTGGGATCATATTTATACTCTTCCATCATGGGTCCTTTCGTGTGTTTGATTTTGCTATATCAAAACATGGTTTTAGCCGGGCCGTGGTGGCGCATGCCTTTAATCCCAGCACTTGGGAGGCAGAGGCAGGTGGATTTCTGAGTTCGAGGCCAGCCTGGTCTAACAGAGTGAGTTCAAGGACAGCCAGGGCTGCACAGAGAAAACCTGCCTTGAAAAAAACAAAAACAAAAAACAACAACAACAAAAAAAAAAAAACAAAAAAAAAACAAAAAAAAAGAAAAAAAAAAAAAAAAAAAAAAAAAAAAAACCATGGTTTCACCTGTATCTGCTTCAGGAACATTCTTTCATGTCTCTGCCCCAGCAAAATATCTGCTTCAGGAAAACATTCTTTCATGTCTCTGCCCCAGCAAAATATCATTTGACATAACTGACTTTCCAAAGAATCTAGAAGTTTCCACTTCAGTTTCCTGTGCCTTCTCTCAGGTTCACCCCCTGTAAGGCTCGAGTGAGGGTGTGAGGGTCATGTAGTTGTACGGCGTGATGGCATGTGTGGCCTCTTCACTGTCGGGGTCCCCTGTGTTTGACTGTCCCAGCACTTCCGGTCTCCTGCTTCCCGTCTCCTGCTCATGCCCTTGGCTGACTGCTTCAATGAACATTTTTGGTTGTTCAACATCCAGGCTCTGGATCCCCAGATTGGGAGAGAAACAGCCATGAACGAATTATGAGGCTTTATGTCTCCAAATCAGAAAGGACTCCTCAGTGCGAGTGCGCACACACTAACACACACACAAACACACAAACGAGACACTCATATACACACAGAAACACACATACAACCTTTGTCCTTCTGAGAACAGAACAGAAGGCAAAGCCAAAATGCCCGCTCCTGACTCAATGGAGAACCCTGCCTCTCCTTCTTACACCAAACATGACCAAGCAGCTAGCCACTCTGTACCCCTTGACTGGAAATGAGACGGTCACCTTTCTCCTGCTGAGAAACAAATTAGACTTGACCAGACCTCCTTTCAGCACAACACACCCAGAGAGAGCCCCCAAGGTTTAAATGGATGTCCCCACCCCATGCCTGGGGCTCAGGGTGCCAGCCACCACCTGGACAACCTGATCTCCTCCTGTCTTCCCTTTTACATAAGGACAGTGACTGCATGGCATTGAGTGTGGCAGCCTCCTCCCAAGGCCTGGCTTCTGTTCCAGGGAAAGTGCCTGAACCGTTCTCACTCAAGTAGCCTTTCAAGGGTGACTAGTTTGGGATCCCCTTGTCTTCCTTTTTCCTTGGGGTACAAGAAGAGCCTGTACTTGTTCCCGAACCTGCTGTCTTCCCTCGCCCGACTTAGCCCCTATGGAGACAAGAACCTGTCTGGTTCACTTGTCACCCCAACTTCCAGCCCGGCGCAGAGAAGGCACAGTGGAGCTGCTGTGAGGATCGCTCTGATGAGAGGGGCTGGCCTCTCCAGAGACCACTTCTATGTGTGGTCATCTCCCAGAGGGTAGGCCCTCACACCCCACGGTTACAGCACCATTTGCCTCTGCACCTTTTGGTGAAGTCCCAGGTTCCAAAAGTGACCAGGGCAACCTGTGTGGGGAGATGAGAGACAGCTGTCCGAGGTCGGCAGGGCTGCGAGTGTCTCTGGTAGGGAACAGCCTGTCTTTAGAAGAGAGGACTCAAGTCTGGGCTGGTAGCACAGGCCTGTGGTTGCAGCTGCAGTGGCAGGGAGGCAGGAGGATCAAAAGTTCGGACTCTTTCCGGACCTTCAAGATGTCGAAGCGAGGACACGGTGGGTCTTCCGGAGCGAAATTCCGGATTTCCCTGGGTTTTCCGGTCGGAGCTGTGATCAACTGTGCGGACAACACGGGAGCCAAAAACCTGTATATCATCTCTGTGAAGGGAATCAAGGGACGGCTGGACAGACTTCCTGCTGCTGGTGTGGGGGACATGGTGATGGCCAGAGTTAAGAAAGGCAAACCAGAACTAAGGGAAAAGGTACATCCAGCAGTGGTAATTCGACAACAAAAGTCATATCGAAGAAAAGATGGGGTATTTCTTTATTTTTAAGATCACACAGGGGTCATAGTAAACAATAAAGGAGAGATGAAAGGTTCTCCTATCACAGGTCCAGTGGCAAAGGAGTGTGCAGACTTGTGGCCCAGGATTACTTCCAACGCAGGAAGCATTGTACGATTCTCCAGTGTATTTGCAAAATATATTCATTAAAAAGTCTTTGCTCTGAGAAAAAAAAAAAAAGTTCAAGGCCCGTGTGGGCCATTTAATGAGATCCTGCCTCAAATAAAATTTAAAGGAAAATACATAAATAATAAAGAGGGCTGGGGGTGTAGCTTGGGTCTGAGCACTTGCCTCAGATACGCATAGCCCTGGAAGGCACCAACATCAACGGGCAGCCAACTTGGTTCAATCTGGGGGATGTTGTCTGAGCATTGCAGGGACGGGTGGACAGACCTCCCTTTGTGGCATAAGGCATGCTGGGTCCTTTCTAGGAAGTTCTCTGTGTAGAAGAGACATTGTGTCAGTACACACAGCCATGCAACCTCTCCATGTGCATGGCCAAGGACATCTGAGGCTCCTGACGTCATTCAGTCTACACTCTTGGGAAGGAGACCGGGGAAAGGGCAGTGGCTTCCACAGAGACTGACACTGGGCTGCACCACGTGTCTGCCTGTGTCTGCAGCAACGGTACAAAGCCTGTGGAGATTCAGCCTGTGTTCCTACTGTGTGCCATGTGCTGCCCTAATATTTTCCCCTGCACTTCCATCTAGACCTCCCCAGATCCCTGTGAAGTGGGTCTGACTTCTGACTTCACAGGGGCATAAACTCAGGATTGAACTCAAGCAGCTGATTTAAAACATGGAGGGAGCCAGGGAGACACTCCAGTGGCGCGCGCACGCGCACACACACACAGATACTTACATACAGTGGGTGTGGGCACCCTGGTCTGTTAGTAGACAATGCAGATTTGGAACCAGAACACAGCATGCAATGATGGTAGCTGTGGTGGTTTGAATAGGTGTGGCTGCCATAGACTCCTGTGTTTCAATGCTGGGTCATAGGGAGTGGCACTGTTAGGAGGTGTGGCCTTGTTGGAGGAAGTGCATCACTATAGGGGCGGGCTTTGAGATTTCATGCACAAGCTCTGCCCGCTGTGACTCAGTCTCCTTCTGCTGCCTGAGGATTAAGCTGTAGAACTCTCAGCTCCTTCTCTGGTGCCATGAGCTGCCCCATCCTTCTGGGTCACAGCAGGAACCTCCACTACTCAAAGTCACCATGGACAGTATGTCAACAAATAGTCAGTGTCCGCAGCAGAAACTCATTTATAGAATGAGGCATAGGTGCGAAGACAGGACAAACTAGATTTGTCCCTGAGCTGTGTTTTATGTCTTTACATTCAGAGAAGTTATCATTAGCATGTGTAATAATTACTTTTCCTTAAAAAGATATTCACGTGTATGTGTGTGTGTGTGTGTGTGTGTGTGTATGTGTGTGTGTGTGTGTGTGGTGTACCTACAGAAGTCAGAAGTGGAGTTACAGGCAGTTGTGAACCACCTGTCATGGGTACTGGAAACCATTTTTTTTTTCTTTTCAAGACAGTGTCTCACTGTTGTATAGCTCGGGCTGGCCTGGAACAGAGACCCACCTGCCTCCACCTCTCAAGTGCTGGGATCAACAGTGTGGCTCCTACACCCAGCTTAAGGTAGCGCTCTTAGCCACTGAACAGCCTCTCTCACCCCATTAGTTACTAAATATGTAACTCCCAGAAGGAAGGCTGTGCTTGAGGGGTGCGGTCAGTCCTGGCAGCATGAGATTGAGGCGACCACGGTCAGGTTGGAGAGAATGTGGGGCTCAGCTCACATTTTCTTTTTCTTTTGTCTGGAACCCAGCCCATGAGGTGCTGGTGTCTACATTTAGGATGGGGTTTTCCCATCTCAACTAACCCACCTGGAAATTCTCTCATAAACGTGTCCTGGTTTTTGTCTCTGTGAATGTACTGGCTAGTTTTTATGTCAACTTGACACAAGCTAGAGTCATTTGAGAAGGGGAAATCTCACTTGAGAAAATGCCATCATGAGACTGGTCTGTGAGGAGGCTGTGTCTGTGGGGAGCCCGTGTCTGTCACTCCCACTTTAGCTTCTAGGTGCTGGAGAGGAACATTGTGACAAAGACACTTCAGCACACAGAATTTAAAATGATTTTATTCTCTGGCCTTTCAAAGAAAGCTTACCCCATTCCCAGGCTAGACCAATAACTAGGTCACATGTGGTTACCCACAGGAGTCACCACACATGGTGTCCAGGGTCTGATAGCAGAAAGTCTTACTTGGTTGATTCTGGGTGCAGGCTGCACCTGGCACGTAAAGAGCTTCTAGGAGACTCTAGTGGGCATCGAGGGCCTTTGATGCTGCTCCGGAGGCTGCTGAAAGTTATGGCTCTCCTTTGCCATGGGTGCCATAAGAGTGCATGTAGGACACCGGTGTCACATTGAGCCCTGCACCAGCCTGACTGATGCCTGGGCTGTGAGGTTGCTGGAGGAACAGACACAGGTGTGGTGGGCAGGCACACAGGTGGGCAGGCACACAGGTGTGGTGGGCAGGCACATAGGTGTGGTGGGCAGGTGGGCAGGCACACAGGTGGGAAGGCATACAGGTGTGGTGGGCAGGCACACAGGTGTGGTGGGCAGGCACACAGGTGGGCAGGCACAGGCTTTCTCAGGCCTCACATCTCCTGAGCATGCTCATAGCCACCATGAGCACAGGCAGTTGTCTCCATGTGGGCCTGCAGCTGCTATGCGCTGACCACCTAGGCCTGCAGCTTCTGTGCACTGATCAGGGGCCTGATGGCTGACCATGGTTAAAGTGGCTCCTGCATCCTGGAAACTTGCTCTGTGCTCACCTCCAGTATCCTTTGTCTGGGTGAGTTTCCCCTTTTGCTAAGCACAGAAGGCCACCCTCTGAGACCTGAGGTGGCTCAGTGACTTGCTCCCTGCCACAGAGCCACCTCAGGCAGGGATCCCTGTCCAGGACTTTGGCAACCCCAGGCTGGGTCATGTAGTCACGACTCTCTGTGCACCTAGAGGCTCCCTGTGCCTGCACCCGGTGCCCAGAGAAGAGGCTGGTCTGCTTTGCAGAGGACAAATCTTTCATCAGTGGCCACAGCAACGTCCTGTGGCTTCTCTCACACAAATCTTTTATTTTTGGCCCAAGACAGCTAACGTGTGGCCAACATCTCCAAGGAAACCAGGACGCTCAGAGCAAGCTGCACCCAGTCTCCATGCTAAACCCATCCCACAGCTAATTCTGGCCTTGCTGGTATTTATTTAATTGTTTTTAGACCCCGAGTGTCATTTTACACACTTTCCGGACAAATGGCACCCCCCAGACACACATGTGCAGACCTGAAATCATGTACCTGTTTCTGCATATGTGGCATGAGCTATGCATGTTTTATATGTATGTGAGTGTTATATGCATGTGCTTTTGGATACAGACATATAAGCTATGTATGTCCCTGATTGTATGTGGTGTATATGCTGTGCCTATCTCTGTGTGTTTTAATGTGGTTATGTGATGTGTGGTGTGTTTTCATGTTATATACTGTGTCTGTATATATTAGCATGCTTTTTGTAGGTATATATGTTTTTGTATGTATATGTGTTGTATGTGTATATATTGTTGACATTGTGTATGTGTAGTACATATGGTATGTAGTGGGAGTTCTGTATACACTGACTAGTGTGTCATATGTGTGGTATACAGGTATTTATTGTATGTATATGCTATGTATTCTTGGCACTGTGCATATATGTGTGTGTTATGTTGTATGGTTTTGTATGGTGTATTGTTCCATGTGTGCTATCTGTTGTGTGTAATATATTGTGTGGGCTATGTTTGTGTGCTCTTTCTGTATATGTATGTGTTATATGTGTATGTGTTACATGTCTGTATATTTATGTGCTGTGTATGTTGTGCCTCTGTGTCTTTCTGTTTTCATGTTTTCTATGTGACATGTTTTGCACTGTGTGTATGGGCCATGTGAATGTTTGTTGTGTATTGTGCCTGTATTTGTGTGTTTCTACACTGGGTGTATGTGAACTTTTAGACTTTTATTACTTTTATGTATTGTGTGTATGTGCTTGTCATGGCATATGTGTGCAGGTGAAAGGACAACCTATGGGAACCATTTCTCTTCCCATCATGTGGAGCCTGGGGATCCAAGTCTGGCTGTCAGGCTTGGAGGCACATGCATGTCCTTCTGTCTGAGCTAGCTGTGGGAACTTTTGGTGGGTTGTGTGTGTTGCTGTGGTCTCTGTGTGTCGCCCTGTACCTGCCTGGGATCTCCCTGTTGTCAAGGTGTCTGTTTCATCACCGCCTGGGTGTTGTATATTATCTCATGGTGTTTGCATGTGTGGTATATCATGTATGGTGTGTGTCTGTCATGTGTATCCTGCCTGGCATCTTGAACATGCCCATACACTTTATCCTTACCTCGGAGCTCCTGTTGTGACTAACAAGGGAGGCACCACAGCTCCCAGTTGCCCGGCCACCCGTCTCCATCTTTTCTTCTGCTTCTTCCTCTTCGCTTCACCTCCTTTCCCTTCTTCAACTCCTTTCCATTTCTTTCTTTTTTATTTGTATTTTTCTGAGACATAGTATTATGTGTCTCAGGCTGGCCTGCAACTTTCTATGCAGGCAAAGATGACCTTGAATTCCTAATCCTCCTGCCTCCACCTCCCAAGGCTTGGAGTACTCATGTTCACTGCCACAGCCTGTGAGATGACAGTGAACCTTGGTGTGCTTGGACGAGCCTGCACTCTGCTGACTGTCAAATCCTGGTGTCCCATCTCCCTTCTCAGTGTGACAACCAAAATGTCTCCTTACCTCATCATGGGTCCTCTGGGATTCGAGCTGTGTGATGAAACACAAGAGCCCTAGTTACATCTGCATTTTAGGTAACAAGTGCTTCTTAGTATTCATTAATACAGTGCAAGTATGTCCCACACCTGTTCATCGTTTATCTGAAATTCAAGTTTAACTGAATACTCTCTATTTTTATTTTCTAGTATGAACTGGGAGTGAAGGGCTGCGTGTGGCTCCTGGATAGGTTGGAGCCTGAATTCTTACCCACAGGGCCTCAGTTTCCATTCCTGTCCCACACATGCACTCTCAGGACCTGGGCTGTGCAGGCAGTACGAAGTCGTGCAGAGAGCTCAGCGATGCTGGCTGCTCTTCTCTGGTGCCCACGCGAGGAGCCCACGCGATGCAGGCTGGGGCACTTTGTAAGCTCCTCATTTTGCTTTCCCACTTTCTTCAGCCCAGTGTCCTGGATTGCTTCAGGTGACCCGAACTCAGAAACACACACACGGGCCAACACCTTAAGAACGGGCAGTATGGCCAGTGTCCCACCAAAGCACAAGTGGAGAGCTTGCATTTACCGCACAGAGTCCTAGGTCCTGGTCCTGTGCCTTGCACTGGGGGACAGTAGTGATTCAAAACACACCCAGGCCTTCACTCTGTGAGGTGACAGGTCCCCAGATAAACAGAGAAAGGAGGACAGTAAATAAGTTCTGTGTTTAAAGACGTCCCCTGTGGTGGTTTGAACAAGAATGGCCTCCATAGGCTCATAGATATGTTATGCTTAGTAATCATGGAGTGGCACCACTTAGGAAGGATTAGGAGGTGTGGCCCTGTTGGAGTAGGCGTTGCCTATTTGGAGGAAGTGTCTTTGCTGGGGACGGGATGTGAGGTTTCAAGAGCTCAAGTCAGGCCCAGTGTCTCTCCCTCCCTGCTGCCTATGGATGCAGATACGGAACTCTGAGCTCCTTCTCCTGCACCATGTCTGCCCATGTGACACTCACCACCGTGATGATGGACTCTGAAACAAAGTCAGTCCCAACTAAGCACTTTCTTTTATGAGAGTCTCCGTGGTTATGTGTCTCTTCACAACATGACGACAGTGATTAAGTCACCCCCTCTGTCCCTAAGTCCACAGATCTGGGGTCCCCTTGACACCTCCTTTCCCCTCGCTCCCACTCTGCCGCCTGTCTATATACCCTGGGTTCCACCTCTGTCTCAAACAGCGTTCCTGGGGCCCCATCCACCTCAACACTATAGTCTGGTAAGTTCTGATCTTGGCATACCACATGGACTCAACATCGTAAAATGACCCCACACACTGATGTAACCTCCAGAAGGTTCCTCACATCCTGATGGCCCTGCTCTCCTGTTACCTGACTCTCCCAGCAGCCACTGGTTTACTCTTGTGACACTGTAGCTATAGCTGACATCGTGGGAACTGCACACATCCAGGCTGGGAGATGAGCAGACGCTTCCTGGAGAAAGCAATGGATAAACTGATGCCTTCTTACTTGGGGGAGCGCAGCAATGTGCTAAACGGCCCCATTCACATGGATCCCACCAATCAGTAAAATGGCTATCACTGGACGATGTTCACATAGAGAAGACAAAGTCTGGGCTAGACGCTGAGTATCGTCGTCTATTGGTGAGCCAGTGAACATGGATCCCGGAGGGCCAGAGCCTTTCAGCAAGACCCCAAAGCCACACAAGCACTGGGGACCCAAACCCACAGGCTAGGCCTGGGCACTTGCTGGGTGGGGGGTGCTCCCAGAGGTAACAAGGGGTCTTTGCTGCACCTATGGCCCAATTTGCAGTTGTACAAGGTTTTAAGAACCAGAAAAATTCAGGGTGTGGTGTGTGTGGCTTCAGTCCCAACACTCCTGAGGCAGGCAGATCTTGAGTTTCCAGGCCAGCCAGGGCATCATGGGACCCTATGCGGAGGGAACAGAGACAGTGCAGATTGGGAGACACTGTGGGACTTCCAAACAGACTCTGCCAGGCAGAGTTGGGACTGTGGGTGTGAGATGCAGATGTGAATTTGGGGTACAGAGAAGTTTAGGGGAGTCATCCATCCACAGACAAAGCCACCTGTGCCACATCTGATGTACCCGTTTTTCTTGGGGGCTCCAACCACCACCATCAGTGCCCTCAGTCCTGGTGGTTGAGCCAGGTCTTGCTCACCATTTCAGCTTTGAAGATGGGGTATGACTTATGCTTGGCCAATCAGAACTTTCCCTCCCCACAGCTAGTGACTGGGTCAGGAGTGGGTGTATGAGTCAGTTCAGGCCAGTGCCTACCAGCCCTGACTCTGGGTCATAAAATGGACAGGGTATTTTTCAGAGTCCCTCAGCCCACAAGGCATACATAGACCCTTGTGCCCCGGGCTTCGCTCCTGAGCAATGAGGGTGGTTCCCCTGGATGCTGGGCTACCCCTTGCTCTTGACACCCGTCTGTGGTAAGAAGCTGGCCTCGCCTTACAGGTGTTCATTCTGCATCACCACTGTCTGTGTGTTCATGTCCCGCAGTCCAAGGATCATGGTCTCTCAGAGCCATGGCTTTCTCAGTCTGTCGTGGCTCACCCAGCTCCCACTTGGTGAGAGCATGAATGAGTGGTGAGGCTGGACCCTGATGTCAGAGGGTGGCAGCTGGGGTCCACTCCTCCCCTGGGTTAGGTGGCCTTGGGCGTCTAAGCTGATGAGGTTGGTTCGCATCTGGACTGCAGAGCAATTCTAATACCGTGCACTGTGTGCATGTGAAGTGACAAGTACCTTGGAACAGGAGTTAGGGACCGGAAGGGACAGAAGTATCACAGGGTGCTGGGCACATTGGTTCTGTTTTTAAATTATTTGTAGTGTGTGTGTGTGTGTGTGTGTGTGTGTCCGTCCTCTTATGTACATATACCACATTGTATGACAGTCAAATCAGAGGACATCCATCACATAGGTCCTAGGGATCTAACTCAGGTCAACAGCTTAGTAGCAAGAATCTTTATTCACTTGACCTGTCTTGTTGGCCCAATTATTTCTTTTGTAATTGTATGTATGTGTGCATGTATGTGTGCATGTATGTGTGTGTTGCACATGTGTGTACCCATGGGGGATGCACGTGCATGCAGAGGCAGAGGACATCAAGCCTCTTTCTTTACTCTCCATTCTCCTCCTCCTTCTTTTTCGGTCCTTCCTGCCTTCTGCTCTGCTCTTTCCTTTTCTTTCTCTCTGTCCTTTGCTGGGTCCTATGCCTGTCCTGGGTAACTGCATCTTACTCACCCAGAGCTGGAGCTGCAGGCCTCCAGCAGCTAGGTGTCCATGGCTGACTTATTCCCAGAGAACAGAAGAGGGTTGGGTGGGCAGTGGCTTCAGCCCTCTGCCGGGAATACTGGAGATCCAACATGCGGGGAATCACCCACACAAAGGTACAGACATGCCATACTTTCCCAAAGTCGCCTATACAATTATTTTTAGGGTCCCTGGAAGTACTTACAAGACCATGTGTCAGAAATAGCATATATTCACCTTTCTAATCTGTTGGGCATTTTTATCAAGCGGTCTAGTGGTGGGGTAATTAAATACCAGACTCTAAGTTACATTTGACTTTCAATTAAGCAATGAGTAATGCATTTGTATAAGTATGTGCCAAATATCATACAGGAAATGTTTACATTGAAAACAGTTCTCTGTTAACTGAAACCTGTAACTAGCTGGACATTGCCTGTTCTAATTGACAGGCTCTGGTAGCCCTACCCAGCAGAGAGAAGTTGAACAAATCTTTAAGTTTGTATAAGCAATCTCCTGCTGTGTAACAAATTACCATGAACTTTGCAGCTTATAGAACACGATCTCCTGGTATTTGAGCTCTTTAAGTGAAGGGTCAGGGTCAGGGGTCAAGATGATGAAGGTCCTTCTACCAGGTAGAGCAAGATGGTGCCGGGGTTGTGGGCTTCCCTGACATTGAACTGTAGGACAGGAAAGACTCAATCCCCAGCTCCCTGGGTTCTTGGTAAGATGTTGTCTCGGTGACTGTTGGCTCATCCAAGGCCACTGAGGGAAGGGATGTAGTGGGAATGTATGCAGCGGGCAGGCTCTCACAGACACGCAGTGTATATTCACCCCTAGCATTGCTGTAATCAGCTGCTGAGTAGCAAGCCCCAGGTCACCTGACCACAGTGGAGAGGAGTCTGACCAGCAGCAGACAGGGCCTTAGTGTCTGTCCTGCCCAGAGCTGTGCCCCATGTCCTCAGCATGGTCACTTGGGACAGAAACATTGTTCTCCTTTTTCTCTAGGCAGAGCCTGAAGCTCACCCTCTACAGCTGCTGAAAGAGCGAGGGCTTCTAAGTTGCACTCCCTCTCTAACTCAGGAGACATCTCCGTCTGACCCACCCATTCGTCCACCCTTTCTCTGTCACCATTTCAGTGCCAGGAATTTCTGAATCACAGGGTCTTGCCGGTGGTCACTAAGGCCATGCTGCCTTAGACCCTGCGACATCCGTGTTCACTGTCAACCTGACTGCATTTGTAGCTACCTAGGAGACACAGCTCTGGGGGTGTCTGCGAGGATGCTTCCAGGGATGCTTAATGGATGAGGTACGCCTCTCGCCCTGAATATGTGTAGCACTGTACAGGGGGCTGGGGTCCTGGGCTGAATACAAAGTGAAATGCCAAAGTGAGCAAAACACCAGCATTCCCTGTTCTCTGCTTCCCAGTCTGGACAGATGGAGGAGTGCCAGCTTCATCTTCCTGAAGCTGTGACGTCTGCCACGCCCTTCACCCTGTGGAGGACTGTGTGCTCAGACCCATTAACCAAAATGAAGCCCTTTCCTTAAGTGGGTTTCTGTCAGATAAGAAAAGTAACTGATACAGAAACTTGCTACCAGGAGTGGGGCTGTGGTGGCAACTAACCTGACCAGCTGGTTTACAATGGGACTTTGGGACTGGCTTATAGGCAGAATGTGGAAAAGTTAGGAGATTTGACCGGAGACACAATGAAATATCATCATGGCTGTACTGGTAGGAGTCTGGAAGATGGGAATGCCAAGAGAAACGTGGGCAGAGGAGAAGGCACTTGGGAGGTTCGTGTGTATGTGTGTGTGTGTGTGTGTGTGTGTGTGTGTGTG
>NC_034592.1:155592086-155612685 GCF_900095145.1 Mus pahari
AGAGAGAGAGAGAGAGAGAGAGAGAGAGAGAGAGAGAGAGAGAGAGAGAAAACGCAGAATCTGGGATGAAGGCCACTCTCTTATATCCTGGTGAAGAGTATGGCTGCCTCCTTATACATCCTGAAGATCTGGTTGAGGCTGAGCTCAGAAGCAATGAGCTGGATTGTTTGAGAGAGGAAATGTGAAGACAGCATCACATTCAGGCTGTGGTGTGGCTGCCGCTCATTGTGTTTACGGAGGCTATGGTGACAGCTCAAAGCAGGAAGATTCGAAGAATGTACCATTTGGTAAGAAGTGGGCATGAGTGATATTAAAACCTTTGACAGGGCAGACAGACAGACGGGTGCAGATTGCTACAATTGTTTTTGTTTGTTTGTTTATTTGTTTGTTTAAAATAAAGCAGGTACCATTAAGGGGAAACCTTGTACTCTGCAACGGGAGATAAACATGCTTCTACCCGGAGAAGGTTTCCCTGCTTACACAAATGTAGATTCACGGCGGGGGGGGGGGTATAGGGAACTTTCGGGATAGCATTTGAAATGTAAATAAAGAAAATAATAATAATAAAAAAATTTAAAAAAAGAAATAGAGCAGACAAAATACTATGGAAAGAACATGGGGTTATTTTCCCCCTTAAATTCTGTAGACAAATTACTTACTCTAAAAGATAACAAAGCAAAATAAAGATTTTTTTTCTGAAACAAAACAAAACAAAAAAAAAAAACAAATGTAGATTCACTTGAAAAGAGAAAGCCCAAAATGAGAATAATACCACAGAGAATCTCTGCTCCAGAATGGCACGTATGGAAGTGTTTTCCTTGGTCGGGCGGCAAAGATATCCAGGGATTGTCGCAGCTATGATCCCAGGGGACGAAGCCTCATCTCAGACAGAAAGCAGAGTCTTGCACCTGTCACAGGTCATGGAAACTTACACCAAGGTTCTGGAAAGTGCCTGGGGTCAGGACATTTAGGGCTGGCATCCCCGCAGGGGGTCCTAGGTCACTGTACAGTGAGGCTGTGAAGGTGAAGTTCAGGTGACAGTGGGGACGCTAAGATGTTGGAGACGCCAGGACAATGTGATATCCATGGGGGGAAGTCTACAAGCATGGAGGAGAGGTGGCTCACGAGGAGACTAGGTGTGCTACAGGTGACTGCACTGAGGTAGGGAGGGTCCTGTCCAAGCCCACTGGTGCCCACGCGGTGCCTCTGAAGTCCTCAGGACACTGGCGCGGAACTGCAGAGGTTGGCGTTGCTCTGTTGGGTTTTGTTTTGTTCCGCTCTTTTCTTGTTCTGCCCCCGTTCCTCTCTCTTACGATGGAAATACTTATTCTATTTCACCGTGTACTGGAAGGATGTAACCTACTTTTTGGTTTTACAAGGGCTCAAAGTTAAAAAAAAAAAAGAAGAGACCGCCTTGGGTCTTTTAAGAGACTTTGAACTTTGGTGTAGTCTGCACTAATGTCAGAAGGATCCCTGAGCTTGGGCCATCTAGCTACACCACCCAGACCACACAAGCCACGAGAACAATGGCTGCTGGTTGGAATGGCTGTCTGGGTGTGTAATATCTGCTTCCTCGAGTTTATCCTTGAGGACAATGGCTTTAACGGAAGACAGTGGCTGGCCGCCGCAGCAGTCTTAGTCCAGCCTGCTGTACTGGTAGAGAGTGTGCGCTGTTGTGGATGGGCAAGAACCAGCAGCCTGAGCCTCCTCCTCCTCCTCGGGCCTTGCTTGGCACATTCGGGCCCCACACACAGTCAGGCCTACGCCTCCCACCCGCCCATCTGCTCCCTCCCTGCCCACTCCTCGCCCCCAATCACCCTCTTTAGATGGGGGAACATCTCACAGCTCCTCCCCTTCCCCTACAACTCTGGGTCAGTTTCGAAAGTGCAGAACAGCGGAGGTCCAGGGCCCTTGCCTGTGCCCCGTGGCTCTGGAGAGCCACGGTTTGTCCTAAGTGCTTACGGAAAGTGAATTGCACATTTCTGAAAGTGAAAATAGCTAAGATGCTTTTTTTTTTCTTTTTTTTTAAACCTCCACCCGCCCCCAAATATAAAAGCAGTACATGCTCGTGGCAAAAAATAGACAAAACAGAAAATTATAAGGAGAAAGAGAGTGGAAAGAATCCAGAATCTCACTGCCCAGCGATGCTACTTTTAACATTTTGCTGGGTTTTTTCCCCCCAGGCTCATTTCTATGCAGCTTTGCACACACGGGTATCTCTCTGTGTGTGTTTAAATATATATTGAAGCAAAAATAGAACCATACTACGAATGCTGGTTAGTGGATTGCTTTTCCCCCCACTTAACTATCACAGCTTTTTCTCGCCAGTGAACACAGGTAGATAGTCATCGGTCAGGGCCGGAGCATGCGCATTTGGCAGCAGGGGTCCTTAGGGCAGCCATCCCCAGGTTGTCTGAGTCAGGGCCTAACTCCCTCTGGGTGGGATTGTTGCTCGGAAGGACATGCTCAGATCATGTGAACCGGCTGTTTAAGGATTCTAACTGGGGTTCTAGAGCCCAGGCTATGGAGTGGGTCTGGGTCTTAACAAATGGTTAAGACAGGTTTCTCCTGTCATCTCCCAGCTTCAGTTCTCATCTGCCCAACACTTGGGCTGGGGAAGGGATAATGCTGGCCCTATGGTTAAAGCGTTTGCGATCCAAATGTGAGTACCGGAGTTCAGATCCTCAAAATCTACATAGATACAGGGTGAGTGTAGTGTCCGACTTGTAATTTCAGCCTTGGAAGGTAAGGATAGGGGATCCCCTAAGAAGGCTGACCAGTGAGATTAGCCATGTCAGCAAGCACGGGGAGAGACCCTGCGTCAGTGAATAAGGCAGAAAATTGATTAAGCAGAACTCCCAACATCAAACTCGGGTTTCCACATGCTCGCGACATGCCAGCCCCCCATACCCACCCCTGTGCCTCCCACGGTTCCAAGTTTTGGTTAGCACAGAGCAGGACTTCCAGTGTAGGCCTTAGTGGTTATCTGTGCCCTTCACGGGGATGTGAGCTGCGCTTCTCAGCCTTCTGGATATGTAAAAGAAGACAGAATCCTGATTTATATGTGAAATGTCCTGATATTTCAATTTTGGCAACCAGTTTAAAGTAAGTTAAAATAAATCAAGTGTGGAGAGCCAGCTCTGCGGGCCAGATGCAGCCCTGGTCTATGATTTGGGGAATTTAGTCGGGCCTCTCTGTTCTTCCACCCCTGTGGGAATCCAGCCAGATGGTTGTAGTTAATTAAGGCAGGGTACAGGAGACAGTTTGGACCCCTCCTTACCCCATCATGAAGCATGGACCCTGTGTTAGTTATTTTGCTATTGCTGTGACAAAACACACTGACAAAAACATCCCAAGGAAACATAGGTTTATTCTGGCTCACAGTTCCAGGGTGTGGCCCATCATGGTGGGGAAGCTGAGGCTGTTGGAGCTTGAAGCAACAACACATTCAGAGCCAGAAAGCAGAGAGCAGTGGGCACAGTGCCACTACCCAATTCCCCTTCTCTATTTAATAGCTCAGGATCCCAGCTAGGGAATGGCGCCACCCACAGTGGGCAGGACTTCCCATCTCAATTAAACACAATAATCTCCTGCAGGCATAAGCAGAGGCCCATCTCCCAAGTGACCTAGAGGTTCTGTGAAGCTGACAGTTAACACTAACTATAGCCTGTTTCCTTACTACACACCACGTCTTGAGGGGGCCTTGAGAAGACCACACCCCTGGAACGGCTTCTGCTCTGGTCCAAGCAGATGGGATCTCTTCCTATCCCGCTCATCTTCTGTGTTGTGCATCTACCTCCATGCCACTGTCTGCAACCCATGATGACATCGTTGCCCTACGATTACCCAGCATGCAAATGGGAGAACCACATGTACCTGGCACAGGTCCAGACACCCAGGCCAGTGTTCTAGAAACCCATCTGAAAAGTCAGGCTTGGGAATGTTAAATGGCAGTGTGAGGGGATGGAGGACATTAGAATCTGTCTGTAAGAGTGGGAGTAGAGCTGACTCTGTCGCTGTGACTCTCAGCTCTGTAGTCTATGAGTTTTCTCAATGTACTGATCTTTCACAGTGCCAAATCTCGGGCTGGCTGCTAATGCAACTCTAATGGCGGTAAGGTGATTAGGCGCGACAGGCGACAGCGTGCTCATGGAAGGTGTTAAGAACCTCTAAGTGCCTTAATAATATTCCCACCCATTGCAGACTCTTCCTAATTAGACTGCTTTGCCCAAGAAAATAATGCGGAATCTACTAGAAAGTGGATGGAGTGTTCTAGAACGTATAAAGAGCAGTTCAGGCAGATTGAAAGGCAAGGAAAAGCGCACACACCCCCTGCAGAGAGTCCCCTTTCCAGAGACAGAACCATGGGCCAGAGGCTGCGGGTGGAGTGGGGTCGGGGGAGGGGTGAGACTGTGAGAAAGGGGCGGGGCTGTGGGAAAGGGGTGGGGCCTGAATTCCAGCCGCGGAGGCTTCTCAAGGGATGCAATGTTCCAATGCACCCCACCGCGACCAGCAATTGGAAGCTCTCCGAACAGGCCTAGGAACTGTGCAAAGCGTAACTGTGGTGACCCCTGGAGCTGCCTCCTGTCCTGATCCACTCTCTGTGCCCTCAGTATCCTCATCTATAAAATGGCCCTAGATACATTTTCATTCAAACATTTCCAGTGACCATGTTTTAAAAAGTAATGCAGGTGGAATTCATTTTAATAATGTGTTGTAAAATTATGCTTTAATAGATTAAAAACAAACAACCTACAAAGACAGTACTAAGCATAAGTAACTTACTTTCCAGTTGTTGGTCAGGGTAGCCCAAGAAACCCCCCCTAAAAAAAAAATAAAATAAAACATATAGGCTACTTCTGTTCCCCCGGTAGCCTCCCTGAGGCAGAAGGTAAGTCCCTATTGCTGAAGACGCAATGCATTTCAAATCCTGGACTTCAAGGAAGATACAAGCTGGACATGACCTGAAAGTCCTTCCTGAGGACTAACTTTTACAGTGCCAGTGGTGCTATGCACGCTTCCAGGGGAGAGAAGGAGCTCACAGTCCTGCCCATCTATGACAGTCAGTCCTACGCAGTCCTGCCCAGCAAGGGAAGATATTCTTAAAGGTGAAGTAGTGGTGCTCCTATCGTGGTAGCAACAGGAGGGAAACCACACCTTAGGCAGCTGCCTGTGAGCTAGTGGAGTCATGGATCTTAGAGAGCCTACTACCAACACGTTACCAAACCAGCATAATTTCTAACCGCATTCTAAAACTTATACATATGCATAACTCTCACCCCTGATCAAAGAAACATTCCTTTGCAACAGAGACAGAGAGCCACAACCGGTCAAAATGCATAGATCAGTTGATTGTTATGTGACCAGCCCCAATGGATCCATCTACAGCACAAACGCCTATACTTAAGGCTCAGGGACAGAGATAATGAAAGAGCCAGGGGACCAGGAAATCTGCTGTGAGATTGTGTTTCACAGAAGAGGATCTCCATAAGCAATAAATTAAAAAAAAAAAAAAAAAAAAGTTCTGCTCCGGAGCTGGGTGTGATGGCACACACACATTTACAATCTCAGGATTAGGGAAACAGAGGCAGGAAGTTAGCAATTCTGAGGCCAGCCTGGCTGATTTACTGGGACCTGTCTCTATTAAAACAAAACAGTACAAACAAAACCAAGATACCCGTAAGGGTTATATTTAACTTAATAGATCTAAATTTCAACATGCAGTCAATATTTTGCAAGGACTGGGAGATGGTTCAGTGGCTAAGAGTTCAAACAGGCAGCTCACAGGTAAGAAGCTGGGTGTGGCTAAGAGTGCCCGTGACTCCAGTGCTGCTGGAAGACCAGCCAGCCGAATCCCTCAGTGAGGTTCTCCGAGTGAGGTCACCCTCCTGGGTGCTAGATTCTCAGTGGACAAGGAGTCCTCCCCACAGGAAGGCCAGCAGGCTTGCCTGTGAGGGGTGTCGGCTCTAAGCCTGCTTTTCCTCCTGTGTTTGGAATTTGAGGTAGGAAGCATGTGGGCCGGACTGCTCTTTGAAATCGCCCAAAGAAGACAAGGACGTGTGCCTCCTTTCCCGCCCTGCTCGAGACGTCCCACAGGGATGGCAGCAGACAGACCGGGGGCCACATGGTGTGCTGAGGAGGAACAGGCAGGGTCCTGACCTGATTCCTCTGCTAGCCAAGGTCATGCCCCAACCTGACAGCTGCATTTTACACACGATGTCACAGTCACTGTCCCCTCACAAACCTTTGCCTCTCATGACAATCTAAAAACATTTTTGTGTTGCACTAGAAGAAGTTTTGGGAGTGCTAGGTTCAAACCAGTCATAGAATGCTTGCCTAGCAGATACATAAAAGAGACTGGGTTCCACCCGCAGCACCCTCAGGGTAACTGCAAAACATATAATAAAGTATGGAGAATGGGACACACCTGTGTGGGTTGTGATGATGTCGTGCAGAAGGGAGATCTCTGCTGATTGTATGAATATATTAACTCTTCAAGGTTTGACATCACTTCCTCTGCACCTCGTTCACCCAGCATTCCTGATTATTCATTATTCCAAAGCAAATTATGGACGTGGCATGGCTCTACCCACAGGTATTTGCAAAATTCGAACTCCGTATTGCAACATTACAGGGAAGGCTGCCATTGGGAAAATGAGACACAGAACAACGTGGGGTGGTGCAGCAGGCCAGGCTGGGACTCAGGACTCCTGGAGGATTCTGGGAGTGATGGTAATGGAGCTGACACCCAGAGCTGCTCTCTGGGCAGCAGGGGAGAGTAAGAAGAGAAACTTTTTTGTCTCTGTGGCGTGCGGTGGCTCGGTGCTACACCTGTGTGTCCCACGGGGCTCACACCATCCTGTATGTCATCCAGTGTGCAGGCAATGGCGCCAAAGAGTGAGGCTTTGTATAGAACCAATAAAAGAGAATTTATTGACTAAGATACAAGCCCTGTGCATCCAACATGGCTGTCTCACAATAGAAACACTGAGAATCCTGTAGCCATTTGACCCACGAGGTTGGGTGTCCCAGCTGTTCCAGCCTGGTTGATGAGTCAGGAGAATTATTGAAGAGTTGCTTGATTTCAGTTGGAATCCTGGAGAGACTGGATTTAGTGTTGGCTGCAGCGACAGGATCGATGGTCTTGCTAGCAAAGAGTGGGGGCAAAGCGGACAGAAAGCAAACTTTCTGTCTTCTGTGGGCGGCCACCAGAAGGTGTGACCCAGACTGGAATAGGTGTTCCTGCTTCAAATAATCCGATTTTAAAAACACCTCCCCCCCCCCAGGTCATGCTTAACATCTTGGGGTTCAGTTAATTCCAGATGTGATCACCAAGATGAGCCATCACAGGCTTTGAAGCCAGTGCACCAGTGGTCCAGACCCTGGTATACCTCAGCCCAAGTGTGAACACAGCGCTAGGGCTCAGTTTCCTCACAGTAGGGTAAGAACACATGACACACTGTGAGGCTGAGACAAAAATATTCAAAAGAAGTGCCAAGCACAGGGTGAACTTGCAGAAAGCAGTAGCCTCAAGATTAATTAGCATTGCTTTTGTATGTGTGTGTATACATATGTACATATGTGTATTATATGTTTGGTTGAAGAGGACTTCTTGTAGCCCATACTGGCCTCAAACTTGATATGTAGCAGGGGGATTACCTTAAAATCCTCTTGCCTCGACCTCCAGAGGGGCTAGGGTTACAGGCATGTGACCTTGGGCCTCTAATCCTCTTGCCTCCACCTCCCACCTCGGGGGTTACAGGCCTGCTCTGTGAGGTGCTGAGGAGAAAACCAGGTCTTCCTGAGACTGGACAAGCACTTCATCTCCTCAGTGCTGAAATACTATCAGCAGCTAAGCGTGCCATCAATTGCCCCTAGTGTCCCTGAACAGTGCGGGCCCTGTTCTTCTCCCTCTATATATCGTAGTTGGGTGGCATCTCCTTGTATCCGAGCCTCAACCCATTTTTAGAAGAAGCGTTCAGGCTTCTGAGTCCTTGGAACTTTGAGCTACATCTGGGACTGCCAGGCACCCCTGAGCCCAGCCCACATCCCCATGACTCACCTCTGTTGTCTGGGGAAACCAATCAGCCTAGAAGACGGTCCCAACTCCCCCGGGATCCCCAGCTGCTGCTCCTGGCATGAACAGTGCCACCCGCCACCCCATGCCTGCCAGACACTTGGGCAGGGTGCCAGACCTGACTGCCAGTCCCACTCGGATGGCATCAGACAGCGGCCCCCCCCCACCGTGTGTGTGTGTGTGTGTGTGTGTGTGTGTGTACACGCTTTTGCATGCAGCTTATTCTCCCTTCTCGGGGCTGGGTTTTTTTGCTCTGGGCTTCAAATTCATTTTTAGATTCCAGCCTCCTTCCTCCCCTCCATCTCCCGATTCTATTCTTAGAAAGGGAACGGGGCTATGCTTGGGCGTCACAGTGAAGTAGACAGAAGTTTGCCCACGTGCTCCGGCCGCCTGAGATAGACTTAATTAAAAAAGAGACTTTGAGCGGCAGGTTCACTGGCCGGAAACGCAGCTGGCTGCGGAGGCTGCCACTGCCTGGTGTGCCCATGGCTAGAGACAGCTCAGCGGTGGATGAGTGCTCTGGTTGCCCCGCCCCCCCAGGGCCCAGGCGGGATGCTCCTGGAATCTGTAGCCTGCCTGATGGGTTATTGGTTAAATATGAACTCTCCAAGCGTGTTGGCTGCTGAAAGAATTTTTTTTTTTAATTAGATAAATAAATTTAAAGGCTATGGGAGCAGGGCTTCCTCCAGAAACCAGAGCCAGTGAAATAAGCTTTGTCTGCTTAAAGGAAGCTGACCTTCCTCAAGACCAGTCAAGGATCTCTCCTGAGGAAATGCAGGGAGAGGAGAGAAGAAGGGAGGAGGGGGCGGGGAACAAGAGGAAGGAGAAGAGGGGTTGAGAGCCTGCAGGTCCCAGAGTGAGTGATTATCTGGAAAGAAAGGCAGCTAGTAAGAGGACCAGAACCTGGCAGAGGGACCAGTTCAGTAGGTTAAAATCCTAGCTCTGCATCCCAGCTGTGTGACCTCAGGCAAGGAAGGGGCTTAACTTCTCTGAGCTTCTTTTTCTTACGTACAAAACAATACCTTCAAGTTACCACTTTAGCAGCCCCTGGACAAGACAGGAAATATTAATTAATCTAAGTTCATCATGATAATAAAGGTCCCACTAGAGAAAAGAAGAAACGGAAGGCAAGGGCTTTAGTGTGTGGAAGAACAAGCCTGGCAGAGTGAGGCTGGCTAGCTGCATTGTGGGCTTAAAGTGGCCAAAGAGCTTCTGCCTGGACACTTGGGCACTCTGGGGTCACTGTGCCAAAAGAAACAGGAGCTGGAGTTATTCCTGGGCAGGCCTTTGGGCACCCAGACTCAGCTGGGTCCTGTCCATGTGACCCAGCCCGGGAGCCAGGTATGTGATTGGATGACTTTCTAGAAGATTCTTGCCCCGTGTCCAGTTTCTGACCCGTAGAACCGTTGTGGAACGGAATCACTGTTGGATGTTAGTACCCAGCAATAAATCGTAGAAGAAACAGGTGTGTTGGACAGCGTTACGTTGCTGTGACGAAACACCTGAGGCGAACACTTTAAAAGCAGGAAAGGTTTGTGTGGTTGGTAGTTTTCAGAGATCCCAGTCTTGGTTGCTCAGCTGCATTGGTTTGTCTCTGGGACGTCATGGCACATCTCAGAAGCGGGCGTGTGAGCCAATTTCCCCAAGGCCAGACCCCTGAGTAGACTCACTTCCTGTTAGGCCCACTGTCCCCATCTCAGCAGCCCCACAAGGCTGGAGGCCATGCTGTAGAGAAAGATGATCTTAGGCAGGTCAGCATCCTCACCGAGGTGACAGCCTCCCTTTGATTTCCCAGGATAGTGATCCAGTCTTACTGATTATTAGAAATCACAGAGCAATTAGTACAATATAAACAAACACTTCAAAGTTCACCGTTCAGTAACTTTCCGTGGCTCCACGTGTTTACACCTATGGTTACATCCATGTAACCACCACATTCTGCGGCTACACTTCCAGGACCCACCAGCTACTTCCAAAATGGCCGGCTG
Organism: Mus pahari; assembly: GCF_900095145.1. Taxonomy (NCBI): domain Eukaryota; kingdom Metazoa; phylum Chordata; class Mammalia; order Rodentia; family Muridae; genus Mus; species Mus pahari. The sequence goes on from NC_034592.1 coordinate 155,602,152, forward strand.
TGCTCACTGTGTGGAATCAGTGTGAGCCAAGGACTTCATGATCTTGCCAGTCTTTACCGTCCCTTTACAAAGAATTCTAGGCTGTGTCTACTGGCACACACCTGTTAACCCGGCACTCAGGAGCCAGGGGCAGGAGGATCCTGAGGTCTTGCTGGGTAGCTAGCCCATCCTTCTTGGCAAGCTGCAGGCCAGTGAGAAACCTGTCTCAAAGGACAAGGTGACCTTTATTGTATCCTATAAGCATAGCTCTCACCCCTCATCAAGGAAAACTTCTCTCTGCAACATACAGACCCTATTCCAGAAGCCCACAAGCAATCAAAATACAGAGCTGTGGAGCCCAGTCCCAGAGGATACACCTACACGAGAGCTCCCGCACGTAAGCCTCAGGGATACTTGCAGAAAAGAGGGTGAAAAGATCAAGAGAGCCCGAGTAACAGGGAGCTTGCTAGCACTAACAGGACAGCGTGTCTCCTGGGAATGCCAGATGCTGAGCCTTTGAAGTCTCACCAACATGGCTGTCTAAACATGACCTGAACAAGGAGAACACCACTAGACGTGTTCATGTGGGTCAGGGGAAGCCCAGGGCCCCTCAGCTCCACACGAAGGACTAGAAGCAACTAAGGAAGGCTGAGAGGAGAGCTAGTCTTTCCTCAGAGAAGGGCACGCCAACAGCGTCTCTGATACCAAATAGTTAGCTCTGGAAACATACGTGCAAGTAGTCATATATGGACTGAGCAGGTTATCATTGTGCATTTAGAAAACACACATACATGCACACACATTATCATCCATACATGCAAACACACACACACACTCAAAAGCACCGACACATACTAACACAGACTAATATACACATATGCACACATACACTCATACTCACACACATATACATAAACACATACACGCTCAAATGGACATACGAACACACTAATACTCAGATATACACATATACATACTCAAATGCACACATGCACACTCACACATATATACTCAAACACATACACATACTGACACACATATACACAAATACACTCATACTCACACACATACACAAATAAAACACATACATACTCAAACACACACATGCATACACTAACATACATATACACATACACACACAACACACACATACACACTTATACACATGTATGTACGCATACATGCACACACATATCTACCAACATTTAGAGAGAAAAATGCATTGAATTTGAGAGACAGCAAGAACAAGGGGAGGATGTATAGAAGGAATTGGAGGGAGGAAAGGGACAGGGGAAGTGATATAATTATAACTTCAAAAAATTATTTTAAAAGCCACCCAAGGTGAACAATGCCTGAGATTTTCCTTCAGCCCAACACACACACACACACACACACACACACACACACAAACACACATCCCCCCACATACACACACACTCACACACACACGCACACAGACACACACACACACAGACACACACAAACATGTGTTCATGCACTTCTGGCCTGTCTGGGGGTTCTGATCACATGGCTGAGTATCTTCTCACAGGCTTGCTGTTTATACTGATCCTGGTGTGTGTGTGTGTGTGCGTGCGTGTGCATGCGTGCGTGTTCGTTCATGTTGTGACTTGGCTCTGAAATGTCCTCCAAAGGCTCGTGTGTTTGAACGCTTGGTCTCCAGCTAGCGAATGGTTTGGGAGGTTGAGAAATCTTTGGGTCTGCGGCCTAGCTGAAGGAAGAGTGACCAGGGGCAGGCCTTGAAGGCAACATTGCTTGCTGGTTCCCGCTCCAGTTCTCTGGGGTTCAGATGCACCCCATGGCTGCTCCACAAGCTCCCAGAGCCTCACATGGAGCTTCTCCAGGGTCTTCCCTACCACACAAACATCGCCCCACTTAAGCTGCATCTTGTAGGCGATTTGTCAGGGTGACAGAAAAGTGACTGAGACCGAATACAACTATGATAGCATGTCGAGTAGAAGCAACTTAAGGGGAAAGGATTTATTTTGTCTTCCTGTAGCCCCACTCTGTACTGTGGTTAAGTACATCTTCAGTGGAGGGAACCTCAAAGCAGCCTTACTCACCTTAGGCAGCCAAGAAGCAGAGTGTGTGTGGGGAAGGACTGGAGATAAGCGGAAAGCTCCAGCTCCAGGGACCTCTTCCCGGCCCCAAGGCTCCAGCAGTGCCCAGCAATGCTGTCAGATTACAGATCCACCAGCAACTCTAGCCATAGATGAACTAGAATCCTTCCGGCCCAGTCGTATCCTCAAGCCCTGGCAGCTGGCCACCAATTAGCATTTGGGGGCATCCCAGATCGAGACCCTAGTGGAACCTCTGGGTTCTGCACCTGGGACTACTGCAGGGTCTGATGAGGTTCACCTAGCCCTCCATCTTCTGGAAGGCTCTTCACTTGTGTCTGCCTCCTGGGCTGGGTTAACCTGAGGAGCCCTGCACAGGAGCCTCGAGCAATTCCAGTCTCCTCAGGGCACAGACACCTCTGCATTGCACGGCTCAGCTGAGGGGAGAACAGAGGTTGGCCAGGCCTTCCCTGGCACTTCTTCGGGATAACGGTCTGAGAGAGGACCTTATCCCGAAGGACAGGGCTAAGCTAGAGGCAGTGTGTAGGTGTCTCTGCTGTGGTGGGAGAAGAGGGACCTTGGAGGAAGGCAGCCGTCAGTGACTGGTACTACCTACTTATACCAGAGGCTCCTTGGGAGTAGAGGAACATCAGGTGCCTGGGCAGTAGTGTCTGCTCTCTGGTGTGCTCTGACTTAGGTCTTGCGGAGCGAGAGCAAAATCAACAACTATATTGGTGCATTCCAGTCAGTGTGAGTGTGTGTGTGTACATGTGTGTGTGTGTGTATGTGTATGTGTATGTATGTNTATGTTTGTGTGTGTGTGCATTTGTGTGTGTGCGTGCATGCATGTATGTGTGTGTGTGTGTATTTATGCGTACCTGGGTAACTGTCTTGCAGACTTGGTCTGTACCCTCCCAGGCAGTGCAATGCCCACCCAGGAGATGGAGTTCCACTGCTATCTTGGCCAGGGAAGCTTCTGTTCCAGTCCCCTGCTGGCAGTGCATCTGCATCTCGGTTCTTAGCCCCTAGAGCTCAGAGTAGTGATCTGAGATCCCTCCCTCCCTCCCTCCCTCCCTCCCTCCCTCCCTCCCTCCCCCTTTCATCTTTCTTTCCAACTCCTCTGTCTCTTCTCTTCTTCCTCCTCTCTCTCTTTTTGACTCACAGCCCTGGCTCTCCACTGGGGTGATTCTGGCCCTGGAGACAGCGTCTCTCCTGTGACTGTGGCAGTGTGCTGGCTCCAGGGTCAGAGCAGGGCGCTGGCCGTCCTCCATGACCATGACCGGGATGCTCTTTCAAGAGCATCGGCCGTCTACACCAGCAGAGCTGAGTGGGGAGCTGCTTTGGTGGTGGTGTTCGGTTTTGTTTGCTGTTGCTCCTTATCGTCTGCTGCCTGCTGTCGTCCTCCTCATGGCCTGTGGTGTCTCCAGAAGTCACGTGTCTGGGGGCAGGAGCCACAGAAAGCACATTCTGCTTATCGTTTCTCCAGCGCTAACACAAATCTCACCTCTCCCGAGTGACGGACCCTCGTCACTGACGCGTGGCATCCTCGTGGTATGGCATGCATGTCTTCCTCCAGGGCCAGCGGTGCAAAGAGGACTTCAAGAAGGGGCTAGGTGCCTGTAACTCCCTGTTTCTTCCACTCATTCTGTTTCTTAAAAGCAAACCAGTAGTCCAGGGAGGACTGGCTCCTGGGAGTGGAGGATTCAAGCTGGACTCAGAGGACAGCCTCCACAGCCAGGGGAGAGGACCAGGGACTTGTTGAAATGACGGCAGGCTGTGCACCTGCCTAAGCAGAGAGCAAACCTTCCACCAGTATGGGGTACCCACCTTCCATCCTTATAAAATCCTGTAGATTCCTGCGGACTGAGAATCTTTGAGCCAAATGTCACCTGTGCTGATGAACCTCAGCCTTGTGACCTCTCTGGGGACCAGAAGGCGACATCTGGGAAGTTCTCCAGACGATCCCTGTATAGGCATGGGTGTTTGCAGGTGATTCCTCCCTGACCTGCACAGCCTGACCCGCAGAGCCCTAGGGGGTCAGTGTTGTTGTCACCTGTGAAACCACAATATGTTCTGATCACCATTTCCTCTGCTTCTTCTCCCTCCCAAACCCTTCCAATCCTCTTCCCAAAGAGAGAAAAAAACAAACAGGCAAATAAAAAAAGACAGATTAAACAAAGATAAAACAAAATGGATGAACTAACAAACCAAAAGAGAGAGAGAGAGAGAGAGAGAGAGAGAGAGAAACACACACACACACACACACACACACACACACACGCACGCACGCACGCACGCACATGTAAATCCCCCCAAAACCCAATTTGAAAAGCATAGCATACAAGCAAAAGACAAGTAAGGCAAATATAAACAAACAAACAAACAAACAAATAAAAAGCCTAATACCCAAACAAAGCAATAAGAGGAAAAAAACAAATGAACAACTCCAGAAGGGGAGAAATAAATACATTTGTTTTGTGTTGCCCATCTAGAGCTGGGCATGGGGCCTCTTAAATGTGGTTTGTATCCCTAATAAGACCCCCCTGAAGAAACTAGATTTTCCTTTTGAGAAGTTTCCGATCAGAGAGAGCTTCTTGCTCGGGAGGGAGGCTTGGGTTTACCTCCTCAGCTCAGGGCTGTGGGAAGGTTGGGTAATGAGCCTGCTGTCCCCTTCAGAGATGCGCACTGTTCTGTTCAGACTTTCTTCCACGGTCAGTTTTGGTGACATGCGATGTAAGAGGAATTTGTCTATTTCATCTCTGTTGGTAAATCGACAGATCTGGAAGTATCCACCGTGTCTCTTTAACCTCAATGTTGTACGCAGGTGAGCAGACCCTGTTTACATTTTTATTAATCTTTTCAAAACTCTAGCTTTTGGCTTCACTAGCTTTCTTTTTTCCTTTTTATACTCCATGTAAATTTGATTTGATTTCTTCTCCCTTCCATCTTTCTGTCTTTCTGTTTTCCTGTCTGTCCTCTTCCTTTCTACCTTCTTCCTTCTTTCCTCCCTCCCTCCGTCTCTCCCTCCCTCCCTCCCTCCGTCCCTCCTTCCCTCCCTCCCATCTTTCTGTTTATCTTTCTTCTTTCTTTTAACAGGGTGCCACTATGCATCACTGGCTAGCCAAGAACCTGTTGTGTAGCCCAGGCTGACCTAGAATTCAGAGTCTTGCCTGTTTCTCCCTCTCACATGTTGGCTTACAGGTGTGCACGACCACACTTGGTGTTTTTACTCTGGTTCTGGGAATCAAACTCAGCTCCTTATGCTCACGTAAGGAGGACTTTACTCAATGAGCCATCTCCCCAGCCTCTCTTCTCATGCCATCATCTAAGATAAGACCTTGTATCAGGGTACAGTCTAAACCTACTTCCCTCATGACCTCCCAGCCGGGGACCGAGTGTTCAAACCTATGAACTTATGCGTTACATTCCACAGCCAACCCATAATAGTACCCCACGCCTCAGGTGTCCCTGCAGCCTCCGGATCAACTTGCCAGCAGCACTCAGCTCTAGGCCTGAGGTTCAAAGCTGACTGCCCCCTGCTTGTGTCCTACGCTGGGCACCAGCACTGCTTTCTAGTCACCTCATTACAGGTCACAGATGACATCTCAGTCACAACACCAAGGTTGCCTCAAGTACCTCACGTGTTCTTCAGAGGAACACCGCACCAAACGCCATCGGTGACCAGAAGGGGCTTCTCTGCTTGAGCTTTGCAGTCCTTTTGAGTGCCCTTTGCCTCTTGACATGCTTGGAGAGAAAATGTGAACCTGGTTCTGTCGTTTCTAGTCACGTGGCCTTGGGTAACTGAGCCCAGGCTAGCCCATTTCTTTAGCTGTGGGACTGGTGTCAAGGGTGTGGTCTTCAAGGTGTTGGAAACAAGGTGTTTGTAAGATGCTGGATCCAGAGCCCCAGTACAGCCGGTACCACTCAATTGTCTTGAGATGTGAGCTCTCTGAATGGACAACTCCAAGAGCGAAACCCTTTCTCCTGTTATGAAAAATGAAACCATAAAACCTGATGTTCTCACAAATGGGGTTCTCTGTTACCCCTCTATGGCTCAAAACATCCCAGAAGGGACAGGAGTAGCGAGTGCTGCAGCAGGGATGTGGGGGAAGAGTATGTACTGTTCTTTCAGAGGACCCATGCTTATTCTCTGTCACCCTCATGGGGGCGGGTCACAAGCACCTGAACCATCAGCTCCAAGGTTCTATGTTTTCTCCTGGCCTCTGCAGGTGCCCTCATGGACGTAGTGCACATCTGTATACAAACCATGAGAGGAAGGCTAGTCAGGAGGAGGAAGGGGATTGGCCAGAGTCTGGGGGGACCAGAGAGGAATAAAGGGTTGACTATGACCGAAATATATCCAGGTGTGAAAGTGTTACAATGAACCCCATGTGTATAACTAACATTTTCTTTAAAGGGGGGAGGGCGGTTAAAAATATATCTTTCAGAGAAAAGCATTATTATTTATTCAGAATTTTCACACATTATTTCCCTAGACCAGTTTTGCAAAGTGGGCTCTTCCCCAGGCCATGACCAAGGAGAAGGTTCTAGATGTTCCTATGCAAGTTGTAGCATAGAATAGAGTTTGGAGACAGGCCCCAACTGTCTCCACTGTCCTGGACCTAGAGCGTCTGCCAAGCAGGCACTTGTAGCAGAGGTTGGCAGTGTGTAGGGGACAAGCAACACATCAGCAAGCAGAACAGACCGGGTCCTGCTCTTAAAGAGTAGACATGTATATGAGAAGCAGGGGCCCATGTCTGTGTTATTCCTGCACACAGGGGGCAGGCACAGAGGTTCAAGATCAGAGGTTCAAGATCAACCTCAGCTACAGCTGTAGAGAATTCAAAGCCAACTGGGGGTATTCAGACTTCATCACAATAGCAAACAGTCAGTAGACTCGAGGTGCAGTCCTGCTGGTGTACTCCTGTGACCCCAACACTTGGGAGGTTGTAGCTGAACCAATGTAAACTTATCCCCATTTAGCTTACAAAAGAACGAGATTCAGACTGTGGTTATTGTATTTGGCTTTGACAATTACTGGGGGTTGTGGGCAGGGTAACCCTTAATCTGTTTTTCCAACTGTGGGCCTGGCTACTTCCCCAGTGGTGTACCCCAGATACTGGCTGTTTCTCTAGCCATGTGCTCATGGTCCATCTCCCATCATGGTGGCTTCCTCCTCTCTCTGCGTCCTTTCGTCCTTTCTTCTCTCCCCCTCCTCTGCAACCCCAAACAGGTAACTCATACCCCTCCCCCCAACCTCGAATTCCTCCAGTAACTGGCTGTAACCATTTTTATCTAACCATTAGTTTTCAATTAAGGAACAAGATTTGCACAACAAAAGCTGGCAACCGTGAGAATTCACTAGTAAGCCTAGACCTCTGGGGTACAGAGTTTAGCATGCAATCCATAGCAACAGAACCAGACCTCAGCAGGAGGAGGCAGGGGACCAGAAACTCTAGATCACTCTAGGCTACATGAGAAAAGGAAAACTGGATGTGAGCCTGATCACCTCATATCTGAGGGTAGAAGCAGAGGAGTGTGTGTATGTGTGCATATGTGTGTGTGTGTGTATGTGTGTGTGTGTGTATGTGTGTGTGTGTTTGTGTATGTATGTTCGTATGTGCATATATATGTGTATGTATGCTTGTATATGTGTGTATGCTTGTGTGTGTATGTTTGTGTGTATACATGTGTGAATGTGTGTATGTATATGTCTGTGTGTATGTATACATGTGTGTATGTTTATATGTGCATGCATGTATGTGTGTGTGCGTGTGTATGTATGTATATGTTTGTGATTGTGTGTATAAGTGCGTGTATGTATATGTATGTGTATGTTTGTGTGTATGTGTGTTTGTATGTGCATGTATGTATATGTGTGTGTGAGTGTGTGTATATGTGTGTGTGAGTGTGTGTGTGTGTGTGTTTAGAACAGGAGTGTGATGAGCCTGGGAGGTGAGGGATGATAGTGACACCTGGCCGAGTGGATGTGAAGGGACTCAAGGAGGTCCAAGGAGCCGGTACTCAGCTCTGCAGTAGAAGAACGACGGTACATTCTAGAAGGTAAGGAAGTCACAGGGGCTGGAACACAGTTGGGCAGGAGAGCTGAGGAGGGTGAAGCGCAAGGTGGCCACTGGTCTGAAGCCAAAGCCAGGCTTCCAGTGGGCTCTGACATCCCGGTAAACTCCAGACACCCCCTTGGAGTCATGTCAGTTTTGCCTGGGACACTCTGAACATGGGTACACTGAAAGACAACTGGTTGTTTATTGAGATTCTGATGTCCTCAGGCGGTTGGATTGGAACTGGTAAAATAGGAGGCCTCACCCGCCTGGCTTGAGGTGCGACAGAGAGAGCCATGTGGGCCCTGAGGTTGGGTAGCGGTTCCCCAGGAGGCAGCCAGCTCCAGGGAGTCAAGGCGTACAGAGCTGCTGAGACTGGGTTAGGGTGGGTCCCCACCTCAGGGCCACAGATGTCAGTGGCCAAGCCCTTTGTTAGACATGCTTCTCCCCACCCTCAAGTGAGAGCTGCCCAACCAGGCAGGCTTCTGACCCTGGGTTTGTTCTTGTGATTCAAACGTGAGTCATGTCTGGGCCAAGAGTTTCCTGGATGGGAGTGGTGGCTCCTTCTCAGGCTTCAGGGTTCAAAGGTCATCTGTCTGCAGAATTAAAGCCTCTGGGACCAGAGGGCTCTGTGTGAGAATCCTGTCTGGCTCCCTCGGGGAAACCATTTCTCCTTTAGGACGCAAGTTCCTTGTCAGTAAAATGGGACTACAGACAACACATCCAGAGGGGGCTGTGCCAGGGTTGAGGTGGAATGGGGTGTGCCTGAGAACTAATGGCGACAGGCATTACAATGCCCTGGGAGGCAGCAGGGGCGTAATCACTGTCGCCTGCCCCTTCCCTCTCTCACAGGTCTCAAAAGACTCAAAAGTCAGGAAGGACAAGGTGAACCTCGTGCGCCCTGCAGGAGCAGAGAGGTTTGTGTGGCGTGCTTCGTGTGTGGACAGCCTGGGTCCCAGTCACAGCTCCACTACGACAGGGCCTGACAGCACCCATAGACTGTGGTACCAAGCCAGTGTGGCAGTGAGTCACAGAACTTGATGTCTAGACCGTGAAATTTGAGCTCCAAATGATTTCCACACAGCTGGATGTCGAAGGTCACTAGAATTGCTCCCAGCCATTCAAGTCTCAGGGCATGGGTTGATGGCCTACAGGTGCCAGGCAGGTGGCAGGTAACTATGGTTCATTCCTACTCGCTCTCCGTGAAGACACATCCTTGCTGCTTGCTGCCATACTGGCCCCTCTTGCACACACTTCTGCCCCATCTGTCTTGCCTGGCCTCAACGGCTCTACACAGGGTTTGGCCTCTTCCTTCCTCTGACTCCTAGAGAGGAGTGAACACTTGGTCCAGTTGCTTTTTCTGGGTTCATAACCACCTAAGACTGGAGGTGAGCCCACTGGAGTGCTCTTGATGTCTTTTCTGTAATGGATGTCACAAAAGTGAGACCCTGACTCTGAAACCTGTCCTCAGGCATCAAACCAGCCTTACCATGAATGGATGGGACAGCCTAAGGCTTTTTGGGATGAACTGAAATATGGCAGAGCAGGGTATGTTTGTGTGTGTGTGTGTGTGGAGAGAGGGAGAGAGAGAGAGAGAGAGAGAGAGAGAGAGAGATTGAAAGAGAGAGAATTGTATGATGAGGGACTGGAAAAGGCTCCTTGTTCTCCACATTAGCTTTGTGGAGAAGAGGGACAACTTCCAGATACCTGGAGACAATGGCAGGCCACACTGCTGTCCCTCCTGGTCTGTGATCCCATCTCAGGTCACCCCCACCATACACAACCTTCTGACACATGTCCTCTTTTCCTCTCTCAAGCATACTCTGCATGTCCTGACCCTAGGGCCTTTCCGCGTGATGCTTGGTCTTCCTGGGAGACCCTCTCCTCTCAGTGAGGGCTTGGGCCCGGCTGGGCACAGAGGAATGGATAGGTTATTAGATAATACACTTGGAATTTGCCCAGAGGCCTCCACACTATTTCCCCACATGTCTGCACACATTCATGTTTTACCAAACACATGTGAGGGCCTACCTTGCTTCCCATCTCTATCAACACGCCTATCATCTGTTCTTTTGATAATGGCCATTGTGGTGGTTTGAACATGCTTGGCCCAGGGAGTGGCACTATTAGGAGGTGTGGCCTTATTGGAGTAGGTGTGGCCTTGTTGAAGGAAGTGTGTCATTGTGGGTGTTGTGAAGCCAGGGGTATGTTTGGTGGAGGTGCAGTGTGGTGTGGGAGAAGGAGATGCCTCTGGGGGCCCATGCTGAGGCAGCCCTTCCTTCTGAGGGATTGGGCATAGGATGGTATAGTATAGAATAGAGCTTGTTTAGAGCATGGGGATGGGGAGGGGAGTTGAGGGGTTAGTGGAGAGAGAGAGAAGAGAAGAGGAGAGGAGAGGAGAGGAGAGGAGAGGAGAGGAGA